>NW_010972886.1:8207910-8220410 GCF_000737465.1 Haliaeetus leucocephalus | reverse complement strand
ACTCCTTTTTCGGATCTTCTCATTTAGAGGACAGACACTTCTGGGCAGGGTCAGCACAGATAGACTGCAAGATCTCAGCGGCTTGATTCTCATCTTAGAGCAGCACCACAAACCCAGAATAACTGCAGTGCTGCCACTGGAGTTGCACTAGGTAAAGCAGCAGCATGGAAATCACAATTGAGGTGAATGATCGGCCAGTGGAGAATGGAAATTATTTTAAAAAACCCTTTACTGTTTAAGATTCACCCTGAAAACAGCAAATATAAGACAGCTGTCAATATACAGAACTTATCTGCCCGTACAAGATTTTATGATACTGCATTTAGCTAATGTGGCTAATGAAAGAAAACAAACTTGACAAAAATAAACCCAAGAGGACAGTTTAAAACAATAGATTAAACCACCTGCATTATTTCCTGTGCAATTAAACTCTACAATTAGTATACAGTCGGAAAAATACCAAAATGGTGATAGTATCGCTTATCTGGTTCTCCAGTGAATCAAATTTACAGCCACCCCCGCCGCACACCATACATTAACTCTTCGCACCGTGGGTATGTACAACTCTGAAATATAAAATTAGTTGCTTTTGAAGGACACTGAGCTCCCTCTGGTGAAGGCATAACAAGTTTATTAAGTAAGCACCACCTCTGGAAGTATAATCCCCTCTGGCTTCTTCCACGGACTTTATTGGTTCAGTTTTCCTAACCATGAGCATCATTAGGGCAATGCAGTAATTAAGAGTTGTTAGAAAGTGAATTCTCAAACTGCAGATTAGAAAATTAAACTATTTCCTGATTACATATTAATGGAGCACAACAATAGCAGTTGCCATAAGCTTGGAAGGCAACCAAGGGATAAATCTGTGTACTTAATTACCATAAACAATGGCTGCATAGAAATGAAGTTTTATGCACATTCCCTTCTGTAATATGTCTGATATCAGTACACACTTGACAATTCTTGTTCAATTATCTCTATTATTTAATGCGCTGTGAACGGCTCTGTGTAAATAAAATTAACCACCCCAATTACTTTGAATTCATCTAGGGACAACGTAATAAAAAATGTGAAGAATTCTGTATGCCTATTAATCTAAAACATTACAGAAGCTTTCACCAGATTTTCTTGTCTATATTTATTTTGTCTACATTTATTTTAGTGCACTGCTAATTCAATTACATTTACCATCAGTGGTCAATCAGCAGCAACAGAGGGGGTTTTTTTTTATTTCATTAATCTTTATACAGTACCACGAACATGCTCATCCATTGGTAAGGTACAGGATCTCATATGGAAAATACAAATATGCTTCTACTTGAATTTGGGAGCTTGCAGTTAATCAGAAAAACAATTAAAAACACTTCATACCCTGTGGTCAGATAACAAAATATCTGATAGCTGCAAATTTTTTTTCCAAATAGTTGTTTTTGCAATTAGTGAAGAAATAGTGACCAAAAAAGAGCTAAATTTAGATTAGAGATTTGTAAACTAGGCTTCTTTGTTTTTTTATTTTAATTGTATTATGTGATAATTCTGTATTTTAATTGGCACTTGGATATCAAGATGATAGACACCTTAAAATACAATGACAGAAGAATCTGCAATGGAGAAAGACACTTTCAGAAGTAGAGACAAAACTATTTTATCCATAACAGGTTAGGCACAACATAGGTAAGTACAATCCTGAAGAAAGCAAGATAATCCTACCCCTGTCATCACTTAATGCCAAGCCGTTATAATAGAGGAAGAAGGGAAATCAATGATATTAGATTATATGGTTTTTATACTCAGTCATACAACTCATTTCTCTTACTTGAACCTCCACACCTTGTTTTCTCTAAACACTTGCACCCACTGAATTTTTTTGTGACAGTGTATTTCATACGGTGTATGTTGCAAAACCCCTTCTATATAGGTAACTCTTACATATATCCAGACAGTGATAGCAAATGTGCCATCGGCTTATTCTACAGAGTTCAAGGCACTGAAGCACTGATTCCTCTCACACTTTTGCAATGTACCAGTAAACTACATTTCACTGGAACAAGGTGAGATTACATTTTCATTTTAAGTGCAAAGACCAAGGACTGAGGTTACACCACTAGTGACATAAATTACTGGATATTAATAAAAGTGTGACTATTCAGATTCAGATGGAAATCAGCAACCCGGGAATTTTAATAACTTTTATTTTTTCACACATCACACAAGTGTTTCTAGTCAAATCATGAGCAGCTGGCACTGGAAATGCAAAGCTTCAGCCAGTTCCAAACTCTTTGCCTGGCTGACGAACTTTGAAAATACCAGCTCCCCTTTGGTCAAGAGCCAGAAACTCTGCTTCCCCAGCCAAAAAGGCTGTCTTGCAGGGCCAGAAAATGGCAATGCACATGCAGACGAGGACCTGGGCTCTCTTCATACAGCCCCATTTCCATTAGATGCCCTTTTCCTAATGCAGGGCAAAAGATGCAAGGGCAGCAGTGGAAGAGATACCTCTGCAACCCAGGTTGCGTCCTAGGGATTGGACTAGAGAGCATCATGTCAGGGACTCCTCTCCTCCTGGTCTATGGCAGAAAGGGAGTGGGGCACTGAGAACCTCCAAGATCCACTCCTTGCAGCTACCCACAGCCACTGTCGCCCTCGTAAAGCTAGGGTGGCATTTTGAAACTTTTATTTGCAACTCTAAGTGCCAGAAATTTTCACTAAAAAGTGTAGTGTCTAATGAAGTCAAACAGTGCCACGAGCTGGAATCTAACCAAGAACATACATTGTCTATGCTTACAGCTGCTTCCCTGTCAGTGAAAGCTATGAATTCTTCCACATTTACCAAAGCCTGTATTGTCCAGGGGTTAGTCACAATATCTTTCTGGTCTTACCACCAGCCTAAGGAAATTCCCAACTATTTTAATGCTTTGATAGATGGGAGCAGGAGACAACTTCTCTTCCTGTGAAATGCATGTATCCAGAACAGATATTCAGGCTGCAGCCTGAAACAATCCCCCTTGGCTGAGCAACAGAAAGGATTCTCAAACTCAGAGGATGAAGAGCTGCCAGGTGGCAAAGAGTCTCCTCACTGGAAAAAAAACATCCCCAGTTTTGTGTTGGAGGAGGATGAGAAGGAAGAGAGCGAGCTTCCTTCCTAGTAAAAGTCTAATAAATAACAGGGCCAAGCACAGTGGAGAAGGAAAAGATGGTCCAGTCCCCAAGTAGACACAACGGGGATGAGCAGACCACCTTCTTCTTCAATTTAATTTCAAGGCAATGCCTGAGTCATGATGCGAGTCTCCCAGTTGTTTTGTTTATCTTGTATGGTTTTGGCACACATGGAAACAAAGCTGGAAATCACAACATAAAAACGTGCTCCTATGCTGATGGGGACAATCATCCTGCAAGCATACATTAGGACAATTCAGGGTAAGTCCTTCCCTCTACAGTTGTACAAACACAGCACCCTCATGCCAAGGAATAAGGTCAGCAGAGACTCTTACTTGCCTGAGGCTCTCCAGTATTACAATCCCAAGAAGTACAAAATTAAGAGAGATGTGCTTAAAAGATAATATTAATTATAAAACCAATTCATTTGTGGTTCCTGTCCTTCATGTGTTTTCAGGGTCTTTCAGCTATGCTTGCCCATGTGACCTCCTGGTTCCTAAAGCCTGCATTTTCAGATAAATCAAGTATCAAAAGACTTTTCAGCACACCTCTGAGAGCTGGCAGCATTTCACATTTCTCATCTTTCTGGTATGTACCAACACCTAGGGGAGTATTTGCAAAACCCCGAGATCATCATCAACAGCCCTTCACGGCTTTTTTAGCTATCAGGCTGTGGTTACTTTCTTCCTTCGAACATGGCTTTACAGACCACCTGGTGGTCTGTGGCAAGCTGGCAGGTCATATGGCGTTGACTCATCTTTTTTCCTTTCCAGATTTCCCTGTCAGACAGTCAGACGCTTGAGCAAAGAAGCCCAGACCCTTACAGAAGAAGCTGGGACTAAGAGGCACAAGTTGCTTATTTGTCTGTATTAGTAATTAAAAACAAGTGCCATCCTGACAAAGAGAGCCACTAATGAGATGAGATACAGCAGATCCTCTGAAGCAACTGCAGTAGGTACTAGAGAGGGAGAGAGAAGGAGCCGGTGGGAGAAGAGCCTGCAGGAAAGCAAGGCAGGTGAGGAGCTGGTGGAAGGGGACTGCACAGAGGCACAGAAACAGAGCTGACACAACAGAGTTTTAAAGGCATAGCAAAAAGAGATGTTCAGATTTTTTTCCACTACCATATCACATTTAAGGACTGTTAAAAAAACCCAACCAAACAAACAAACCCTCCTAATACTACTTTTCCACGTAAGCAATTGCAGTTGCTGCCACAATGTTGTCTGATGACAAATGGGATATTGATTGGCAGGGGAGGTGGTACACAAGATAGGCTCTCTGTTAAGATGTGAACCATAGTTAGAGAAGTTTGAGAATGCCTGCTTTCAAGGCTATAAAGCTAACTATAGGTAAGAAACTATGCTTTTCACATGTTTTCTTTTAAATTGTGTTTTTAAGCTGAGAACATAAATAGGAACTTTATCAAGAACTTGTCAAATAATTTGTTTTAAGGTAAATCCTGAACGCTCAGGAAATGATCAAGAATATAACTTTTTATTATGGCTGCTCCACTTGTCCCCTTATCCCTAGTAAAAGAAGTGACGGGTATTCATTAGTATTCCTGTTACAACCCTTACAGCTATGCTGTATAAGCCACTCTAGCTGTGTGGTAGACTCCCCATTTTATGCAGGATACTTAAAAGAAACATCATCCCGTCATGTGTATGACACACAGAATACAGCAACTTTTTATCATATTTCAAAATAGAAGAAATTAAAAAACATAAGAAATGTAAGAAATTTCTTTTAAAATGGAATAAATAACATAAATAACAGAATCATAGAGTGGTTTGGGTTGGAAGGGACCTTAAAGATCATAGAGTTCCAACTCCCTTTACATTTTCTTGGGGGAGAATCCCCTCCCTCAGCCCACTAGCCACACTTCTTTTGATGCAGCCCAGAATGCCACTGGCTTTCTGGGCTGCGAGTGCACATTTCTGGCTCATGTTCAGTTTTTCATCCACTAATTTCCCCAAGTCCTTCTGCTAGGGCTGCTCTCAATCCACTCATCACCCAGCCTGTATTTGTGCTTGGCATTGCACTGACCCACATGCAGGACCTTGCACTTGGCCTTGCGGAACTTCATGAAGTTCGCATGGGCCCACCTCTCTAGCCTGTCAAGGTCCCTGTGGATGGCATCCCTTCCCTCCAGCGTGTCGACCGCATCATACAGCTTGGTGTTGTTCGCAAACTTGCTGAGGGTGCGCTCAATCCCTCTGTTCATGTCACCAACAAAGATGTTAAACAGTGCTGGTCCCAATACCAACCCCTGACAAACACCACTCATCAAATAACAACACGGTTATTAGAGTTTTAAAAATCCCCAAGTGCTATGCTGATGATTCCATATGTATCTAGAGGCAGCATTTGGAGTTCACACAGACTTGTGAAACATTGTACTGGCCCTTTTGTGCAGAACATACGTTTCACAAATATAACAAAGTACACAAGAAGGTGCAGGATATTATACACACATTTTCTCTAGCTAAATAACTAAAGGTCATGTAATGCATTTGAAAAAGTACTTCAAAAGACTGTAACAGGTAAAAGTCCTACTAAACAAGCATTCATCCAGGATGGAAATAGTTTCTGAGTTACATGTTTCTGTAAAACTATTTTAAAAAGTCAAACCACCTGAGCACATGAGGAAGTAAATATATTTTAAAAAACCACCCTAGTATTTGGACACATGTGGCAAGCTCACTTCAAAGTACTGAAATTTAACTAAAGTCTATTGACCCGTATTCCAAAACATAACACTGGATTCAAATCTAGTTTAAAATCTGTTATTTCAGTTAAAGACAGGCTTCAAGTTTATAAGAGCAGATATACATATAACTTATAAAGACAATTTATCCACAAAGTAATTTGGACCAACTAACTTTTTTTCCCCACAGGACAGGAAGAACACTTTTTGGGCCTATGATATTATTTATTTTTGAAATATCAAAGCACCATTTTTTTCCAGCTGATGTGGTTAAACCTCTCTATCTCTGATGACCATCAACACTTAATATCCATCTAACATTCATCATGGAAGTCAAAATCATCACGCTTTTAACAAAAATTCTCCCATACACTTTAATCCTTTCAACTGCACCTACAACACCGAGTATTACAGACTTTTAAAACCCACTCTCCTGAAAATAAATAAATAAATAAATAAAATAATTGTGGAGCATCAGTAACCAGATAGCATTCTCAAATTTCAGTGATCTAGTCAATGGAGCCTTCCCCCATGTACTGTGCTCTGTTTCATGCAGTACATGGCTTTAGCTGGCCAAATCTTTTTTTTCCCACTGAATCAGTAGAACAGTGAAGATCTTACTTTTTTTTTTTTCTTTTTTTCTCCTTTTTTTTTTTTTTTTAAGCAGTGGCATATCAATGAGGCACAGATGTGTATTCCAACTCTGCATGGATGAGCACACTGTTCAATAGTGCTGGCTCACACGGTATCAGGGCAAGTTATCACTTCCCATGAAGGCACTCTTATCACCAGGGCCCAGAGAGGTGGCTGCAAATCGCAGCCTTTTTATTTTCAAGGCAGTTTTGCTGAACATTCAGGCTTCAAAGATTCACACTTCCAAAACTCTATAAGAGTTTGTGAACGCTCAATTTGCCAAAACTGTTTACAGTGTAATTGGGCACCGTACCTGTGTCCATGAGATAGCGAAGGCGCTTCTCCACCAGCGCGGCACGGGTGTCAATTTGCTTTTGCTCATTCTCTAGTGCTGCCAATTCTCCTACAACATACTGACTGGTGTCTTTGAACCCTTTCTGTTAAAGAGAACAAACAAGAAGAAAAAAACATCACTTGTAAGTTGCATTTTTCCTTTCCACAAACACTCAGTAAGGCACTTACCTAAACAACCAAATATCATGCTCGCTACCAAAAAGCTAACACATTTCATAAACTTTACAATTTTGCCAAATGTCTGTATTTGTTTATTAAAACACCCTGTTTTTTCTTTAGGGAACATTTGCTTTTGCAGTTTTTTACTACCTGGCTGGCTTTTTGAAATTCCTCTAATTTATTTCTAAGTACATAAAAGCTGCTGTAACAAAGCATAATGAAAGGAAACGTAATCCAAATAAAGCACTATTTAACGTGCCATTTCTACGCCATTCAGGTCTTATTCAATTTTAAAACACTGACTTTAGGGGCTAGAAGAACTAGCACAAGAGGCTCTAATGACAATTAAAAAGTGGGCTTTTGAGATTAAAACCAAACTGAAACAAGCTCCCTGGCTTGTTTAGCTCCTCTGGGTCAGCTGTAATGCTGAGGCTCCCCAGCCTCAGCTATCATGCCTCTCTGGGTTTCTCTGACTGCAGGCAATTGCCCTGCTACACAGTGATCTGTAAAAATACTGCTAATTACTCTAACTGTGATTCTTATCCTGAGAACTGGTAACAAATGGCACCAGGCAGATGTTCAGGTGCACCGGGACTAACTCGAGCTGTCCTGCCTCCATGCCTGCTCACACCTGTCCAGGAGGCGGCCCTGGGGATGCCAAGATGATAAAACATATTGAACCTTACCAAGAAAGCTGTGGAAACACTAACGAGTCAGGTTTGTCTCTTGTACCCTGTAACTTCTCAGCATTGCCCCACAGGTGACCACACAAATCTCCAAATATTTCCAAAGCGGTTTGGCTGTCTCACTAGGAGCCCACTAACAGTCATTTAATACCTCCAAGCTATTCTTATGTGGCTCAATAACTTTCACATCGTGTTTTGGCTGTACCAAGTTATTACAGGCTGTATACAATGCTGAAAAGTCATTCCTGAAGCATGTTTTTGCATAAGTTGGGGAAAAAAACATTACTCCTTCCGAGTAACCCCATCCACTTCTTCCTCCTTTGCCTGCCCCAAAGCCTTGGAGAATTGTTTAAATTGGGAAAAAAACTCTGGCAAACTGATTTAATGTTTTGTCTGCACTCTGTAAAGGATGCAACTGAAATCACTGTCCTTTGGGAACAGAAAAATATATGGGCTTTTTTTATAAGGCTTATTTCTCTACTAGAGGCTAACTTGTTGCTGCGTAAGGGTCTCATACTTTCACTGAATGTTTTCAATTGTTTTTCCGTAAATGTGTCTGAAATCATCAATTCAGCTTCAAATTCAGGCAACAAGTATAATAATCACATCGGTATATTATTTCAAATAAAGACAAGTTCAAAGTGAAGGCTAATGGCATGGCTTAGCTCCCAGGACCAGTAACAAGCACATAACTTTGAAATTTGGGTTATCTGAATTTAAGCACATTATGCCCCCATTAATCTGGTCCCTCTCTTCCTACAGAACAGCCAACAGTATCAGCTCTAATGGCAACCCCTTTTCTACCTGTCATATAGCCAGAAAAACAACAACAAAACTCCCTGAGAGCAGTCTCCAAAGAAAAAAAAAATAAATCAGTCTGGGGAGTTGAGGTGATGTGCAGTATATTGCCTTTCATCAACTATAATTAACTGAAAACAGTATGAAAACTTCCCTAATGTAAGTATGCATAGTTGTTAACAATTGTTATTAGAAGATGAAAAGAAATGCTGTGTCAGGCTGAAATATCCCAAGAGTTCATGTGTATCATCTGCATATATAACGTGAACTTACTGTGCCAGATCTTTTCAGCTCTGCAAAAGTACAACTGGGCTAAAAATAACTCTGGCTCGTAAAAAGTTCGATGTTTTGGTATAGATATGACAGTAGTACAAAATCGCTACTCAGCTCTAGATTGCTTCAGCAATAATTACAAATGTGTTTAGATAAATTGTGGAGAGCAACAAACGACCACCATCAAAGGCTGTGTTGTGTTTTCAGACAAAAAAAATTCAGGTTAAAACTTGTTCTTCCTGCTTCTGTCCCGCAGCTGTCCATCAAAACCAGCTTTCTCCCTGCGGTCTATCAAATATTTCCCTCACAAATCAATTTTACACATGATCAGCCCATACCCCTACTGAGCTGAACCTCCCCGTTAATTAAGTGAAGAAATTACCATATATATTATATTAATGCAAACATCATTCAGCTAGTAATTCACGGCTGATCTGGATAATGGAAAGGTTGAACACCCATTAACCCAAGCCAACAAAATGGGTTGGCTGAGAAATTCTAGCAGGTCTCATGTGACTCTTCCCTCTAACTGCAGCTCTGCGGTATCTGCTATTGTAATAATTAAAATCCTCCCGGTAGATCAATACTGGAATCTCTTTATGGGAAGTGCCCTGATGGAAATGTCTCAAGGAAGCTGGGGCTGTGGAACTCTGAAAAATTCATTTTTTTTATCTGACAATTATCACCACACTGCAGACTAATTCAACAGTGCACCCCTCTCACTCTGCTTTGAATGCACTGGAGATTGACATCTAAAAAAACCTAACATCTCATTTTAACAAATAAAGGCACTATTTCCACATACAGTTTGGAATTATCAGCAATCATGAAACCAGACAAAAAATTAATATACATTAAGCACTTCATCTTCTGATGGCTTCCTCTGAGTCTCAGTTATCGCAGCCTTCTCCTCATTTCCTCTCTTTGTATCTTCCTGTATTGATCTCTGTCTTTTCATCTCTTGAAAAAAGGGGAAAGACATGTAAAATTATTATAAAGCTTGATATTTATGTATTGAAATGTGGACTTACATTATCAGGTTTTCATATATTTATTGTTAAATATTATTAAATCATAAGATGGGAAAACAGGTTTTATATTTTCTCCTACCTGGTCTGCTCTCCACGTATTGACTGAAAGACTGGAGCTGAGTTTTTCTGACGGTAGAGTCCTTGCTGAACACAACAGGATTTCTAAACCGTTCTGCTGCTTTTTGTAATCGCTCAGCACGATGTTCCTCTGTTCCATTCTGCTAGGAAAAAAAACAGACACACAACAGTTTCTTTTGTTTACAAACGGGAAGACACAAATTCGAAAGGTACGTTTCAGTAAGGGGACAGGACACAGCTTTTCCAAAGAGGATTTCACAACTCGGGCTGTGGCTTATATAGAATGAAAGTACCAGCTGCAGAAAAAAAGGAGAAGAGTGATTAACTTTTCCTTTCTTTTTTTTTTTTTTGTTTAATGTGTGGTGGCAATGACTGGCTTTTTGCTATGTGGGCACTATCCTGCAGGACTCTCTACTTACTTAGCAGCCAGACCTATTAATTGTGACTGGCATTTGCCAGCAACACTGATTTTAAACGAAAAATCACTCCTTTGCAACTTTGATTTGCCAAGCGCTGTGCATGCTGCTGCCAAGTAGCGGCGTCTCTACCCCTGAACATGATCTGTATCGTTTTAAAAGCGTGTTGCCTTTAGCCTGTCTCCCTGCCCGGTAAAGAAATCTGTCTTTTCTGTAGTCCCACAGACTTGTATGACAAGAAGAACTAGTTTCTAATTTTATGCCCATTGAGATAAACCACTAATGCTGGATGAAGGCTAAAAGGTAGGATTATAATACTACCCCACTGAACTGCATTTCATCAGCTATAACTTTCCAAAGCCAGATTTGTAAGTAAGCCCTTTACAGCTAAGGAAACTACAATTATCTTTTCCAGGGCTTCCTATGTTAATACTGGTAACAAATTCAAATGATTCTATCAACACGAAATATCCCAGAAGACTGAACCACCGCAGTGTGTGGAAACTGCAGATACCGAGGTGCTGTGTACCAAACAAATATTTCATTTTATACCTAATCTTTTATTATTTTTATTAAGTGTTTTGAAAGTAAATAGGGAAAGGCTAAGATGCATGACTAATAGCTAAGCCTGCTGAATGCTGAAACTGGTTATCAAAAGCTACCAAGACTTTGCCCTTCCTCTGCATTGAGACAATTGGTAATGAGGGAGTTCTCCAATGGCCTATTCTCTAGCCTCAAGGAGGCCGGGGATACACAATCCCCAAGGGAAGGTAACAGTTTATCCTTTTCCACAAACACAGAATGCCTCATTTAGAAACGTGTAAACTGCATTTTATTAAAAAACAAATCCACCTCAATGCCAAGAGCTCCACGAGAACAGATGGACACCATATATTCCTTATAATGACGCTTTCCAACTCTTCCTTAGAAAGATGCACACAGAGATAAACTGTTAAGTTGCACCTTTTGTGGGAGTACCTTAAAAAAATCAACTCCTTCACAGAAGCTTTTTAGAAAGAGAAATACCATTTTTGTTAGGTAAGGTGACACCAAATTACCCTAAGAGGTGGCCTGTGTGTCATTTGCAGAATTGAGCTTAAAAAAGTATTGCTCATACCCCCGGATGACTTTTCAGCTGCACTAATCAGGTGGTTATGATTCTGATTAAATAAAAGGTGGTCTCGTGTTATTACCACAATAACCATCCGACAACCTAAAACAGAGTCTTTATCAAAATAAACAAACATGACTAATTTTTTAGGCCTGGCAACATGCTAAAATATCAGTGTGATTAGCCAGTAAATCCCATTTTAAGAAACCTTTTTATGACTGGGGACTTCTGCCACTTTACAAATGTATTCCTCTAAGCCCACTAATTCAGTTAGCCTTTTCAATCCATTGTATTATTCTTGGGCCAGCTTCATTTTGCATTAAATCCACTGCAGAAAGCTAAATTGAACGCAAAAATCAGACTTGATCCAGGCTTCCTTTTGTTCAAAGATAGAGACCGAAAGTCCTCTGCCGCTGCCACACACTTTCATCACCAATTTATAGGAACCGACAGTGTAAGGGAAAAGCAATGAAAGTCATTGTTTTGGGACTTCAAAGCATCTCTGTATCTGGGGAAGGAAATCCTTTCAGTCAGCAGTGCTTTCCCCCCAGACTGCAGGTGGGTGAAAAGTTATACCCAACTGGAAGTGCCCCAGAGCCATAGGGATATTAATGACATACAGGGACTATTTAAAAAAAAAATAAATAGTAAGAACACAAGGGGACTAATTAAGAAAATGAAATGGAAAATTGATTGGTGTGTGCTTTATGCTGAAGTGGTGAATGTTAAGAACAGGCAAAACGACTGAGTGCACCACAGACTCGTGTCTATTTTTCTCAGAAGCACTCGTTGTCAAGCACCCAAGTATGTATGCCTTTAAAGTATATTACGGCTTAATTTTAGTGGACAGAAAACAGAGGGTCAGGCTTGGGAGGGAAGCAAATCCCTGAGAGTCCAATCCTACTCCTGTTAAAGTCAGAGAGAGTCTCGCTGCTGATTGTACCAGCAGCAGGATGGAGCCCATGTTGCATTTCTGATTTAAGTGACAACCTGTGCAGTCAGAATTGAGAGATGCTTCTTATATCTCTTAGTGTTAGGCCAATGACAAGTATCAAGATAAAAAAAAAAAAAAAAAAAAAAAAAAAAAAAAAGTGTTAAATA
>NW_010972886.1:8025696-8207900 GCF_000737465.1 Haliaeetus leucocephalus | reverse complement strand
TAGGCAAAAAAAAAAAAAAAAAAAAAAAAAAAAAAAAAAAAAAAAAAGGAAAATGTGTTGATTAATCAACATGCAACTGCACTGCCACGAAGATTTTCTGCATTTCTTACCGTGAAGAATTTGATAAGAAATCATTTTCCTCCTCACAAAGTACACACCCGAAATCAGAACACAGGTACTGAGACAAAAGCATTAATCAAAACTTACCTTAATGTCTTGCTCTGAGCTATCAGTTACAGCTTTCTGAGCAGCACTGGAGAATGAATTTGCCACCTGTGGCTGAGCTTCTAGGAGCTTCTTCAGCTTCAAATCCACCAACTTACTGTTTTGTTCTGCTAAATATGCAAATACCACATACAACACAGAGAGATGCATTTAAATGCAGAGTCACTACAACAATGTAGCAATTTAAAAGGTAGATTTAATTCACTTTGCTATCATTTCAAACTAAAAAAGGAAAAAACTAGAAGACTTTTTTTTCCTGCAATTTGGATTGGCATAGATTTGTGTTACGTACACAGATAATGCCTAAGTTTTCTCAAAAAAAGTATGTAGCACTCAACTGAACAATTAAACGTGCTTGAAGACAGCAGATGAAAAAACACAGAAAGTAGACAATGTTTACTTTACTTCCAACCTGTACACACCTATACTTTGGCATAAAACCACACTTAAAGAGCCATTTATTTTAAGATGACATATAACAATTTATCACATATTCTAAGTACTGATAACCCCTCAAGTTTATGAACTACTAATTCATCCTAAGGCTCCTTGGCACAGCTTCTGAATGATAAAATTTCAGTATCAAAAGAGACAGCTTTCTAGTAATATTTTACTATGATTTATAGAGTATGTTGAAGCTGGGAGAGCCGTAAAACGCTTCATAACTGCATGGAAGGGACAGATTCAAAGTCTGCCGAAGTCCCCAAAAGTTTTTCATCAGTTTTAGCAACTTGGATCAGAGCCCACAGAAATAATAGTTGAGAATTTTACCTCCCAATAATGCTCATTCTGTACGTGATCGTTGACTATACGAATTTGTAACACACCTACACATACACAGTTACCTACACATACACATGTAATAAGGAGAAAGGTGTTAATACCAAACCACAGCGCAGATCTATGGAGCTAACTCTGGGTAGGAAGGCAGAATAATGCTGGCACAGAAGCCCCCAGACATACTCTACATGCAGCACCACACGAGAAATTGCCCCTGCAATGGAGCGAATGCAGCATCACCTGCGTATATTATGCACGTACATCTGGGCCTTGTGTCAAACACAGGAAATAGCAGTTGCTATGTTTTTCTGTAGGCACAGCCTGAGTTTTTCACTTTGGGCTGGTGACTTCTAGCTGGTGTGGGAAGTGGAGCCATGACTGTTTTGCCGCACAGCTCCTTCCAAGGTTTGGAGCACTCCAATTCTTGTTAGCCAAAATATTTTTTGCATGCTGGCAATCAAATGATGCCTGCCTCCAGCAGCAATGGGCTGGGTTGGGTTATGACGAAGGATAGTTTCCCTTTCCTCTGGCACACCCAGTCAGGGTGCCCTTAATTGAGGCTCACATGTAAGTACATGCACATTCTCATGGGTTTATACATAAACATCGTGTAATAACTATGATATAAGAGGTTCACATTTTATCAGATACATTCACAGCAGCATATAGTAGCAGTACTGACAGACAGATGCAATACTTAAAACCAACAACTGGCAGTAAAAACAGTTTTCTCTTCGAGAGAGATGGGAGGGTCTAAGATTCAGCAGCGGACAAATTAATTAAGATGGTCATAATGATCCCAAATGTGAAATGTCCCTTACAGTTCTGCACTTAGGTGCTCCCAGGAGATTCAGCCTTCATTAGAACTTGGTATGAATTGGCAGAATCCCAGTGAAATCTCTGTACACTGATTTCTATCACAGCATTAGACTGCTTTCTATATTATTGCCTGTCCCCTTCCTTACTCGTTTGTACCTCTGACTACTGTGCAGACTGAACTGCAAAATGATGTCCCAGTTTTTTTCCAGAATGTCTTCCTGTGGTGGAGATGAAGCGTTGGGTAGTGGGTTTGTATCCCTGAGAAGGTATCTCTCAAGAAAAAAGACCCACAGAAATAAATTTTGGTAAGTCACTGAGACTATGTGACAGGAATATTCATTTACTGATTTTCTTTTTCTCCTAAAATGAACCAGTATTTATTGGAAAAATATTTGACAGGATTCTGCTCTAAATGAGCTTAATTCAAATGCTGGAAACACTAAATATATTTTCTTATGTGTTTGGAAATCCTCAAATAAAAAAAATAAAAGGACATGACTCAAGTCTTTCACAATCCAAAAAGACTAGAAAGTGCTATATACACATCATTGTTGGTTTAATTTACAAAGAGCAAACACTAAATGAAGTGTTTTGATTTAATATATTATGGGCTGCACACTTGGGTCCACCTGGCATGGGCAGAACCAAGTCGGAGGATGCTGTAAGAAGTTCTCTCTTGTACTGCCTTTATCCCGACGCTATCCTGTGCTTGCTGCACTTCTCCGGGCTTGAGCTAACTTGTAGTGAGCAGAAACGCCCTGGCAGAGAAGCACACCACAATACAAAGAGGCCCTCGGCACTCCCCAGGGCCACTGGTAACAGGCAGACTTGTACAGAGAACAAACTCCTTCAGCAACTCTCTGCGAGCAGAGGAGCCCCTTACTGTAGGCAATTACCTTCACATCTTGGAAGATCTAGCGCCTTTTTAAATAAGCATCTCCCTTGTAAGATCTATGGAGGAACCTGCTCCAGTTTTGCTCAATTAGAATTTTTGAAAGGGGAAATACCATTACTATCATTTATTATTACTTGACCAGTGTGTGCTAAGATTATACAAGTATTTCTACAAGAATATGAATGCTTTTAAAATGTGTTATTAAAAATCTATTACTTGAACTTTGTAAAGTAAGTAGGACTAATTCTGTTCAGATTTATACCTCCATGTCCCCACTGGAGCAACAAGGTATAAATACAAGGACTGGTCCTCAGGAAGGAACTGGAGGGATACCAAGCCTACACGGAAACTGAGGCATGTTTGCTCCTCTTCACTGAGCAGACGGGCCAGGATGTCAGTGCAGAAAGCGGCAGCTGTACTCACCAACGCGACTGCTCACTCCTCTGGCCTGTCTACCTTGGTTTGCTGAGACAATCGAGGCAGGGTGATTTCAGGTGGCTCTGCTTTACAAATCTGGCCTGGGGTCCCCTTCCCCATCAAACAGCAAGAGACATTTAAATCTGCCATTGCTGGAAATAATGATTTTGTTGCTGATTTTAAATTTCAACTAAACGTGAATGCAAAATATTAAAAAAGAATAAGCATTAGGCTTTAAAAGACCTGAAAAGGCACAAAGGAATAAAGCTATGACAGACAGAAGCAGCACATCAGTACTTATATGATGATGGAGTGTTAGTCATGCAAAATACACAAAATAGCCATTATTTAAATTACCCGTTGAATCAAGGTCATTTTCTAGGTTAGTAAGCTCATCTCCACCTCCAGTAACAGAGCATTCAGGAACCTCCTCGTTAGTATCTATCTCAATATTATCATCATCCTCATCCTCATCTGTAGGAACATACAGCATTAAGGTTAGTATTTTCTTATGTACATGCACATCACTAAAAATGAATGCTTTAGAGAATAAGCTGAGTTATGATAAAAATGCAAATCATTATATAAGTCTGGAAGGAGATTTCACTCTGTCCACTCATGGATTTGTCGTAAAACTGATGCAATTCAATATACACACAGGGGGCTCTGCTGGAAACTCCTGCTACAATAAAGGTAGAGTCTGGCCTCAGCAGTGGCTGTTCTCTGCACTAAATCTCTGGCTAACTCTGAAAAGCACATGTGCTTTTCCTTATAACTCGAGTCAAAATAATTTCCCCCAGGCTTCCATTTCTCTCTAATGCAGAATGGGTGCCAAAGCTGGCGTACAGCAGGTTTGGATGGGACTGGCCAGCAGAACGACCTGGGAGCTGCACTCTTGAGAAAGGCAGCAGCTCCGGGTACTGAGTTCCCAGCTTGGTGAGACTTGCCATTCCTTACTTTGCACAATATATCACAGACCAGTGATCACTGTACCTTGCTTAGGTGTTAGCGTCTCCTACCACTTCTGATACGAGGACGAAAACTGCCACCTGGAACATCATGCTTAGCAAGCACTGACCTCAGGTGGAGCAAGAGCACACTCACAGATTGCTGCCTTACTGCACCACTTTGAATCAGCATTGTTTGTAAGCTACATATATTTTAAATAAAATAATAATTGTAATTATACTGTATATTTTTTATAGGATCTTTTAACCAAGTTTCTCAGAGCAGCTTATGAATATCACTTGTAAATGAGCCCCATAATGTTTTACGAAGTAGGTGATTATTATAATTACAATTATGATGATGATGTAGGTAAATTATGGCACAGAAAGAGTAAGTAACCTGAGGAAGATCAAATAGCAAGTGCTGAACTGTGAAGCAGATCCCAGAAAAAATCCTGACTCACATTTTCAATACAAATATATAATGAAATTAAAGTCCATAAAAGCTAGATTAGTACTTTCCAAGCATGTAGTTGCCCTGTATTTGCTTACTTTTAAGTCTCATATCAAATGCTATCTACACTTGTTCAGACTTATACCAACATTTTTTTCCTATGTATGTATGCATGCGTGTAAAAATGACAAAAAAAAGAGAAGGCTGGAGTGTGTCTGGAGAAGTAAGACACAAATAGTAACTAAAGGAAATTTGAACCACTTCACAATAGGAAAAAATACTAATTATAATTACAGTACTTTGGTACATTCAAAAGCCATATAAACAAAAAGGATCCTAAACATAGTACCAAGATGCCATAATCCTGAATATCAGAAGTTTGGGGAAGTTTGGACCAGGATTGGTGCTGATCACTCATTGTCTGTCTTTGAAATACACTAAACCTCATCCCCAGACCTGGTTTGCACTTCAGGCCCAGACCGCTGACACAAAGGTCATACAGTTTTTTCTTTTCCTTACCTCTTTATTTCCATAGTGCCTATAATTCCCATTTTAGGAGCCTGTTGACTTTTTTGTATGTCTGCTACTCTTTTTAACCAGCTGCTCCCTCAGTTCCTCTGTAATTAATCAATGTCTTTCACAGACCTCTGCCAATTCAGGCTAAGGCTCTTGCTGCAACAGACAAGAGCAAAGAAGTTTCCATTTCAGTGTCTTACTCAACATCCGTTGCATGTATAAAGGAGCAGCAATCTGTGAAGTAGGACCCCTCCGTTTCAGCTGACCACCATGTCTTCCCTGGGCTCCTCTCCACTAATTCTCAATGGTCCCTGGAAGAGTCAGCTTTCCTCCAAACTGCCCCAGCTTGAGCCTGATGGGTGGAGAACAACACCTCTCCTCAGCCAAACCAGGATCTGTGACCAGACCTGGGACCTGAGAGATGGTGCTTCAGGCATACAACTGGGTGGGCAGAAACACTCAGGACTCTTCTGTGACATCTTTTCTGTTCCCACTTAAATTCACATAGAAGGTTCTGTGATCTGGACTCTAGCTGTTTCAGGTAGCACAGAGGCAGGTGAACAAAGTAGAAGGGCACAGTGTGATCACGATGAAGTGGAGAAAGGGATAGGGTAAGAAGCAGACTGAAGAGAAAACAGAGAATGGTAAAGCAGCAATAGCAACAATTCTGAAGTTTTGCATTTTCTTCAAAGCATCTCTACATTTTCTAATGAGGAGCTAGAGTTCTCACATGATTTTAAATCCTTCATGATGGTGTTAGAGACATTCAGTGGCACTCAGGCCACGGTACTCTCAAACACATCCTGGAGCTCATGGTGGCACACTGAAAGCACAACCAGGCTAACAGCAGCAAAGGGCTATGGACATGTGGAAGAGGTGGAAGAGAAAGAGAGGGACACTGCCATGGCAGAGGGAAACCACCTTGAGCCTAGAGGCAGGCAATGACTTCCCAAAGCACCCAAAGAAGTCAGCTCACAAGGTCAGCTCACAACTACCAGTCATCCAGCAGGACGCTGGATGTGTCAAAACAATCTAAACAAGATGACAGGGTTTAAGACTGCTGGATACTAAGGGAATGCTTATATTAGATTATTTGATTTTCTTTAATTTAATATAGCGAGATGAGATCAGAGGCACTCTCTTTGACACCACCATTTTAGGTAACAAAAGAGATGGGAATGTCAAAGACACCAGTTCCTAGTGTCAGACAATGACCTGACCTAGTATTAATTTAAAGTTAGCAGGCTTCGACTGAATATGATTATCAGGACATTTACACTTTATTAAAAAAAAATAAATTCAATTAAAAGCATTAATTTGAAGTAATTTCACAAATTTTTAAATATCTTTCAAAATCTACAGATTCCTTGTTTTAAACTACTCTAGGGTTTTTTTTCCAGTCCAATGTTCTTCCAGTGTATTAGAAAGGGAAATGTGTTTAGGGAGCATGCTACAACAAGATTTTGCAATTATAAATGATAAAAGGAATAACATGACGAAGAGATAACAGATATCTTTTATGAAAAGAACAAATTACTAGTGTGAAAAACTTAAAGCACTTGGTCTAGAACCCGGGCACATATTTAGAAGAGTACTAAAGAACTCTTCTTTGAAAAGTATGTAAATGTGGATCCTAGAAAGACAGCAAAGTCTTACTATGTTGTGAAGAAACAAGCAAAATTAAAGATGAAGGATTAAGTCAAGAACTAAACAGCACTGACCATTACCTACAGAGCCTGGACTGCAGACTGGACTGAAGAAAGTGAAATAAGAATCTTTTGGAACCAAATGGAAATGCCAGAATATTGGTGGAAAAGAAGATTCAGAGGCATTTTATAGCTCATATTTTTTACTATTCAGATTCAGCTCAGGCTTAATTTGTGGTTAAACTGATATTCTCTTGACTTGGTTTAAGCTTGCCCACATGTGAAAGAGTTGCAGCAGACTGCATCAATTTCTAGATGAAATTAAAAAAGAACAATTTTCATAGAGTGGTAAAATCACTGATGGGGGTTGGATCACATTAGTGGGAGAAGCATATATAAGCTGCCACTGGAGCTGCATGAACAGTACTTGCTCTTTAGGGAAGATGCCTCCAGGATTGTCTCTGGGAAGTCCTTCAGGCTTGTGGATATTCAGATATTTAGTTTATTTACTTTCAGGTACAGAGTACACTTTAAGGCTACAGGATTTAACAGGAGCATCTGAACAGTAATAAAGGAAGCAAAAGTGGGGAATGGAAGAAATGCAGAGTCTAAATACTGGTTCAGTGTACAAGAAATCAGATGTCAGGACAAGAAAGCGCAGCAGTAACTGCCAACAGATACAAATACTGCCTGTTAAAAATATTAAATCGAGAACTTAACACTGTTTTATGAGTTGGAGACTAAGCATGATGAGTAAGCCTGAGCTACCATGTACATTCCCTCCAAATCATTGCCTCAGAAGTAAAATCTGTAATGTACCCTGAAATCTTTAAGCATACAAGTGCAATGCAATGCCAGCTGGCTCTCTTTCCTAAGTTCTTTAACTGCAGTATACCTTTCCAACGTTTGTTATTAATTCCAAAATTTTTGAAAACTGTTTTTGTCTTACAATATATCTGGATGCTGCTTCTCTTGTGTTTTTCCCTTCCTGTTCCTCTAACATCCCTCTTCTGTGCTGATCTTGTGTTCATTCTCTTCTCCCCTCCCAGTTTTGCCTAATTTTGGTACTTTTTTTCCCCAAAGCCTCTTCACATTGTGCTTGTCTTACCCCCTGTCCTCTCCATTGTTCCCTCCCTCCACTGCCTACTCACCACCTCCAGATCCTAGCTACATCCTCACAAAGACGTCATCTCAAATAAAGGATGGAGATGTGCCAGAGAGTAAAGAAAACACACTACCCAAATCCCAGAAGAGTAGACGGGTGTCCTACTGCATGGGGACACTACCTAGATAAGATGTCAATTCCTTTGTCCCGTCGCTGCTGGGAAAAGGGAAGATATTTGGATTCCTATCTTGATACTGTCCCTGGACCCATCTCAAGGCATCTGCTTATCAGCCTGAAGCTAGTAGGACATCTAATAAATTTGAAGCTGCCATCCCAAACCCTCTGGCAGTTGGCAGGAAGAAGTATTTTCTGTCTCACATGCCAAATAACCTATGAAAAAGACTAGATTTCATAGCAAAGGATGCTGCTTATCCAGGAAAGTTTCAACCTGCCATAGGCATTTGAGTTTTTCAAACCATGATTAAATAAAGTCTTTTAACAGAGAATGTAGCACCAGCACCAAAGCATGGAACTCTTAATGAGCATATAGAAACACTGAAAGGGATCGCATTTTCATCTACAATAGTGAGCAAGAAGTTAGTGTTTAGAAACTCCAAAATCCCAAAGCCAAAATGTCACTTTTTTCTGGAATAACTGAATTGAGAGAGGAAAATGATTTGGTACATTCCCTTTTTGTAAATTAAAACGTAGCAATCAATGCAGAAGAAGAGATTAATGAAGCATAATGGACAAGAGAGCTTGGAAGACAAAAGATATTACTATAAGCTTGTCTTGGGTATTGTACAGGGAATACAGGACTATACAGAGAAAAAAACCCTACTACATGTGAATGCAGTCAAGGGCAATATTCACAATCCATTTGTAATAAGGACACTGTCTATTAAATCTTAATTTTTGGTGGAAATAAAAAAATGGAAGAAGACTAAACCCAGAAATAATTATAATTTATTTGGTTTATAAAGTGTTGGTGCCATTTCACAGAACTACTCTATTTTGGAAGAATCAATTTCTTGAGTGGAGATCTGGTGTGGCACCTGACATTACCAGCAGTGTGGCGAAAGTATGTAGAAGATGTGCCATAAGGAAAGCTTTTTGAGAATGAATAAGTAGAAAGAAGTGCTATAAAATGCACACTGACATGAAAAGAGCAAAAACGAATAAAAGGAGAAAGGGAATAAAAACTGGAAGTCCAAGAGAAGTTTAAATAGCTTGGCCAAACTACTGTATGAACAAATTAAAATCAAGGTAGGAAATATAAACCAAGGAGATAACTCAAAGCATGTGCAAAAGTAGAAAGCAGTGCAATTGTTATACTGGTTAAAACCCAACAGGTATAGTGGTGATAACTTTATAAACAAGTTGTCATCAGTACTGATACTGTCTCCTCCCTTAATAACACTGAAACGCTCTGAGTGCATGCGCAGTATTTATGCATATAGACTTTTTTTTTTTTAGTATATATGCACAGTGCACAGTTACCTCTGAGACTGTTTATAAACTGAATGAAAGGCAGGAAGAGCAACGGCAAAATTCAGAGGAAAATATGAACAGGGAAGGCCACATCCCAGAAAGCAGCATACTGGGATATTTAGCAACACCACCTGTGAGTCACTGCCACAAAACAGAGTAACTACTGTCTAGCTGAGCACTCAGGATATACCCAGAAATTGTACCTTCCTTGGAGGGGAGAGATGGCAGGAACAGCTATGTACAGGTACGATAAAACAGTGAGGAGGAAGTAATTAAATAACGTAGGATGGGGAGTCAGAAGTTGTGAAAAGGGATGAAGAACACCATAGTCTACTTAATATACAAGCACTGTGTCATTTTGCTCAGCCTGTCTTACTCCCTCCCCATCAAGGATGTAACTTCCCTATTTACCATGAAAGAGAATTAGGTTGGCAAGCTTGGCTTACTGGGCAAAGAGAAGAAAACTGAAGACTAGACCCAAAGGGAGATGTACAACTCACTGCTTTTCTCTTTGGGTGTTAAATGGAACAGAAGTGTAGGGTTTAGAGTGCAGTAAGACTATAAATACATATGCATATAAAAAACATGTAATAGAGAAGAAAACAATATTGTTGTTGAATCTATATGCATTGTGAACTTAAAGTTGGATTTTCCTGACTCTTTGGTTTACAATTACATGTTAGTATGAGAAACACAATTTCCCCATAGAATGTGTAGAAGATACTAAAAGAGCAAGAAGCCTGTACTGAAACGTGTGCTCAGCACCCATTTGAGTTTGAGTGACACTATATTACTTCGACTCGTAGCACTGGCAGGTATATGAATTTTAATGACATTTCAAAGTCAGTTTAATAACATTATAGCAATATTACAACTCAAAACCTGTAAAGGCAAGTGGTATGTCAAAAGACTGCAATTTAAAATCAAAAGGTTGTTGCCCCCACCTCCCATGGGCCGCCTTTAAAATTCTCTTCCCAAGCAGTTTTATGAACACATTTAATATAAAATAAAGTTTCTTAAGTATTTCTAATGTTGTTTTCCCCCCAAAGTATGTTAATGGTCCTATATAAATATATATATTGAAGAGATTTTAACCAACAATCATAAAATTCTAAATAATCGTGGGTAATGACAAATCTATAAATAATGGGCCAATATGAGCTACTTGTTCACGTAACATCTTTTTCTTTCAATCACATGTATGCTTTTCTTTTAATTGTTGGAAATTAAGTGACACAAGCCTGATTTAGGAAACATATCTACGGCCAGGTCTTTTCATATATGCACCTGATGAACAACAACATTTTGAAATGTGAATAAAAGTGATACCCAAAAAGGTCTCTGGTTTCTAGGTTGCCACAGGAATAAGATACAAGGTTCCTCAGCTCACCTCCAGATGCCTTTGACCTTTCTTTCAACTTTTCTGCAGCCATTTCACCGTAGCTAGGAAGTTCTGACATCTTCACTCCAGATCGAGCTTCTGCTATTAGCTGACGAGCTCGCTCTCTCAGCTGCCGACGCCGCTCTTCATCTTGCTGCTAAGATATATTGAACAGTTGCCAACTCAGTAATTGACAGAAATGCAATTTCATTCTCAATCTGATCATCATGATAGTAACTGGTTTACAGCATGGTGCTTGGCCCACATTATAAATAGGATGCTCGATATCAGTTGGGTGTCACACCACAATTTTTAAAGACATCCGTGAATCAGATTTTTTTTTTAAGCATTCCCCAAATTATTAATGCATTAGAAACCTAATTATTTGAAATTTAAAGCATTTATAAACTATGTTCTATAAAAATACCTTGATGAAAATTCTCAGACACTTTTGTCTCAAAGTAATAACTACAAAAAGTTTTACCAGAGCTATAAAAATGGTTTTACTAAATTGAATTACTTGTTTGAGTAAAATTCTCTCACAGAACTGAAATGAGAAGCCAGATATTGCTCTCGGTTACTCCAGTCACCAAGCTGGCTTCAAGTGTAAAGTGACATCAAATCTGAGGCACAGAAAGGAATCTAATCCTTCAACTTCAATGGATACTTTTTTTTTTTAAATAAACTAATGAAAGTTAATGAAAGAACAATAGATGCCAGAGCAGAAAATACTTTGCATCACTTTAAAACATCCTACTACTGGGGCTTTGGTCAGTAATTAAAGAGATTATATTGGAACCATCCCAGATAGTGCTCTCCCACTAAAGCTTGTAACTATCTTAGAAGCATGATAATATTTCAGTTACATAAATAAGCGAAGTTCTACCACATGAAATTTTGGAAAAGCCTAACTCACCATACTAAAAAATATTAATAAAAAGATGTGTTTAAACATAGCTCTAAGAATGCATTAAACCATAAGGGAAACAATTTCCATTTTCACCTTAAAAATATGATTTTTTTTTCAAAGTTAGGGCTGTTTTTCCCCTCCCTTCAATATTAGAAACGCTCATAAGCGCAACAGTGTTTGGCTTTAAGTCAAATCTGCCAATGTTTGTGTTATTGACATAATGAACAGGGTAAAACCCAGGTATAGGCAGTTGACCTGAACTAAGTGGAATATAACAAACTGCCTAATTTTGGAGAGCCGTCCTGGCAGCCTTCCCACCAACCCAGAAACTGAGCATCCCACACCTGCAGATGCTGGTGAGAGCTGTTGCTAAGTGCTATTTAGTTTAAGCAATCATTAATAAAACAAGCGCAAAATACTAATTAGGTACATTTGACCCATTTCCATGTAAATTGTTTGTTTGTAGCTATTTACTCAGCATTGTTCTCGGCACAATAGAAAAAATGCAAATGACTGAATCAGAATGCAGCCCTAATGGGACTTTCTGTTTATAACCATTAGCCCAGAGGTGTGCTGTAATTCAATCCTCCAGCAGCAAGATTTAGCCTCATTAACAGCTTGCACGGGCAGGTTACAACTCATAAAACCCTACAGTAAACAAAGTATATGGACACTGCACAATATCTTGTCTTTGAGTGACAGAACCCTGATTCCCTATCAGATTGCCTTGATTTACTTTTCTGCTAATGTCCTTCCCCTGGAAAGACAATTCTGCCTGGGCCCTGGAAGGCAGCGGGATGGCACATTGGCTTTGTTTGCTTTCTCACCCTTTAACTTCCCAGAAGGCACAGAGCAACAGTTCTATCAAAAACTTATTTGGTGAAGTACACGTTAGAAAGACAACTAGAAAGCTTCCCCCCTGCCTCTATGCACTATAATAGATCAATTTAATTTAATTTAATTTCTAGCCAGCCAACTGACACAGCAACCGATTTTATTTCGACCCGCGGTATTCAGTAACATTAATTACATTGAATTTTACATGAAATAAAACTGCTCAAATCTCTACTATTTGTAATTCCTAGGATACAGGAACTTGTGAGGTTGATTTAAATTACTTTTAAGAAGAAATGTGCAAAACTTATAATTAAGATTCCCATGTGGTTTAACGTCAAACAATTTAATCTACCGTAGCCCAAGTAGTTTAAAATAAGGCCAGTTAGGTGTTTGTGACAAATGTGCCCTAAACTGAGCAAGCCGATTCCCCCTCTCTCCTTTTCTCCCCTCCTCTTGAAAGAGAACTTGTATCCTGAATTATTAGCATAGTCATTAACATCCCGGGGATCTCCAAGCAAACAGATTATTGTGGCTTGTGTTTGTGCTGATTAAGCCAATCATCACCAGCGGATAAGAGAAAAAACAGCTAGTTCTTCCTTAAATTCAATTCAGATATCTGAACCCTCGGTTACCGAGCTTGGCAGAGGAAACACTGGTGGTAGGAGCAATGAAACTGAGCGTAGAAAAAGTAGGCAGATTAAGTTTTGAGGTACAGAACAATTATTAAACAGCAAATCCCCTAGATCTTGGAAAGGAAAGCACTTGGGAGAGGTATAAAGGCACAAACATAGATATTAAAAAAAAAAAAGAGACACAAAGAGAAGATCTGCACTAAGAAAGGACCATGCAAACACACATACGGTGATTTTTTTCCTGTACAGTTGAAGAGAAAACTCAGTAAAATCTTTTACCCTCTGACATGAACCTGACATGCCAGAGACATTAAAGTTTGCTCTGTTATTTTCCCCCAATTACTTTGCAATGGTCTAAAAATCTGCCACGCGGATGCACAGCAAGGAAAACTTCACCATTTAAGGACAAACTCTTCAAGAATAAGTAATGTAATTCCTTGTTTCCCTCCTATAAAAATGTATTGGTATGCAATTTTTATATTTCACAGTTCACCGACATCTCGGCAAGCTTTCTTCCACTGCTTCAATGGTGCTACTTTTAATTTTATCCTCCTTAGTCCTAGTAATTAAAGTGATCAGCAGTGGCATCCCAACGGCTTTGACACAGCTACAACCCCCTAGCAGACTCCGGCTTTTAAGGGGAAGGGGAAGAAAAAAAAGGATGGGAGTTTCATTTCACTGGAACAAGAAAATCATGCTTCTCCAATCCTCAACTTTATCCAATTGTTCTTTCAGCAGCCTTTGGATCTTAAGAAACAAATAAAAATGGCTGCCATTAGGGGGTCCTTTTTGTACTCGCCGCAGATGGCAATGACTGACATTACTTTGGCCGAAAATGATGCCATGGATTTGGGAAGGTAAATTCAAATGTGAAACGCTGCCGGGGCAGTTTCCGAGATCATCACCCGGCCAGCGATGTCGCTTGGCAGTGCCAGAAGCTGAGAGCTGACCAACTCAGTAAAATATTGAGAGCAGTGGAGTCTTGCAGGGGAAAAAAACAACCACCCAACCATGCCCATAAAACCCATCTCCTCAAATCACTAAAAATTCTGCAATCTTCTCGCATTTAAAAAAAACCCGAACACCTCTGTCAGGGTTTTTCAGTTGTCCTTTGGCAGAAATTTGGGAGGATCCAAACTGAGTTTACACACCAGCAGTCTGATAATGCATTATCCTCTCCCCATAAAAAAAGAAAAATCCTGTGAGCTGCATTTATTTGATGTTTAAAAAGAAAATTCTTTACCGTGTCCATAGACTGGAGAAAAAAAAAGTGGTAAATTAGTGACACTCCACAGCAACAAAATTAAACCAGAATTGTACCTATAAGGGGGAGCGATTCCTGTAGCTGTAGGTTTCAAAATTGTCTGTGGTCTGCCCTGAGTGCACAGTACATCTGAGAGAAAGAACTTGACTGCCACCTCTTTCATCATTAGACAGGAAGAACGGCTCTGTTATTAGCCATTCAGAAAGAAAAAGACTTCTGTGCTTGTCCAGAGGCAAGGATTACCAAAATGTACCTATTCAGTTAGTAGAGAAGACAGAATAAAAAAAAAAAAAAAAAAAAAAAAAAATTAAATGAGCTTTAAAGGTTTGGGCAGGCTGGGTTTTACTGTGACCTTGATAGGCTCTTGTTTGAGTAAATAGGATTTGGGATGAAACATTAAAACTGTTTAGCAGATCTTTTCAAACCATTTCAAACTTTTCTTATGTTGGTTTATAATATAACCAGACATGCTTGTAAATGGCCACACCTGCTCATTTCTCTGGGGATGGCCTGATCTCTGCCTTTTCTAACAAAGAAAGGATGAGAGAAAAAAAAATCAGCTTTTCTTGTTGCAAAACAGAGTGGAAAGTCAAAATCTTTCTCAAGTTTGTCCCATCTGCTCAGATTAAATCTTTGATCACCCTGGGGACCACATTTATGTTTGGTCTCTACTACCATTTCAGAACAGCTCAAAATACACAGGTAGTGCGCAAAACATGAAGTGCTAAGCAGAAAACACTCGACATAAACAAAAGCGCATTGGCTTTGGATTTCTGTGGCTAGTCAGATCGTAGGAAGTGGTCAGCAAAGAAACACATAAACGTCTTAGATATTTTCTGCCTTCTGCCTGGTGTCTACATCAGCTACCTTACTACCAATAAACTGTATGTAACTTGAAAATATTTTTTCATGAATGTCTATCACAAAAAGCATCAAATCACTTGTCATAAAGAAGCAGCTATTGGCTTACGATCTATGGCACTGATGGACTAATGAGACAAGACAGAATGAAAACAGAAGTAGCCCAAAGTCTAAACCTGGAAGAATCACAAGCAATGTCTTAACAAAGCTGTCCCCGTTAAGAAAAAAAAAGCCCCCAAAATTCACAATAAAATGGGGTTGTGGGGCTGTAAAATGGAAAACATCTCCTTAAACCTAGGAGATATTTTTAAAGAAATATTAGCCAGCAATTTTTTATTTTTCTTTCTTTTTTTAATATAATCTATGTTGTTCTGGAAAACCTACAATTCACTTGGTACAGTACTTCTGGTGTGAAGAATGCTGGCTGTAGAAAAACAATCCATTGATAATTTAATTCCTCATGTCACTGTGAAATAGAGAAACTCTTAGTTTACTGAATGAAAAAATATATATATTTGAAAAAAAGAATGGCTGACTAAGTATCACCTTGTGCTACATCCAAGGCCTCTTGCTGGTTGTCTGGCTGCTCTTTTGTAGGCAAAAAGGAGCTGAACGCTCTCTGGCTCCTTAGATCTGGCCCAACAAATGCACTGCCAGTCATGCACATGGATCCAGCTTAAAACCCAGGGTGAGCCTAAAAGAAGCTAGTCAAACTGGCACCTACTCATGCAGAAGGAGATAGATTTGTCATGACAGGCTGATTATTCAATGTAAAGAAACAGTTTAGCTTTTCTAATCTGGTACAAATACATCTTTCTCGGAGAAAAAAGTAAAAGGTCTAACAGTTCAAGTATTTAAAGTAAAGAAACCAACACAAAAATTGTAACGTCAAAGTGAACCACAGGTATTTGTGCAAGAGCATTCTGCAAAACAGCCCTGCAGTTCTATTCAGATAAATAAGATTTAACCCGTTTAACCCTTTAGGAGCTGCACATCTACGTGACGATCAAGGCGAGCATTTCTATTTCACACTGCACGTGGCTCTACGGCAAGTTCTAAGGACAGGCTGAAATATCTAATTCCAAATACGCTTTCTGTTTTCTCCTCTTCTCACTCGCCTGCACCGATACCAAGAGCAAGGTGCTCCGCCAGCGAACAATGTGAGGGCAGCCTTGCCTACCGACGGGGCTCCCAAGAAAGATTATTGAGGAAGTCGATCTAAACCAAAAGCAGTGACAAAGCCCTCTGCTAACTTCTTCCCTGGAATTTTCTCTGCTTAGGCAAGTTTGTGCTCTCCCTCATCTGGGAAGTATAATTAAGGACAACAATTACCTCAGGCGTCAGGATCCAGAAGCTTGTTACGCCTGTCACCATGATTGTCAATGCTATTGGCATTACCCACAAACAAGGTCTCAACCATGCAGCCTGAGAAATATTCTGAAATAGTGCCACCATCCAGACAGGGCATAATGTCCCATCTCAGACTGATAAGTCTAAAGACAGTATTTTCTGTGCCTTTCCACAGCCGAGTTACAGACAGAAGTTAAAAAAGATGCTTACTCATTGTAGGAGTCAACACTCATCAAGCTCCACTTAAGGGATTTTCTCTTGTGTAAACTTGACTTTATAATAAAAAAAAAAAAAAAAGTGGCGTTATGAAACAAAGACTTTTGGCAAGTATACGGGATGCATAAGCCGGAGAGCAGCATCTTTCAGTCTGCTATCCTGGGAAGCTTCCTTCTCGGGCGGGCAACCCCGCGCCGAGGGAGGAGGACATGCCCTCCTGAGGAATGCTCCCGGTTCACTCCCAGCTGAACAAAGCGGAGCGGGCTGCAGGGTGCCTCTGAAAGTTGTTTCCACCCCCCCTTCTCTTAATTTTCATGGGAGGGTGGCGGGATCCCAGTCTGCTTGTGTGTGATGAGAATGGAAAGAACAAGTGCAAACCCTACGCCTCCCTGCATCCTATTTTGCTGGGTTTTTTTGAAAATGTCCTGCAAACTGCTGGCAGCTTTTTTTAATGGAAAATACCAATCGCCTAGGATCTATACCTAGCCTTTTGCCAATAATGAGAAAACTTCACCTTCTGTCCCCAGCAATTCTTAGGAAATCTTTTGCTGTTATTCCTACAAATCCAATTACAGATTGTTGAGTAGCTAGTGGAGTAAGCTTATTGAGGAGTGTCACATCACTAAGTCGTGCGTATGTGTTTCAGTTTGTAATGTGGTCTGAGCCGCTGTAGAGGTGTCAACTTAAAATGCAAGTAAGTAGCAGAACAGGGCTAATCCCAGCCACTACTCCCCTGCAGCCAAATTGTAGCGCAATGAATGACAGTGGAAATGCAAAGATGCCACTGTGCTTATCACACACAGCCAGATGGTGGACCTGGATCAATGCACACATGCCACGATCAATGCATTTGATAAAGAATTAAGAAGAAAACTGTACATGTTATCAAAGAACTTGTACATGGCATAATTATGATTCTGCATGTGCTTACTGATGATATTGGAGACTCAGAGGCAGGTGATAATGAAACTGATAGGAAGAAATAGCTTAAAGGCTACAGCGTATGGCCTCAGCACTAAGAAATCTTGTCAAATAGTTCAGAAAGCTTTTTTAACTGTTATTACAGGCTGCTCATAGTGCAAGCTGGTGGCAACGTTTTAATTTTTTTTTTTAAATCTGAAATGTCAAAAAGTTACAAAAGCTATACTTTTCAGAACGGTTCAGAAAATAATTAAGACACTATTGTGTTTTAAGCACGGCAAAAAAACCCTACAGGTAGAGCGAGTGTTCACAATTTTGGGGGGCTGTGGTAGTTGGGCATTTTTTAATATATATAATTCCTTGTTCCCTGAATAAATGTATTTAGACTTTAAGGGGGCTGGTGGCAGTTTAAGGAATGTGTCTGGGTAGCAATTTGCATTTGGCACACCAATTGCTACAGATACAGTTTTGATATTATTTCTCATCAAATGTAGAGTATTTCCCTGTTACCGTTTGTGCTCTGTCGGCTGCATTACAGCCACCTTGGATGTGTAAGAAGGTAATTAAAAATTTCTGGAAAATAAAGTCAAAAGTAATAAAAAAAAGCATATATATTTATAATGTAGAAAAGGTACCTAAAATACAAATTCTCATGCTCCAGTTGATAGATGAGCTGTCTAATCAACGCCTGGACGTAACTTAAGTGCTCTCATTAGTGTGAAGACCTTCAGGCTAAATAAGACTAAATCCCTTAAAAATTGCTTCTGCAATAGAAAAATCCCCCTTACCATTTTCCTCTGCCTAAATCATATCAATTAAAAAGAGAGGGAGGGAGAGAGAGGCATTTTCACATGACTTTGTTTTAACTGACACTCAAAAAACTATCTTCTGAATCCAATTTAAAATGTTTCAGCAAAAAAGTTCATTAGCAATCAAAGAAACAAAAAAAATCACGCTGAGTTTAGTTTCTCTTTCACTTTAAACTTGGATCTTTAATCAGCGCTAAGGCGTATAATGCCCATTGAATCCTTTGCCTTAACTTTTTTTTTCAACCCCAAATATTTAATCAACATTGCAGTTTTACATTAAATTGTAAAATTATCAAAACAACCCTCCAGAAGAGTGAAGTGCGTATTTTATTTGCAGCGGGACGAGGAGCCCCCCACCCCCCCCAGCCCCCGAATTTCAATTTGTCCTGACAAACCATTGGGTATTAAATTCTAAAGGCATGCAGAGTGCATAAAGAACTGATGGCTTGATTAGCTCTTGTGGTGCAATTGAAGGAGCTGTCTCTCTCCCCCCTTCTCCATTTTGAGAAACACTTTGATCTCCGTTCAAGTCAATTCATGAACATCAACTGACAAGACTGCATGAAACACCCCAATGGTTAGGCCCAAACTCGCAGCAAACTATTTGGTTTCATTAAGGCTTCAGGAGAAGTGACCAGTGACAGTCCTTTCATTCAGAAGCCAACAGGCAAGTGACTATTTAAACTTTAATGTGCACAATGTACTGCTGAAGGCTGCTACACCTATAGTCAGTCACTCAAGTATGAATGCCTTTACCTACTATTTTGTGACATGTGAACTACTAAGTGCAGCTGCAGTCTCATTAATGCATTCGCCCAGATTTGTTTGCAGGACTAAAGAGATGATTTGCAGTATTTCTGGTGGGAGAAACGACTGTATCTTCAAAGGAAGGTAGAATAGCAGGTGCTATATAAAAGCCAGAGATTAAAAAAAGATTGCGTTTTTAAATGCAGTAATCTATTAAACATTTGCACGAATGTAGTAGAAATATCCATTCTGGCTGAAAACACAAAAGATCTTGAATCACATCACCTGCAAAATGCAGGGTATTTGGTGTGGTTTCGAGCTTTGCTACAGTAAACTATTTACACATCACTCTTCCCCTTTTTTAGTTGCCCTCTCCAAAGAGTCCCACTTCAAAGAGTTCATTTTTGCACCAGTTCCTGTCAATGCAGGTCAGAAACACTAAAGTGGAAAGTGGCTGCAATGCCGTGGCACAAAGAGTCTCTGCGGCTGAAATCAAACAAAGCCCAATTAAACTAATCATAACGTCCCAGTGAACACAAGGAAGCTCACCTGGTATTTCTGGACTTCTTGTGTGAATTCCCAACTCTACTTGGTACTTGGTACTATAATTACCCTGACCAAAATACTGTGAAATTACTGCTCTGATCTGCTAATGGCTGCAAAAAATCAAGCCGTTGTGGTTTCATGCCAAGGGGCCGTAGCAAGGTGGCGCAATGCTTTCTGACAGAGACGACAACTTCTAAAAACTCAAAAGGGAAAATTAACGGGATGTGGTTTATGTTGCCAAGGACTGTTCATTAATTACCAATTTAATCACTGCTGGAGGCATGACATTACAAAAATCTGGCTGAAAGTTCTAATAGATTATGAAGACCACCTAAGAAGAGTGACCAAGAAATGTACAAAACAATTAATACTGTTTCACTGCTATCAAAGACACTCAGATTATTTTACATCAAGTGAAGCAAAAGAATTAGTAGCTTCACAGTGCCACCACTAGGAACTGTAAATACAATGGCACACAATTAGTAATGCACATGTGACTTTTCGTTCAAGGCATATATCCTTGGGAAAGCCAGAACATGATAAGGAGAACAAAAGAAACATTTTAAAATGAAATGAATAAAGATTTTAACTCTACCCTTGTGCATGCTGAGCAATAACAGAATAGGCAATGCAAAATACAGCTCTAAGTAATGGCGATATCATCCTGGGATTCACAACAGCGTGTACTGAACATCCACACAGAAAACGTCCACAGTTATTAGCAGCGATAGAAAAAGAGCGTTCCAGATGCTAAGAAACCTGGGTCTTGCTTTGTACACAAAGGGATAGCTCTGAAACACTAGGACAGTTTTTTGCTAATATTTATAAACGGATAGAAGATGCTAAAGTTTTTGAAGTTATGTTGTTCAGATGATCTTAAAATTCAGTTAACAAATTGACAGCCTATTTTCTGTGAGCGTACAAGTTAATGTTATGGCTGCAGACGACGCAGCACCTTGAATTTACATCCACATAGTAAATAACTGCTTATTTATATATTTAGGCTGGATGCTTAAATGGTATAAACAGATACAGATTACTGAAGTAACAGCAATAAAATTCAGCCGAGAATCTCAAGCATTTGTATCTAAAACTCAAACTGCATAACATTTGTCTTGCATTATCAAAGGTTACACTTTATTCATTAAATCCCTCCTGGTATAAAACTGACGGCGCATACTAATTCTTCTTAGAAATGAGTTTACTTGCACTAATTGATTTATTTTCCCAGCTACGTCAGGGAGTTGTCTATAGCAGTATTTTTGTACAGTGGAATATCACAACTTCATAGTAAGAAAGTGCTTAAACATATCAAATATGAAGTCAAAAGATGTAGAACCTTCTTGGAAAGTTACAGATTATTTTTATTTTTCATGTATTGAGTAATGTTAAATAAAACAACTTGTTTGTTCTTGCCATCAAGGAAATGAGATCAGGCTATCTCAACCTTAGCTTGTTGTTATAAAGAAGTAAATATCAGTTCAGTTGTGGTTTTGAAGTGTTCAGTCAGCAGGTCTAACCATCATTTAAAGAAAAGTATATTGTTAAAACAGGTGTAAAACTTGGAATGCTCATGAAATGTAAATACTATACAGCATAGTCTTATCAGCTTAAACCATATTTAGCCACTTTATAGTGGGATACAGTCAAGACATATAAATGAACAACAGGGAATAAGTTACCAAAGCTCAGGGATTACCAAAATAATGTTCAATCTTTTTACCAATTAGATGGTAACTGCTTCTTTGTAATCTCAGGAAGATCTGGTGATCATATCTAAATCTGGTTGCAATTATCAGCATGACAGACGTAGTCTTTTTCAATCGATATTTTCCAATTAATATTAAAAGACCAAGGTTGCCATCTGTAAAGTCCTACACTTAAAAAAATTAACGTTAGATGTTTAATTAATAAAGATTAGATTTTGCCTCTTTGTGTTTTAAAGAAAAACAAGATAGGAGTAACTTGGGAGTGTTTTCTTAATTGAATTAACATTACCACCTCAATCACAGACATTTATTTTCCAACTGAGGAGACTACAAAAAAAAAAAAATCCACTGATGAGCTAGGTGCCTTTCCTAATGCAACAGAAGTAGGGATTCTGGTTTCACATAGGAATAAAAATTACTGAATAAAGCTATCTTGTACTCATTTTCAAGAACCTGCTAAAGTATTTGCAGGAAAGAATACCTGCAATGCTAACTTGAGTTTAAGGCATCTTTCAATCAAATTATAAAATTCTATTTTTGTTGTCTACTGTGAATTTGCTTTCTGTACCACTTCTGTTCATGTCTGCTAGAGTTTACTTTTTGCTCACATATTACAGCGGGACACTTTGGAGCTTCTTAGCGCAGAGGGGCAGCAGATTATTGCAGGGCATGATCAATAAATGGGACCATTTATTAAAGCTTTTTTCTGAGTGTTTATTTTTATTTTATTGCAGCTGGCGTACCCTATATCTGTGCAAATGTATGCAATCAAAATTATAGTAAGAGCATAGAAACTCATCTCCTTTCAGATTTTGTCACTTTCTGAAGCCTTTCTATAAAGACATCCATTTCCACTGGTCCACTGTGGATGCTAAAAAAGTTACCATTCTGTACTCAAATATTTATGAAAATGAAAAGTAATGGGCACAACAGATTGACACCTGAAGTAGAAGGAGCTTATTAAATATGAATTAGATACAGCTGCAACAAGTCCTTTGAGCAAGGAAGTAATAAAAAGCAATATTCTGAGCAGAAAGAAACAATCTCATGGCTTAGCCCGTTCCTGCTGCCCTCTGTATACAGTGTTTGCATGTTTGGAGGTAACAGCTATTTGGTAAAGTACTTTGTATCTGCAAATTCTACTACAAAAGCTGAATATAGTCCCCACTGCTCTTTCAAACCTATTTTTTTTAATATATATTTGGGCAGCTATAGCTGTCATTCAGCTTGAATAAATATGAAATAATGGTAGCAGAGATAAATAAAACCAAATCTTTCTCTGTACAGAAAGCAGGCTAGCAACATTTGCGTTTAAGCACAGCAGTGGCATCAGGATTGCTCTCTGAAAACACCCCTTCAGTTTGTATTAATCTGGTTTTTAATACTTATTGTCCAAATGAAGTCCCTCACAATTTTTAGTGTCGTCATCCTCGAATGCTGCTGTGAAGAAAGAATTACTATTTTACTATTTCACAAGAGGCAAAAGACAGAGCGATTCCCTCTGGGTATCATGCTATTGAACTCCTGCATCACAAAACTGTGCTAGATCCTAGATACGCAAAATTTTGGGCTGAATCTGTATCCTTATATGGCCCAGTCCTGTACCTTAGTTCACCAGGGAGGAATCCTTAGCTCAGGCAAAACCCAAATCACTTCAGGAACAATCCGTGGCCCATGTTAGAAAGAAAAACACATCGTTTGCCAGATGAGCACTATTTTTCATGAATTCCATGCTACACGGCATTCCCTGCTAAAGCTGTCTACCTTGCAAAAACAAGTTAAAAGAATTTGACACACGATTTAGGAGATGCCAGAAATAAAACTAGTGGGCACAATCTTAATTTTCATCCTGCTCTGTATCCCTTAGTATAGAGCCTTGCCATGGCACTACTTTTTACTTTTACTGTCCCCTGATCTTCAGCCTAGATCGGAGCTCTACCGAGTGGGGTTCAATACTCTGGTTTATTTTCACTGTTCAATATGTAGTCCCATCAATATGTAGCACCATTCTTTACTCCACAATATTCAAATCCTGCTCTGTAGGCAGAATTACTAATTTTTTCACGGGCTTCTCTACAGTGCTCATCACTACAGTATTTAAGTGCCTCGAAAGCATTAATCACATTCCCTTCTCACAACACCCCATGGTGGTGTTATTACCCTGTTCTTCGGATGAGAACTGAGACGGAGAGATCCAGCTAAAAGGATCTAACACTGGGTGCTCCCTCTAGGAAGCCTATTACCTCTTTTTTTTTCAGTATACTAAGCTTTATGCAGCCCTTTATGTGTCTCAAGCATAGCTCCAATTGATTTCCCTGACAGACCTGGATGCTCAATACATCTGCAAATCAAACGGCGATCCAGAAAGGAAGGATACACAATTAGTGACCACTCGGAGGAAGTTTGGTTCAAAAGACTTAGCAGCACTGATCAGGAGCTCGGAGGCAAAGGCAGCATTACATTTAATTCTTTCGAGCACCTTAACCGTGACCTCATCCTTTTGCTCCTTGCAACGCCTGCTTCGTTTGCCGTTTACTTTCCAATTTCTGCAACCAGAAGGACGGAGGTCCTCAATCCTCTAAGCTAAATAAGACACAATTGCTTTGGGGAAAATAGTATGTGATCACATAATTAAAGACTGCATCATAATGTATATACACAAAGGAGGTTAATTAAAGTTGCCTGTGAATTTCTTAACTCCTAATTCCATTCTCTGTAATCATGCTGACTCCATAACCATTGCCATTTGAGTTTACACAGTAAATGACAGCTGCAGTAAATTTCCATTCTTTATGTGGACCAGTCATTACAGGAGAATAAGACAAACATTTTGCCACCGGCCCTTGCAGAAATTTGCTGACAGTGGAGTTATGCTGAGATTCAAGAATTATGGATTCCACTCCATGTTCTGCAAGTGAGAGATCCCTGCTGGAAAGACCTTTTAGCCCTGTGACTCCTGAATATTTCCCATCCATTATGGTCCCCTCTAGCCTGCCACTTTGCCAGTTAGGTTGCACAGACCACCTCCAGTCTCCTCGCTTTTCCAACATCACATTCCAGCCAAGCTGCTGCTGCTAACAACCATCACTACAGGTTGATATTTTACAGCATCTGGTGGGAGCAGATATGTCCCTTCTAGCCCTGTGATATTCATCATGAGAAAAGGCAAGTTAAATAAAAATGAGTAAGCTAATAAAAAGGCTCTCCTGGTTAAAAGCTAAGTGATTACAGCTGCTATACCAGATTGGAAATGACAGAAGCATCTTGTAAAAGAGTCACTACATGCACACCTACATCAAGAAATCAAGCAGAAAGGCTGAGCTGTTTATAAATCTACCATAGAGAAAGGGATCCATGAGGGGATCAGTAACTGTTCACAGAGCTCTTAAGCTAATTCTTCCAGTCTCCAAAAGGCTACAACAATTTAAGGACATATCTCTGATCCTCCCAAACCATGAGCATGTTTCAAGGAGTTTCTGATCAATGCGGTCTCTTCTTAGGCTTCAAATACCTGCCTACAGGCTTACATACCTCCATACAGGCTGGCTTGCATGCATACAGCTTGCAGATTGAAGGCTTCTGAGAAGCACCAAATGAGCAGACCTAACAGTGAAAAAACAACTACCTGACTACCTTGCTGCAAGTAGGGAAGAGATGGGAGAAAAGAAAAGGGGCTAATATGATACGAGTAGAGGAAGCAAGCAGAGAATGACAGGACTAAATCAGGTGGCTTGAACAGGAATGGAAGATGATGGGGCAGAAGGCACAGAGGGGAGATGTCTAATGAAAGAAAGAGCAAAGAGAGCAGGTATTCTGAAAGAAAAGTTAAAAAGGAAAAGAAGAGGAGCTGAAGTAGCCAGGGCAGACACCTGAAATACAGTCCGAGAGAGAGGAAAGAAAGAACAAGAAGACACAAACTAAAGAAGAGGTAGAGGATACAGCTTGGGATGCAATGAAAAATATGTGATTCAGAGGAAAATGGGATTGAGCTAACAGTTACATGAGCAAATTCAGTGCCTTAATCTTCTGCTCCCACAACTTCATCAATTTCTGAGTTAAAAAGAAAAAAAAAAAAAAAGTAAAGCAACTGAGAATACTGACATGGGCCTAGCCCCAGAGCGCAAACATGAGAAGATGGAAGCACACTGTAGCAAGAAAGAAGACTCAAGAAAAAGGGGTAAACAGCCAAGAGAATGGCAAAACTGCCCGTACTTCATGAGAGGCCAGCTAGTGGTCAATAAAGAGACAATAGAGATTTTTTAAAAAGGAAAAAAAAAAAGAAAAAAAAAAAAGAGAAAAGCAACTCCAGAGTACATGACTACTGAAAAAAATAACACAGTAGTGGTTCTACCAGAGGAAGGGTAAGGCTTAGGCTGAAGAAGGTCTAAGGTATTTGCTCTATGCTTAGACGAGAAACAGAAACGCTGGTTTTTTTCAAAAGACTTTTACCAAAACAAATCAGGTGAGCATACACCAAGTAACCTGTATTTATGACCATGGCACAGACTTGGAAATTTTCTCCCTTTTGTTGGCCTCAAGCAGCAAATACAACCCCCCACACTGTATACTGTTCTCACTTGTTTACTGAGAAAAGAGCAATTCATAGTTCTTGTATGACAAATGTAAAGTGGTAACAGCAAGGCTTACGAGACAAGATTTTCAAAAGTAACTAATGACTCTGCAGGCTTAGCTTAGCTGGGGTGACTGATTTTCAGAGCACACTCTGAAAGACTGGACTGCTTAAGCTCTTTTTGTGAAGGTATCAAAAAAGGTGCAATTGCAAACTTCAAGAGTTACTTTCAAAAGTACTGGCCCTGGAATATCTCACCATTTTCTTTTGAATCCCTCTCAATCCATCCCAAAAATGAGCCTAGTCCAATTCCTGCTACTAAATGCTGATTCTTATTATCGTAACTCTCATTTGGATAACGCACTACTACACGTTACCGCACACTGACACATACAACACTGCTTTAAGTCAAAGTTCTTATCATTAACCTTAATGACCAGAAAACACTGAATAGAAATACATCTGTACTATTTTCTAACAATCAAATAAGCAATGACCTGTAGTAAACTGGCACAACTACATCAAATGGAAACATCTTATCTCTATTAAGATCAAATATGTTAAAGAAAAACAGAAATAAATGTATTTTATCTTATATCTATATATGTTGATGCATACATACATCCTCATTCCAAACATACACGTGTATGGATATGTGCATAACATATGCATATGTTATATACAGCTTTACATAATAAATATTATTATATATCAACTTTATATAATATATGAAATGTGAATACTATACCAGCCTCCATTAAAGACACCTCCCTTTCACAATGCATGCTTCTCACTGAAATGCATTAGGAGAATGTTGAACTTAGTAGACAAGCACTCAAAAGTTAGAAAATGTTGAAATTACACTAGCTGTACAGCCTTACATTGGTTCTCATTTTGTATAGTCTTTAATTGCATAACCCATACTTTTTTTTCTCTAAAGGACACTTGTCTTTTTCAGTGGCCATGACTGACAACGTTCAGTGAATGAATCTAACTTTACCCTCATCATTCACTGTCTGCCCTACACCTTGTTTAAAATACACTATGCAAACTTTTCTCTGAACACAGAATTACTGATTTCTTCCAGAGCATTTCTGAGGCACTCTTCACTAAAATATCTAAGAGTTTCCAAATTACATCTCCACAACACCCTTTTGATCTGAGGAGCTTTAGTTATTCTTATGTTACAGTTAACTCAAGTCAAGAGTGCCCATTACCTGTTTGCTCAGAGTGCCCAGGATTTCAGAGGGACCAGGACCATTTGTTCACACCACAGTTCTCCTTGACTTGGCTACACCTGGGTGCATTCAAAACTTCCAGAAATCAGTCCCCAAGAATCTTGGGATGGAAATCAGAAATCAAGGAATCCACCACCTTGAGTATGTTGGGTTGAAGGTAACTTCCCAACAAGGTAGAGTGCTTCTGATGGAGGCAGCAAGAAACTTTGGCTCTGCAGAGCAGCCCTGAAAGACTGCCCTTCCCTTTCCTGCAAGCTTCTAATTCATTTTTCAGCTTCTGTAATAAATGAAGTAAGGTCTCATGGGTAATCTGGCTGCCTGAACTATGCAATCCTGACACTCTCACCCTGAAAACTCTGTCCCCATCTCCTGTCCTGCAGCTGTTTTTCATGGCCTAGACAGAGTCTCTATTTTTGTCTAACTTTACCTTGCCATCTACCTCCTTGCCATCTCTCCTCTGCATGCCAGTGGGTAGCTCCTTTTCCTCCTGTTTGGATTTCATCAGCAGGAGTTTGAGTCTAAAAGAGAAAGTTTTGCTTTCCAATACTATGATCTGCATCAGAATGGGCCCTGATCCTTAGGGGAACAACAGTAAAAGATGCTCTTGCTGTGCTGTGTCCATACAGACAATTTTTACTGACACTTACCAACTTTTCTGAACTTCAAGGCCCTCTGACAAGACTGTGCTTTTAATACAACTTTGATTGTGTTGAACAGATTTTTCAAGGGGATGGAACCTTCTTCCCATAAGACATCTTTTAACATGGATAAAACAATGCTTTATCCAACCTAATACAGAGAAACAGTTGGACAGGTTTTTTTTAAGTTAAATAAATAACTAACTATTATCCTGAGGCAGAGAGCTGATGGGGAAAATTTCAGCTCAAACAATGAAATACTAGCAAAGTTATAAACCCTTTGAATATAGGAGCTTGTAATAAGAAATGTCAGGCAACTTTAACTACAGCTGTTTCTGCCTGAGTAGCTACCTATAGTATCCCTCCTCTCATGCTGTTTGCTTTATGAAAAACTAATTGAAAAAAAATCCAAAGTGAAATTTATGCTAAAATATACTTATCTAGGAAAAACTTAAATACAAAGTAATAAAAAAATTGCTTATATATCATGTTATCATTATACAAATAAGACTTGTCTGCATATATCAATATATTTTGACAAAAAAAAAGTGTCAGTTTGGGGAGAGGAATTGTTAAGGAAAAAAAAAAAAGTACAGCATGGATCCGAGATAGTTTAGAGAATGAAATGAGACATGTAAATCACTGTCTTCACTTTTTGATTGTATGATCCCATCTATGTAAAAAGCAGTATCTGCCCCTCAGGACTAGGCTCTGAAAGATGTGAATCAGTAAAGATTCAAGCCTTTCTCTGTATCATTATTTTTCAGTTACATTTACATTCTCAGTTGCCAGTACAGTCTCTAACATGCAATAGTTAGAATCACAAAACCTGCATTGCAAAGGTTTGCATAAAAATTAATTAGCTTTCATCTCCAGAGAGTATGCATCCTTCCAGGTCACCATGGAGGCCACTGGACGTGCAACCATAGCTGCTGCAACACTGGAGCTCATTCCCCAGCTCTTTCCCATCTCACCAGCATAATCAACTTTGGCGATAAAAAGGAATTGTTCCATCAACCCTTTTACAAGACTGTCACAAGTAGCTTCATTCACTGCAACAACACTTATGAAGCAGCAAGTAGCTGACATCACAGGCTCAGGGAATGCATTTACATTAACTGAAAAAAGAGAAGTAATCAAAAATAGCATAAATTACTTCACTATCATTTAACAAGTAACTTTTGGTTTTCATCCCATTAGAAACTGCAGTGCCAATCAAAGAAGGAGCTCCCAGACCTCTGCTTCCAGTGAAGTCTATGGCATCTTTCTGTTGGCCATAACAGCAAGAGAAACAGGCTTTAAAAGTGAGCTAAGGGTACATGACACATCAGAGTAATTCAGCGTGGAAAAGAAATATTCTGCAAGGACATGCCCCCCACAAAAGCATATGCACATACAATAAGTTTTAACTATGTAAACTGCCATACTGGCCAATATTTCTTACATCATTCAGCTGCTTATTGCGGGCTGGGATGATCGTATTGGTTAGTTGCTTACTCCCTGCCTTTAAAGCTGCATCTCTTCTTGCTTGCTCAAGCAGAACTCTTGCTCGTTCTTTAAGTTCTTCCTGTCTTGACAACATACGTTGCTTAAAAATAAAGAAATATAATTAACAGCAAGGCATCCTCAGGGTACTTAACGTTTATACAGTAGTTAATAGCCGGGAGCCTTCCTGTATAATAAAGGTCAGGAGTCACATGGATTACAGCTTCATGAGGTGACAGAGCATTCTATAGAAATGAAAAGTAAAGATGATCAAAATGTAAAATTAAAAAAAAGTCATAGGCCTTTATAATGTAAATAAGAGTTCTCTCCCCTCCCCGTAAAACTTAATTTCTATCAACATTTAATGCCTTTAAACTACAACTGTGGAAAAAAAATAATTGGCTTAATGGAAGCCATGTTAAACATGTGCTATGTGTTTACTTATTTACTTTAATATGTATGCAAATATAATACTTTGTTGGCTACTTACATGGGTATCGCACATTTATAACTTAAATTGAACACAGAGGCTGGGTACAAGGCAAAAACCCTGCAAAAATATCTGCTTCTACTTCATCTATGAATATCCACAAGAAAGTCCCTTCTTCATACACATGACTGCTTATATTGCAGAGTAGAAGTAACAGAAGGGGGGCTTCTGCACAGGCAACACGAGCAGCTCCCATACATATATACTCCCAAATGCTGACTTCTTAGTCAAGGTCAACTGTGAAGAATCTGGGAAAATGTGTCTCTAGGCCTTTATATGACATAGAGCTGGGACAGATGTTGCAGGTTGTGCTCCTGCAACAGCCACATGGAAATTGAGACCATTGACTCTAACCAACAAACTGAGTGTTCAAGATTAAGATTGAGGCTCACATCTGAGATTTTATTACCATGTGCAAACACACAGATGATTAACAACCATCTTTAAAGTCATCTCTTCCTTTCTCTTGGCCTATTACACCCTTGCACGTGAAAATCTTTGTAGAGAAGACATCCTGTCTCCTCCTGCTCTATTATTCTGCATGGGCCAAGCTGTTCCTTTCTCATCCAGTACACAAAAGTGATGAAGAGAAACTTCATGAGACTTCACTGATTAAGGGAAAGAAATTAGCTAGCTATAGAACTAATATTTGGCCATTATCACCCATCTATGGGCTGCTTCTCTTGCAATAAAATGAATCTTTATGGCACTTACTCAGGAAAAAAACATAAAAATATTTGAAGCCATCCACACTACCAAAAGACTAGCTATTGGCACAAAGCCAAACAAAGCCAAAACTCAAGAATGCTCTTCACAGGTGTAAAATTATAAGCCTGCTTTGGCATTTTTGTAAACAGGGCTGGTAACATTTTTTACATATTTTTGTGCTGATATGCTTTACTGATAATACTCAGCATTTATATAATATTCAACTTTCATCCTTACAACAAATCTGCAAGGCAGGTGGGCATATATTTTTTATCTTTATAGAAAGGAAAAAGATTGTGGTTAAGTAACGTGCTTAAGGCCGCTCAATGAACAGTGTGACAATATTCTGGAGTTTCTACCTCACCGTCGTGGCGATGTTCACAAGGCTATGTGGTTTCTCAGACAAGATTTTGAAATATCTTTGTTATATTTTAAGGTATTCAGAACTTTATATTTTTTGAATATGGATCAATGAACTAATAAGTCTTTTTCCAGTTTTTGCTTCAGTATGCAATACTAAGAAGGAAGGTGTTACCACATTCAGTGGCAAAAGTCTTGGAGCCAACTTCTTTCAGATAGTTGAGAACATAACTTCCTTTAATTGGAGAGAGATTGGAATAATTAACAGTAGGACAATTCCTATAAATTACTTTTTCATGTAATGGCTCTTTTTCAGCACCACCTACTTTTCAGTCAAAGTATTTATTGCCCAACAATAAAAATACACTGCTCACCTCACCTTCTATACTGAAGATACGGTGTAAATTACAAAATTACAAAGAACTTGAACAGCATCTCCATCCTGACTCACAGGCATAAGAAAGTTTAAATTTCTTACCTGGGATGTTTTTGCAGTTTGATCTGCATGATTTAAAGCCGTTCTGGCATCATTGTCAGATTCAGATTCTGTTTGCCTTGGAGAAGCATGCAGTTTCTTTGCAAGATCCGTATCCTTATTATAGGAATATCCAAGCTTAGAAGTAGGAGATAAACTTGGCTTTGTGACAGGTGAACTGGGATCTGCTCTTGTGCTCTCTGTGGATCCTATACGTCCCAGCTTTTCTTGCTCTGAGAAACCAACAGTACTGTCTGAGCTCTGGCGTCTCTTCTTGTCATTATCTTCACAAGCAACTGTGGGACACACGTCCTCTTTTTGATCATTGACATGTGCCAAGTCACTCAAGTCTAAAGTGTCAGCGATCAGCAATTTCTTCCTTCCCAATGTAGGCTGTGCTTGTGTTGTATCTGTACTGCTACACTTCCCAATGTCTTCAGATGCAGAAGTCCTTCCAGAGCTCTGCTGGGATTTCTGTGGATCTGTGTCACTTCGAGTCCTGCGAGAAGAAGGGGAAGCTGTGCTTGGGCTTAAATGGTCATCAGGAGTCTGATGCTCGCTCTCAGATTCACCAACACCACTGTCATTTACAAATACGGAGTCATCCTGAGAAGCAAAGTCTGCCAAACCACTGTCTGGCGGATGCAGCTCGGGCTCCCGGTTCAGGTCGTTCAGCTCTGCGTAGAATTTCTCCTGGTCAACAGAACTGTTTGTGTCTGTTTCATAGTTACCCACTTTATATGTGCTTTTACTACTGTTCTCCTCTATTTGAACCACGTTTAATTCCTGGCCACAGAAATGTGCTCTTATTTGATAGAGATAGGTCATAACAGTCAGTTTGTCAGGTATTGCTAATAAAACCATGTCAGAAGGTTCCAGCAATCGTGATATTCCTAAGCTGGCAAACCCATCATATGCCTTTAAAAACAGACAAAATAAAGATTATAATACAGCAGTTTCTTACATACCATAACATTTCAAGAATGCAAGGGGAAGTTTCAGTCAAAATAAGCAAGACTTAAACATACCCAGTATTACAGGAACAGTATGGGTTCAACTCTATTACTTATTATTCTTTTGTCTTCATTACAGTAGTTACTATTTTTTGTTGCACAGTCCAACATCCCACTCATCAATTTTTTCCCAATGGCTTCTAGATATCTGCCAGGGTATCTTCATAGCAACGCAAATCGAGAGAATATGACCAGTAAAGACACTCAAATGGCACTGTTTTAAATATTTTTAACATACCTCAATACCATACTCTACTAAAGTCTCTGGTTACTCAAAATTATGCCACTTTCATAAGTAAAAAGCTGTTCATGACACTGCAACTTAAAAGCCCTTCTGCTTGCAGTAGGAAAACCTACCAATATCTTAAATGGTTCTCACTCAAGTAGCAGGAAACAAGCAAATAAAAAAAGTGTAAGAGTTGGACCAGAAAAAAAGCAACTAAGGGTGGCTTTTTAAGATAAGGAACAAAGATATAAGAAACACGACACTAATCCATCCTGGGCTTTATCACTGGTGATCAACCTTCTCCCTTCTACTGGTCATGTAATTGCAGTGATTTGTGTTGAGGAAAAACTATGTTCAGATAGCCAAAAAACGCCACCACAGATTACTTGATACAAGACATAAATCACATTAATCCACCAAACAAATGCATTTTAAAAACATTTGTTGCTGCTAAAGCTATAAGAAAGAGTGAATTTCACTCCCACTTCACTTTCATTTCTAAGAGCTAAACAGTTTGCAAGGCTCCTACTTTGTGAGGCCACATTGTCTTCTTTCTGCTAGCCCTTTAAGTGAGTGGACTTGGTGCATCAGGTTTTTCTAGTTTTGAAGAATTAAAGCCGTTTCTCAATTTACAATTAATTATTGCTATCCTGGATTAACCCTGGAAGACAATATTGTGTTTCAAGGAAGCCTTTAAAAAGGCCTCCTGTTAGCATAGATGCACTCAGTTAAAGCACTCGGACTTCTCCCTCAGTAATTCTGCAGCTCCTTTTCACCCTCTTCTGAAGGGGTCCAAAATGGTAACTGTCATTCCTACACTATTTTGAACAAAACCAGGTGCTAAATTTAAGACATGGATGAGAACCTGTCCTTCCACAAGGAAACAATAACACACATCCCTGGCTTCAACTCCACCCCAGTTTTACACTATTTCCTTAATTTATGTAGTTTTAGAAGGGTGGAAGAAAGAAAGAAAAGAGAAATCAATTATCATTTTTTTTTATCCTCTTGGTTTTCACACTAGTAAATGTTCAATGGTGAGTTAGAATGTGGGTCTGGCCTGGCTGGCTCCCGGCAGACCCAGTTATTTTACTTGCTCTGAAAAAAGGCAGAGCTCTCATTCCCATTGCAATGTCATTCCCTTCTCGAGGGTCAAACAGTTTTTATTTCAGCCACTTTTCAAACTCTGCTTCTGAGAGCTGAAATTTATCTTCCTGAAATTTTTTGTGCTTCCCCTCATGCTCAGGTATAACTTGCTAAAGCATTTTCAGTGAAGTAATTTTTGTATCACTATAACAAATGATTCACAGAGTTTACCTAGACCTAGAAATTATCTGAATATTTTTAAGCCCTTCTGGCTCTCTGTGTGCAAGATGATTTGGCCTAAAATCATTGCTGGCCTTTGGTGGGATATAATTTCTTGGGAAGGTTCATTACCAGAGATTGTTATGCCATTTATAAAAGCAGAGCTGTGCTTAGATACAGGAGTAGCAGTGGAAAACATATCTGCCGTATTTGCTGATGCAAAGCTCCAGACGGAGCAGAATAGCAGGAAAATGATGGGTGGGAGGGAATGGAAAGAACTGAGATTGTAGAAGAGGGACAGCTGTCATTTACCTGGTCTTGGAGCACAGAGCTGGAAGAGCAGGCTCAGGTTGGATATGGAGGAGAGGGAGACAAGAGAGGTGGGAGCGAACAGACATAAGGAGCACAAAGAAAGGAGAGTTAAAAGGAGAGCAGTGCAGGGATTTAGGTGGGCAGCCTAAGCCATGGCAGGTACCAGGAATGATGAATGCTCATATACCAGCAGAGAACAGGCTGGGTATGAAAGTGTAGTGAGCCAGCTGTGCTGTCCTGTGGACTAAAGGTAACACCAGGATTTGTTGTTTGATTAAGTGGGTCAGTGCTGATTCAGTGGCATACATAACCCATTACCCCACACTGAAGGTAGTGGGAGTTACCATCTGAAGAATGAAAGGACCTAAGGATGGGCTTAGCAGTCCACAGCAGCCAAAGCCCATAGACATGACTTGACCTGAACTCTTTTATACTCTTAATTTCTTATTTATATGCTAATAAAACTAAATCCTAAGAATATCTCCTAGGGTCTGTAAAATGAAGGTGAGGACAGTATGTCAGAGTTGTCAGGAAAGGCACTTGCTTAGCATGGGTAACGCTACAGCAGAAGGATTGTTTCTGGAATGATGGATATTCTCAATATAGCTGCAATCACTTTTTACTGTCTGCTCAGTTCTTCTGGTGATGCTTAGGATTAAACACAATAGTTTCCCGCTGATGCTAGATACTTATTTCCCATCCCCTCTCCTTCTCATTCTGGACAACACACATTCTTGCTTCTCTCCTTTTAAAGTACACTAGATATCTAGATTGGCATGCAACTGTTTTACAGTCATTAGTTCTATAAATAGCAATCATATGTTCTGTATGTGTCCATATAGCAGTGTGAGATGGGTTCTCCTTCACTGTTAGAAAAGCTGGGAGCCTCCTGATATTCCAGCATATTTATAAAGGCCTAGTGTTTCTAACTAGTTTGTAACATGGTATTAACAGAGTAAATTTTCCAAGTCAAATTAATTTTTTTAAACAAAGATGTAACTAAGCCTTAATTTTGCAAACCTTTATATATGCATGTTTAACTATGCTCTTGCATGATCCCACCAAGGTCAACAAGCAACTCCTACACACACAATTAAATACGTGCTTATGATTTTGTGGAATCAAGTAGTAGAAGTGAGCATGAATGCCTGTTATAAAAATATGGCTGCCAGCTTAAAGGTAAGGAATTTTTTCCATTTTGACTCAATACTATCCCTGTAATTCTGTTTAAACGTATATTCTAAAAGGATTCCCTCCTTGCAAAATGGAATATTTTGTCAAGACAATCAAGTTCAAATGCATTGCAGAATTTAGTAGAAATGGTCAAAAACTGGGAAAAAAAGCAAAAATAAAAAGCACCACAAAAATTGAAAGTGCCAGTTGAACATCCAGAAGATATATTACTATTTCCACACAATAATCCCTCAAATGAAACAAGCTTCTCTAAACAATAAAGTAATTAAAACCAGAAGTTTATTATTAGAACCATACTGTTGTGCCCTTCCACTTTCATCCCCTCCAAGCTCCAGCCAAGTGTAGTTTAGTAGCTTACATTTTTAAAGTGTAGGACGAGTTATTAGCAATATGAAAATTTTCTGTTCTTGATAAGGGACTATACTGCCCGTATGCTGTAATTTTAAAACATTTTTTCATTATTATTTACTAATAGTCAAATGGACGTAGTAAATAAAATTAGTCGGTTAATGTTACTGGGAATGCTATATGGATAGTTAGATACATATGACATTTAAGTAGAACCACAACTCTTTGGATCAGCTAGGAAGGTATCCCTGTAATGTTTTTAATTTTCTCAAAGATAATCCTGGTTTCTCTTTTGTTCCTCATAGAAATTTGAATTTGCAATTAGCACAATGCGCCAAAAATATATCTGAATTCTGACTGATGCTAATGTAATCTGGAGTAGTTGTCTGGGGTTTGGGGGTTGGGTTTTTTTAGAGATATAATTATATTGCAGAAATTACAATACATACACACACACACATATATGTATATTCAGGACACTAAACATATTTACCTATCTCCTGATGAAGTTGTTTTTTTCTTTTTTAATTACTGACAAGCTGATTGACAGACATCAATTGGGATCCATCAGCACAAGCACCACAGGCAGGATTCCAACCATTTCCCAACTATGTAACACACTGACATACTGGCCAAGATCAGATGTCACAGGTAAATACCCTTTTTTATTCAGCATCAGTGGCAGCACCAATTTGGCAAATGACTAGTGCATCCTATAAAGAAGCTCCAGTGATGTGCCTTTTGTAACAGAGCATTTCAATGTGTAATTATACACAGTAATTGCACTGAAACAGTTGTCTCTTAAGATTTCTTCTTTTTTTATTAATATACAAACAAGGTCATGCACTTCTAAAAGATATACTCTTATGGGTTAACCTATAATCTACAGTCACAGTCACCTCTTACCTCCTTTCCCGGGCAGGGGGAAGGGGCGGGAAAGAGCTGCTTCAGACAAAGAAAATTGTCCTATTCATCCATAGATGTTATTTTAATTGGTTAGGAGGAATCATTGTCAAATGTGTTACATATCTGCATGGAATTTATAGGCAGCCATTGTTGCCAGTGCTGCCTTCACTCCAACCAAGGGCATGCAGGGTTATCAGGCAGAACTGCGTGAGACCAGGAAATAAATCTGCAGGAAGCAACTGAGATACTCAATGTAGCTGTCAGGCGAAGGCTTGCAAAGTGATGAAAGAAAAAAAACTGCACAATAACAACAATTATTACTTCTTCAGTCCTGGGAACTATATCCTGTTAGAGAGACGGGCTAGAAAGTTCACCGTTTGCCATCACAGTTTCATAAAGAAAAGATGACTGATCGTACCGCTAATGTTTTTAATTAATAATCTATTCTTTCTTTTTTTATAATCCGGCTTAATTAGCCCGGATGCTCAGCAGAAGTTGAAGTACAAAAACATATGGTCACAGAAAACACTGTGATGTCATGGATAATCCACTTAGGTCATCATAGGACCCAGTGTTATTATGAAAAAGATATCATTGGCCAAACCATTCATTAGGTAACAGCAGCTCAGAGGTATTTTATTATTTATGATACTTAAGTATTATTTTAAGGACAAATAACTCCCTGGCTAACACATAAGTGTGCAGACACATTAAAATATAATTACTCTAAACACAAATGAATTTTAATAAAGCACTTTCAGAAATTCCACATATCTACAATCTAATACTCTTTAGTTAAATTTGCTATATAATATTGAACCTAATTAATTTATTCAAAGTACATTTTTATGCCTTCATCCCAATTAAATATGGTGATTTTAAAGCTGTATAAAAATAAAATCACAGCATTGAGAAGACAGGTACTTAAAAACAATTTTCAGATGATCTTCAGGAACAATTTCATTATCAGTGACTCACATGAAAATTACCATTTCTAAACATGTCCCTAGGGCCCAACCAAAGCTTGTAACATGCCTAAAATAGTGAGCAGAAATAGAAAGTCTTCTGGTGATGCCCAAACCAAGTTCCTGCTTCTTCCAGAGAAACTTTTTACATCTTTGCATCACAAAGATACAAAGAATGGTTTAAAACAGCTGATCAGCACAATGCTATTAACTATTTTGCTAATATTTTGGTTTATTTGCGAAGTATTGTCTCAACACTTTTTATGCCAAACTTTCCATGTGGCATCCACCACTTCACTCACCTGGTGCAGTATAGAAGTAGGTGTAAAATTTCATCTTTAAAAATACAAAAATCACCATCAAAGCAACATCAACCGTGACCAATGCATGGAGCCCCATTAAAGCAACAGAAAGAGGAGTCTTGTGTACAACAAACCAAGAGCAGTTACGTTTTCTTTTTTTTTTTTTTTTTAATTACGTAGCTGATTAGAAATATCAGAGGAGTGATCACAGAGGGCTGGCCAGCCCTTTCCTCCGCTTTCACGGTTAATGTAGGCCATACAAATATTAAACTCCAATGCCAGCCTTGCACTTGTTGTGAATGTTAAAGACCATGACAAACGAGAGTCAATAATGCATCCGATTTGAACTGCAGGAGGTTGAATACCTTCTGTGAGCCGCTGTTATGACCTTACAAAACAACTGCACTTTCCCCAAATTAATAAAAACCTGCAGTGAAGCCAAAATTGAAGCTATGTCTTCCCCCCCCCTGGCAGTTCTTACCTTTTTGTTGTTCTCTTTAATATCTTGAGGATTCAGGGACTTGTAGTCACTGAGGGGGAAAATGGCACAGTGGGTATGTACAGTATTTGATAAAAGCAGCAGTTTTAAAACAAACTGAATCTAAAAATTTGACATACAATAATATCATACAGTAACTAGCAATTTCACAGCAATTCAATCAACAAAACTAATAGTGTGGAAAATTAAAGGAATAAATAAATAAATAAATAAATAAACACCGATTACATGTTTCATTGCCTGAAGCTTTCCATCTAAAAGAGAAGTTAAGGCAGGGACTAGAGGCCGGCCTTGACAACCAAATTTACCAAGAGGTAATCCGTCCTTGTCAGCGTACAAAGAGCTACAGGCTTATTCCTCTCATCTCATTTCAACACCAGCACAATTTTCATAATCATTTTGAAGTCAGTTCTTTGTATACGATTAAGAAAAGAAAAACAAATCACAGACAGGGGAGAAACAATTGTTTATGCAACAAGAGAGAGCAAAGAGGTCATAAAGTTTGAGCATTCATAAATCTGTTTTCTTAGAAAGGATGGTGGTTCCCTGCTTAAAAGAAAAGGGTGAAAACAGTTCAACACCTGAAATGAACAGGGAGTTGATTTTTACGTAAACTTAAATGTTACATATTTCTATGACAGCTTATGCAGGCAAAGAGTATACAACTTACATTAGGTCTGGTCTAAAGTGATGTAATATTGCACAAAAGGATAAACCGTTTCTCCACGATGTAGTAAAATTGGTGATTTTCACTCCCCTATAGTTTTTTGTAACTTCTTTGCACCACACAAGCAGTGACTGACTAGCATTTGGCTTTCTCCCCAAAACAGGACTTGGTATTGGGCTTGGCTGGAAAAAAAAAAAAAAAAAAAAAAGAAAGAAAAGAAAAAAAGAGAAGAAGATAAAGGAATTTAATGGAAGATGAGAATTAACATTAATTGACCTAACTAGAGAATCTGTGTCCTTTGATGTGAGTTTAGGTACTTCACAGCTGTCAGTTTACAGTGACTGTAACTTGCAAAAGACACAAATCGCAAGTTATTATCTCCAGTTGTTGCCCTTGGCACTTGTCTCCAAAGGATGTAGACATACGGGATTCCAGATCTACACAGGAGAGCAGGCCAAGAACTGTACCCGTGGAAGCACCACACTTAAATATTTAAGACATAGTCCTGCACAGCCTGTGATACACACCCTTGAAAAGATTCCCCAAAATGCAGCCGCAGAAAAACATCCCCACAAGCCTTTTCACTTGTAATGAAGATAACACTGTGACTGGATCAAAAGCGAGGCATAGCAGGAGCAGAGTTTACCCCGAGTTGTGATCTTCTATTGCGGCATGGGGATCAAAGTCGCTGCATCTGTGACATATGATTAATGCATTCATCTCATATAGGCTCCAGTGTAAAGTTTTTGGCTGCGCTCTTCCTATTTAAGCGCGTGATTGCATAAAGGTAATTAAGGCACAGTGTTTCTAAACAGCCACTTCCAACCATACCAAAGAGCTTCCTCTTCCAGGCTTTAGCTTTTCTATGAGGAAAGGGAATTTAGGCCATAAATTGTTATCAGAGGGTGGTTTCTAACAAGTATCATTAGCTAATAATGACCATTTCCTAAAAGGGTACTTTGACACTTTTAGTAACATTTTTGTTAGCACAAAACAAGAATTACAATGGAATAAAATAATTCAGGCGTTTGGTATCTGTCAGACTGTCCGTTGTTTCTCAAATTCAGCAGAGAACTTACTGATTGCAACTTATGTTTTCAAGAAATATGCACGCATTTCACGACAAAAATGTTGTCACTTTAAAAACTTTTTAGATGTAATTAGATAGAATTATTTGACTGACATAAATCCAAAATCTGAATTATAGAGAAAGAACTGAGCCCACCTATTTTTTTAATGTAATATAATTACAAGCATATATACACAACAAACATGCTATTTATGCACCTTATAGCTAGAGAGTTCCCAAATTATGATAAAAATAGAGCAAGTAATTTACTATATCACAGCCACTTAAGTTGAACAAGTAAATCCTTTTGGCCATATTACCTATTTGTGAAAGACCAACGATGCCCCCACTTGACTGAAGTATGGCAGTGCTAAGCAATTAGCTGCTAGCTACCAACTGATTTATGTTTTCACTGCTGCTTCTGGGGAAGAAAATATACAGAACCAGGAAAGTAATTTTTCATTTACTGTGACAGTCAGCCCTGAAAAAGTTGTTTTGTAAACACACCTACCTCATCATCAGACAGAAGCACTGCCAACTCATTTAGAAAATGCAAAATGTATACCTTGCTGGGATTTTTTTAAATACCGGATTATATGTACAAAATAACTTGTTAAAAAGTGTTTTGGGTTTTTTTTTAATCCTGTCAACGATTCAAATCAGTATGAACAAATCCATTAATGATGAGACAAATATCTCTAAATACACTGAATTAACATCTTAACAGGGATATACAAAAAAGGGAAGACAAAGCAGCAATAAATTATAAACTTTCTTCACCATTAATCAGATTTTAATCAGAGAAACAAATATTGCTTAGGAGCTGCCAGACTGTTACTCCAGATTCAGAGTGATGTAACTAAGGTCAGGTTTTTCTCCTGTTTTTTACAACTTGAAGCAAAAACCAGTAACTAACCACTGACTCCAAATTTAAGGTACCACATTACTTAAAATATATTTGCTATCTAAATTATATATATGGAAATAACACTGCTGGGAGAAAATCATTAAAATAGCACTATCAAGATGTGGAAAAATGATATTCTAACAATTTTTTAAAGCACAGAGCTACTTCTTCAAACCATAGAGCACTACTTGCCAGACATATTAAATGTCAACTATAAAGTCTTAATACTTGCTGCTGAAACTCTCTACAGAAATGTTAAATGCTCCAGTCACCACCTAAATACTTTCCAGTTAACTCTGAAATAGCCTTATGCAATATTACCATTCAAATACCTTAATTACACAGCTAACAAACTGAAGATGTAACTGATCTTAAAACTAGGTTTTACAAAAGGATAGCCAAAGCTATTAAATCAATAAATTTAGCAGAATTTTGCATATTATTTACAAATTATCCATTTTTTAAAATCCAGATTACAATTCCTGGAAAAATCTATACTTAAGTTGGAACTTCTCTTCCACGTTTGTCCTTCCATTTACTTCAGATTTTCTAAAAGTATTTTATCCAGAACATGCAAGATTTAGGATGTGCATAATATACTTATATGGTTTTCTCTTCTCTAGCTGATAAAGCAGAAATTCTATACAGCTTTCTTTCCAGACCTAGTACTCCAAGTTTTTTGCATAAAGGTGAAGTTAATATTATGATAATGTTATGCTCTTATTCACCACCTGAGTCAAAGCTTTCATTATTTAATCTATGATAAAAGCATTCAACTCAAGACACACTGGAGATACACGAGTAATGGCAGAATTGTGCATGAGCACTTGACATCCCTTCAGAAGGGTTAACAAATGTTATTTCTGATTTTTTTGTGAAGCATCATTATGAAAAACATTTTCTTTCGATACCTGCAGGTTATACATATTACTTACAGGTTCAGTGCAAACACAATTACTACCAAGTGCCTATTTCTAGCCTGTATTTGTTCTATAAGATTGGTAGGAACTCATCAAATGAAATGAAAACTTAATTAGCTTTTTCTTACATAATTCTTTTAAGCACTGACTACACAATTCTAAACCATACGGCAGCCATGACTTGGCTTTTTTGAGTTCAAAAGCCAAAGTCCCTGAGAACCTGTTTGGAAATGCCATTAAAAGCATGAGATGCCCACAACAGATTGCCAGATCTGCTTGCTGATCAACAGGTTCCTGAATCTAATGCAACTGATTTTTATCCAGCTGCAGATTAACTGTACAGCAAGTGCAGAGGTTCCAGAGCTGGTCCCTCACATGCTAGCTCAGATCTAGATGCAGCATTGTGTGGGTGGATTTATCAGCTGGAGTCAGCACTAGCTGTTTCACAGACAACAGAAGCACTGAAGTCTCTTTATTCTTTTTTCACATGTTCTCTAAGCTTAATTAATACAATTTATAGTGTATGCATTTTTCCTCTTGGGAGATTATCCATTCAGATCATTACTCTACGTTAACAAGAGGACAGTAGCTTTAAATATTAGGCTGCATCCCTACATTTCAAAATATTTAAATAATTGTTTTGCTGCTCTCAGGAATGCAGCACCAGGTGCACCGATGGTTCTGACACACATAGGCCAATGCTCAGGAGAAGAAAATCAAGATGGAACTGGTGATGGGAACACGGGGCTACGAACCAAGCCCTCGTATGAGGCATGGGGAGCAGCCAGAATGAAGACTGTAGAGGCTTAGTCTGAACAACACTCAAGAGCTTGTTGACAGGTTGCATGGGGGTAGAGGAGTTTAAAGAGACAAAGAGGCAGTGTTGAAGGCTCGAAGAGAAAGATGCTGAGAAGAGTAAGAAGAAAAAAAAAAAGTATGTAACAGCTATGGGAATCTGGGTGGAAGACTTATGTGGTTTGAGTTTTATATTAATGAATACAACTCCCCAAAGAGGAAAGGAGTTTAGAGAACAACCTAGGAACAGTAATTAACTGCAGGAGGAGAGGAAGCTGAGATTGAGATAGGGCTGAAAGTCAGAATAGGGAAGACCGACAAACAATCAACAAACAAGTTCTGTTCCTCAAGAAGCAAGTACAGGCAAAGGTCTCTTACATATTTGACTGAGCAAAATAAAAGGGATTTTCCCTTACCTCTATCAAAACTACAATGCTGTCTGTGGTCACCGAAAATTGTGAAACCATTAAAATGCAAGATAAGGTAAATGAAGTAACACACAACTAGGTGAGATAAAATGTGCAGCACGTGGCTGGACGCAGAAAAGGTTTGGAAAACTCAGCTGAACTAAGTGCTCTGAAAAATGGTATAAAGGTGCAATGTAAACAAGACACCCATATATATTTTAGTCAAACAGATAATTTTACATCATCAAGATGATACTCTAGAATTTTATTTTTTTAAACAACACAGGGCTCTACTAGTAGGAATTGCTTAGCCCAGAAGTATTCTAATTGAATATGGCAAGGTCTGTATGTGTCCAATGTGCATTCAATTTTGTTTATTATGGGCTGTGGAACAGTCCAGGTGTAAGTCAAAAGCTGATTTTTAACTAGTATCAGGACTAAAATAGGATATGGAAATCAAGCCTTTCTGTTTTATTCCAAAGATGGAGAAAACATCCTCATGACCCACCTGTGCTGAGATGTTCTTTATTTAGGCTAGTTAGTTATTTTTTAAGTAGCAGGTCACCATAACATTACGATGGCTTCAGTGACACAACAAAATACAAGCATCATTGCTCTTTGCTTCTGGTAAGGGAAGTGCATGCATATAATAGAAAATATACATTTCCAGGAAAGAAATGTTAGGAGCTCTGCTATCCTGTTACTCTGATACACAAACTTACCAGCTTAGGAGTACATTCTTCAACTTTGTTGCTCTCTATTTGCAGGGCATGGCATATAATTACAAAAATGTCTCTAAGTTCCTACTGCCCCTAAAAATGAAGGACATCTGAAAACCCAGCTGCTTGGTACAAGTTATAGATTCACTGAATTTGTTTCCTGCATATGATTAATAATAAGTATTTAGATAACCTCCAGGTTTCTCCAGCATCAGACATCTTTGCTTTCCTCACTCTTCTGATTGTGCCTACAGCTAATGTAGATATGCAACAAAATATGAACTTTTATCTTAAGAGGCTTAGGCGTAAGCTTTTAATTCCTTATAATTTTACAAGTTTAATTTTGGCACAACCAAACCAGCCCATGTTCAATCACAACCTTAAGATTCAGACATCTGCCCGAGCTGACATGATGCCCTCATGTTTGAACCTGGCAAGGTAAGGAGGAAGGTGAAATCCTTGGGACATGCCTCAAGTTAGCTGTTGGTGAAGTAGGTAAAATTGACTCATTCTAAAGGGTTTTCAGTTGCCTGTTACATATTTTGGTGTCCATGAGGCTGGAAAGAGCTTTTCCAAACTATGTCTGGGAAAGGAAAGGAAAGCAGCTAGAGTATGCACATGCCACCTAAAATGCCAGGACGTGGAACAAACATAACTTTCTAGACAACAAAAATGGCGGACCCTCTCAATCTGGGAAGAAAAAGCAAGCAATCAAAGCCTCTTGAATATTCTGCTCTCCTCCTCTGCAGTTTTCCAAATCATGCCCATTTGCAAAAGGCAGCCATTTGCTCACAGCACTGTGGAGAGGATTGACATGCTGGGGAATGGAACAATGTCTGGCAAGGCTTAATGCACCCTGATTTGCCTCTGAAAATAATAGGGGTGGGGGTAGGTGGTTGGTGCTTTCAGTATGTTTTCACTTTATTAGTTGGAGGTGGACAGACAATGTGGTCCCATGTCATAAACTGTATGATGTTGTGTTTAACTGAATACTTTGGACCCAAGGGAGAACTGATTAAGATAACACCTGCCATCAAGAAGCACACATACCACAAGACCCCATTACTGTATTCCCTCTCCTAGACAGCCACAGCTTCCTACTGTTTGCTGTTCTCCCTTGCTGACTCACATCTAAACTTAAGCAGTTTGTGCTGTACATAGCTGAATCATATACACAACGGTTGTCCTTCAACATGCCGTCGCTTCTGGTCCCAGCCTGTAAGGTTTAGCAAGTCCTTTGCGCTTGAGTTAGTTTCATCCACATAACTTTTACTTGTCCAACCCCACAAACAAACATGATGATGGTATTTTTTATTCTAATCATCACTACCCATTTCTTCTCACACTGCGCCTATCTCACTACTCAAGGCAAAAAGTTGTTGCTCATTATTTATTATCCTTAACCTACAGTGTATGGCACTCAGCTTCATTTAAGCAGTATGATGCAAATGCTACATCAAACACAGCATTTCAACTTGCCTCTGATCTCCAGCATGGTAACTATCACACAGTATTAGGGCATTCTATGATAGGTGAGTGAATATATTGACATAAGAGACTCACAACCGGTATTTTACAAATTGGGAAACACTCTGAATTAAATAACTTACCTGAGCCAGTAAAGTGAATTGACTATTACAAGAACTCAAGGACGCTACCTAACTTGAATCTGGTGTATGCATCCACAGCATCCCATCAAAGCACTCCTCCTGACTCCAAGGGCAGGTGACAGTGCTCAGAATAACCAAAAACCAACTTCCAGATTCAGACAAGTTAAGAAGTTGTCTAAGACCTGGCTATCCCAAAGACAGGAACACATCATTCGTAGCCTCAACCACTGCTCTGGGTAGCTTGCTCAGTGTCACACACCAGTTCTATGTCGTCAGCTCTGTCCAGGCTTTCTGTGGCATTCACCTGGCATAACAAAGAGACTGTGCTCCATTAAACACCTGCCAACTCCTATGAGAAAATAAAATGGCAGTCCTGCAGACAGCTGCCTCTTCTATTACAGGGTTACTTCTGCTCCAAGCACTGAGGAAGTGGTCCAACCCAAAATCATGGTATGTAGCAATACAATTGAAATGTGTACATGTATACAACCTACAGGCATACAGTGCACAAAGATGGGTGAGGTTACAGTAACAGAGGCTACCTTAAATCTGGCAATTCATAATTGCTAAGTACTTCATTTTGTAATTTTTGTAATTATCTGGTAGCCTCCTTTCGGCTTTTCGTTTGTCTAGTAATGAAGTAACTTCTTGTTTCAGGGTTTTAGTTTGGTTTTCATTGTTGGGGATTAAAAGGAAAAAAAACCCCAAGTATTTGGGAACTGAACTCTAAACCTTCAGAACCACAAGCCACAACACATCAACTACCGGACAATTTCCTCACTTGGGCAACAGGACATGGAGCCTGTCTGCTCATGGGAATTAATTAAGAACAAGACAGACTGTTTATTTCAAGATGACTACCTCCCCCTGTAGATGTTCTTAATAGAGAATAACAGTACCGCACAAGGGCGAGGGTAGCTACCTCACCAGGTTGAGAAGCCCTAAATTTATTAGCTAATGGCAAGGAGAAGATTATGTTAATGAGCTGGTAAATGAGAAACAAATCTGAGGCAACATAATGAATTGGTTACTTATGTGCAAGTAATTTCACCCAATGATCAGTATGGCCATGAAAAAAAAAAACAAAACATAGTGAGCACCTTCTCAGATTCAACTATTATAAAAGGATTGGCTGAGGCTCGTCTAGCTTCTCTTCCCTGAAGTCGCATAATTTTTGTCTTGAATGACATATTTTCTATTAAAAATAAAACACAGGAAAAGGTATATAATTCATACCATTAAACAGAAGTGAATGCTGAGCTCATTCTCTGATGAGTACATATATTTGTAATGTAACAGTATGAACAGGTCACATGCAGGGATGGGGCCTCATTTTTTCTGCTCTCATAAGACAGGCAATTTCCTTGTGTCCACCTTCCTTTCTCCAGCTGCCCCGGTGGCACATGGGCTGAAGTCTCTGCTCCTGTGTAATCTGTGCTGGAAGCCCAGACGAGCTACCAGGATGCTGCCGGTTCACAATCCCTGGCTTTCTGCCATGATGGGAACGTTCAGGGTTTTGGGCAGGTTGCCAGAATTAAGCAACTTAAACCACAGATGAGGAATAGCAATTTTCAAAGCTTTTAACTTTGTTAAATGTGAACTGAACTAGCAAAATGTACCTCCCTGGGCCCAAGGCTATCTCTGCCACATTTCAAAGGCCTGCAGCAAACAATGGAAGTGTTAGAGCTTGTCAGAAAAGGTCACAAGAATCTCTTCTAAAAGAAAGCACAAGGCAAACTAAAAATGAGAGTCACTGCCAATTGTTCCTAAAAACAGTGAACTCTTGTTGCTTTTGCAGGAATTTCTTTTGACATCAGCCATTAAATAAACGTAAGTCATTCTCCCACTCTTCTGAACATTTCAACAGACATTGTTTTCACTCTTTGAACATTTCAACAGACGTTGTTTTTTCAGGCAACCTTCTGATGTTGTATCATTAAGGTGACATTGCTCCATAGAACTTTATAGATACCTACTTTGTAAATCTACTGCATCATTTATACTAATGCACAGCCATAGGCAGATCTATGGAAGTATTAGTCTTTGCCTATGAGAAATCTTTGTTTTAAATACTTGAGAACAGAACACAGATGCCAGATTTGTGCAGGTATTGCACTAACAAAGGAAAACAATCTCTGTGTGTGGAGAGGCTTAGAGCACTCAGTATTTTTAAGCCTGGTATTGATGACACAGAACCTGGTGTGGTGCCTCTGAAGGCCAGAGTACACCTCTTAACTGAGGGTGGAAATAAAATAAGCATATTGTATGATCCTGCATGAGGTGCTGGTTTCCATGAGCTTACAGGCATAAAGATGGCTATTCTTAAGCAAGCTCCTTAGGATAGCTATAGTTAAATAAGAATTTAACAAAAACAAGTAAGTTTTAGCCTTGATAAACTACTGCATTGGCAGCCCACTCTATGCAAACAATCATAAGGTGGAGATTAATAAAAATATTGCTTTACCACTCAGTGGTAAGGAGGAGCTATCCATATATGATGGGGAGACATCTGAAACGCTTAATGCCTTTCTTTTTTCTTCATCTGTCTTTATTCTACAAGCCAGATGTAAGTTGGAAACTAGCATTACCAATATCAGACACAAAAAGGTCAGATTTCAGCCAGGTGTGGAGACAGCTTAGACAAGCCAGATGCTTTCAGATCACCTGAACACATTTAATGCAATCCTGGCATACTGGAAGAACCAATGTGAAACAACATCTGAAATTAACAGTCAGTTGAAGATAGGCAAGATATTAGAAGAGCAGGAAAGGACTACATTCCCTTCCAATCTTTAAAAGCATTAAAAAAAGACAAATCAGAAGAATGCAGACAAGCTAACGAAAAAGATGTGGAACAAATAAAGTTGCTTCTTAGCATGTGGAAGTCAAAAGGAGACAAGCAACAAACATTAATTTGTCATCAACAAATCATGACAACCAGTCCAAGCTCCTTCTATAAGAGGGAAGCAGGCAGGGAAGGGGAGAAGCAGCAGATAACATACTATGATTGTAGCTCTTTTTATTGTCTCTCAAGGTGCTCTCATAAGGAAGCACAGAAAACAGAGCCTTAATGAGACTCACATAGCATAGGTGCAAAACAGGCTGGAAAACTATATCCAAGACTAGTTTTAAATTATTCTGGGAATTATGCATTAAAAGGGGGTCTGCAAGAGTATTGCTTGGGTTCAGTGTTGAAAGTCTGAATTAGGAAGGTGGATGAAGCTGGGATGGACATCAAATGCACTAGAAGAAATCCAATCATATAAAAAGGAGAAAAGGTCTGAAGAAAACAGGATGAAATTCGATAGGTACAAGTGCAACATAGGAAGGAGTAATCATTTACACAAATGCAGGATGAGGAAGAACTGGTTAGGTAACAGTTCACAAAAGGATGTGGGGGAAACAGTCTATTCAAGCTGAAACATAAGTCAACAACATCAGGTTGTTGTGAAAAAGACAAACATCATACTGAGACGTACAGACAGGAATAAAGCTTGCAAGACATGTACTGCCTCTCCCACTCCACTCAGCATCAATAAAGCCGCAGCAGAAATTTTATGTTCAGTCTTCCCTCATGCAGAGTGTAAGGAAGATGAGCCCAAAGAAAGATCCAGGGGAAGAAGAAAAGAAAAAAAAACCACAAAACCCAAACATGAAGAAAACTGGAGCAAATTTAGGTCATTTATGTTAAGAAAAAATGATAAAGGAATGTGGTTAAGTCTTAAGCATGTAAAATTCTGAAGAAGAAAGAAAACCCTTTGTCTCCCATGCCAGCATTTACCAAAATGAAGTTACAGGCTTTAATTCCAACAGGTCAGACACTGGGAGGAGCAATCTATAAGACAGTAAAATGAAGCACTCAGACTGCCTTGGAAAGCCAGGGATGCTTCATCATTGGAGGTCTTTAACAACAGGCTGAAGAAATCTTTCATTTTGTAAAATTGAACTTGCCTTCAGGCAAGTAGAAGGACCGAGTGATCTTTTAAGATGTGTTTCAGACCTACATTCTCCGTGTTTCTTAACTCCAGGTCCTACAGGAAAAGGACACAGCTGGCACAGGCTGCTGCTGCCAGCGAGCAGGAATCTGACAGAGCCCCTCTGCTCTCCAGCAGCAGGGCAAGCAAACTGAAAAACCCCCATTTCCCACTGAGCAACACCCCATGCTGGCCTCTCAGTTCATGTCACCCACCAAGAAAAAAATACTTCCCTTTTAAAAAATTAAGCCTAGGGTGGGGGTCCAGATACTATTTGTTTCATAAGCAACTCATGCCCCGATTAACCTGTGTTAATCAGATTTCCTTGCAAACCACAGTATATTTTGGTTTTTTCCTGGCACGTAGCTATCTGAATACACAGTAAGTTCAATAACCACTAACACAACTCTCCAAATGAATAATTGTACAAAGTATGTCTTTTTCTCTTTTAGTTGTTTAGGAGTCTGGCTATCAAAGAAGTATAACCCCACCACTCCAACTGGTCCTCATGAACACTAGCAGAGAGGAAGGCTCTCTCCCATTCAACACATCTCCCTAGAAAGTCACAAAGCCACTTTAAAATCTAGGATACATTAGAAAGGTTACTTCATCTACACGGTAAGAGTTCAGGTCAAACCCAGGACAACAGTCAGAATAAGAAACCACCTGATTACAGTTGGGTGAAATTAGGTATTTAGGCAAACAGTAAGACGTAAGCAACATTGGTAACTGCTGAATCAGCTGGATTTAGCTCTGTCACAGCAGAGATGTCACAAGCACAGTGAACTGGGAAACTAATTACTTCAGATTTTTTTTTCTTTTTTTCTCCTTTTCTTTTTTTTTTTTAATTTTTCTAGAAAAAACAAGGTAACGCTTGAAAAATTCTTCTATACCAGAAACAGAATGCTTCACTTACAAACACCATTCATAAACAACACATAAACCCCAAAAGTATTATTAAATAAATAAAGGAAGTGAAAAAATAAGGAATGGCAGACTTGAATATTCTTGTTTTAGTTGCCCAATGGAACAAGCATTATTTAAGCAGTGTGAAGGCAGATTGCTATCTTTACCTCATTGAATAGTAACTTATTCTGTGAATAGCCCCCATGGAATAACAGCCACTGCTCAAGGATTCAATAGCTTAATGAACATAACAAGACTGGCACAATCTGAAGCTTAATTTGCATGTAGTTTGATTATTTTTGCTTTATTAGTTTAATTTAAAAATAAAAATACATGTAAAAGTAACAGCATTCAAGTGTCATTTGGCTTAACATATATTTTTCTAGGAATTCTTATACTATCCAAATTTGCTAATTGCTAGGACTTGTGCAGCTAAAAGGAGAAATACATGTTAAATGAAAATATCCTTTTTGTTTTTTAATACGTAATTAACACAAGCTTTTCTAGCTTCAAAACTGGCAAATCTATCCTCTTGAAAAATACTCACATAATTTTCATGCTACAAATTAAATTTGGTGTGGTTATGCTTTTAGCACTCAACAAGTAAAAGCTTGCAAATGAAAAGCTGAAGCATAAAGGTATGGCAAGTCTCATTTAAGAAATCAAAATCTTTGGGAAAGAGGAATTCTCTCCTGCAGAAGTCAAGAAAAGCTGCTAATAATTAAATACTGCTTTTGATTAACACTTTACACTACATATTTATTTTGAAAGTCCTTATTTAAGCAGATCATGATATAAAACTAATCAAATCACTGTACTTCACTCCCTTATGACGCCTGGCTAATAACCACACAACAGTTGGAAACTGTCAAAATATTTTACAGCTCAATTGTAATTACCATCCAAGTCTAAGCATGCAGTAATTGGGCGTTAGCCATGTTCTAGGGGTGTTACAGCAATACACAGCAGTCAGTTCTTCTGTGTTTCATTTTTTACATGTGTAAAACTCCTGAATGATCCCCAGGATCTACTTCATAAAATTTTGAATGAAATATTACTATGTTGTCCGCAGAGATAGCTTTTTCCCCCCCTTAATAAAATAGAGCATTTGTGTCAACATTTTAAAAATCAGCTTAACATTTGGAACTACAGAATTTGTTCAGCAGCTTTTTTTTTTCCTGGTTTAAATTCCCTTAAGTAAAAAAAAAATATATATATTGTCAGATAAATAAAAATTAAACATTTTGAGCAAAATATTACATGGTAAATATTGTAATATTAAAAGCTTTGAGACAAACTGCTGATTTTGACTTCAAGGAACAAATTTTGCCGATCATAAATAGAGAAAATATTCCAAGCTGCTGAGAGAGAAAAGAAGTACTGCTGCAATATGGTAACATGAGGAACTTGAAAGGGGTTTTAGCATGTACTATTATAGATGTAATGCTCGTAATACTCATGAGTATTGTATACAGATGATAGCCCAATAGGTCTTCCTGAACAGACAACTCTATAGGGGCTTCTAATTGTTTAGCGTTGGTATTTCTAAGGCAGTATCAGAGATACAGATTCATGATTCGCTGATCTTTCAACACTATTTGAATCATTAATCCATGCATTAACTGTCACTAATGCCACAGTGACAAGACAGATGACATCACTGGATCCCTAATACATTACTGTCCAATGGATTAAAACCCTTAAGAGATGTTATGCCTTTGAGCTGACAGGTTATAAATGGAAAGAAGTGTTAAATTTTAAGAGTCCTTTGGACTTAATTTACATAGTTGGGTTAAATAAAATTAAGCACTCTTGAAAGAAAGGCTCTCAATTGGTCCCAAGATGATGCAATGATTAACATGCTTCTGGTGTGAGCTGTTCATGATTCCAAATATTCATCTGCAGATGGGACTAGGAAACACCTAGATGGAAAGACTGCACCAGAAGACTTCAGTCTTCCAACCAGTAATATCAGTGCTATTAGAAGGGGCTGTGGGTGAAGGTATCAATTGCTCTCCCTTGGCTTGGGGGGAGAGATGAGTTTTATCAGAGGACCCCAAGGAGCTATAGGGGGAAAAATTTCAGCCAGCACAAATGCAGAAAACTCAAGCTCAAGTCTCATACATCATCTTTAACAAGTCTGATCACATCCAAGTGTTGCAACATGTAGAGCACTTATCATTCACGCATCTCAGTCTCTTGCAATATTTTTCACTGCATGAGCACCTCAGGATAGGTGGAGGAGGGAAAAGAAGGGAGCCTTCATTCCTACACAGGAATTTCCATGCTTTGGGAAGTGTAAATTAGAGCATTACTACTAGTCTGACAGTAAGTTTGCTAATAAATGTGTAGCAACATATCTAATTGCATAACAAGAGATTAAATGATTACGACAATCTTTGAAATAGGGAGAATAAAGAGAAGAGAAAGCATACGTAAGGGAGAGCTCTGGTAACATGGCAAACTAGCTGTAACTTCTAAACTTTGATAAATGTGTAAGAGCCAATGTATTTTATACTTTGTTGATACTGCTCAAAATAAGCTTCCAGTGGAATCTACAAAGTTTGTTCTAATACTGAGTATTAGTTCCAAGCTAGATGAGCTTCTAAAAGTTATTTAAAGGTGTAGGATGCATCACCTCAAAAAATGGGGTTTGCAGGTTACTAGGCAACTCTTTGCAGCAGAAGCTTGACCCAAGACATGACTAATAAACAAGTACAGTGACATCACCTGACTAAGATCCACCTTACCTTTAAAGTTGCACGAGGGGGGAGTTCAAAGAGCAGTTTTGCCTACAGTTACAATAAAATTTACAGACTACTCAAATAGAAGTGCTAGTGGGAGCATGATGAGTTGATAAAAATACAGTGTGCATACTACTTCAGTCATAGGGTAGTTTCTCACTGAGAGTCACATAAGTTTGGGGGTTTTACCATTTGTAAATACTTAGAAGTCATTTTGCAATGATTTTTATTATCTCTTATTTATAAAACCTTGGCAGTGTTAAGTGCTGCTACTGTTTCATAGCTTTTCAATCCCTTCTGCAAGTTTGCAGGGAAAAGAGGAGGCCACTGGACTCAAAAGAGGAGTTTAGGTAGACAAGATCACTCTCCCAATACCCCTTCTGCAGCTGGTAGAGACAGATTGTTCAGAAGACTCTTCAGAGCAGAAGTCTGACCTAGATGCTCCACACTGGCCTTAGGGGATGCTGTCTCTGCCCACACATTATGGAAAACTCCAGAGATCTCTTATGTCCTAAATCAGACATGAGCAATACAGTTGTAACTAACTTCACTACAGAAAGAGGTCAAAAGGGACATTCTTATGGAATCTAAACCTACAACTGGCAGCCAAAATCACCAACCATTTTTTAAAAGAATCCTCTAAGTTGAAAAGTACAAAACAGAAAATGAGACCATAGTAGGATTTGACCTGCCTCTTACCCCATTTTTACTCAATAAATATGAAAATAGCCCATTTTGAATATAACTTTTTTTTAAAAATGCTAATCTATTTCTCAAATAGTTCCCAAGCAGATATTAATTTTCCAGCATTATTCATTTCACCTGGCTGGGGCTCCACACAGAGCCCGTCACTCTTGCCAAAAGCAGCAGGGACAATGTTCAGGAGTTTAAGGATGTGAAATTGTTAAAAACTGGTCAGAAAGCAGACCCACTGCATGTTCTTTGTTTCTTTACTCTTTTTCTTCTGTATTGGGCATGAAATATTGGCAGAGCAACTGTCTCAGACACAGTGGAAGTGAAACAAGTAGTGATGAAGAACAAATTACATGTCATCTGTGCACAAAAAAAATGCACAACACCCAAGATCTGGAGCAATATATTTCATTTGTCTGTGGACCAGTCACAGTACTGGTTTCCTCCAGAAAAAGAAGTAAACATTCTTCCTAAAAAGATGAAAGTGCTCTGAAGCAAACCACTTAATGTCCTATGTGCTGTATGGGTTCTCAGACTCTTTAAGTACTTGCAAAAAGACAGATTCTAAGTGTTTTTAAATCAACCAATTCTATGTCCAAGGAGCCCAGAAATGGAAGAACATTTCAGAAACTTGGAAGCTCTCATCGGAATTATCTTCTGATTATTCATTATTACTCATACCTATGTCACATTTTGGTTCTAAATTTGAAACCAATAGTAAATATGCAAACATAAAAAAAGATACTGTGGTAAAAATAAAACCTAATTTTAGTAGGCAAAACCCAAAACCTGTTTTTTGTAAAAGCCTAACATTGTTGCTAGAAATAAATGTAAAAACAGTTAAATACATTTGCAGAGAAAACTCCTTCCCTGGAAACCCCATAAAAGCATTTTTTTCTTTTTCTTTTTCTTTCTTTTTTTTTTTTAATAATAGTGGTAATTTCCATTAGCATTTTAAGTACAATAGAAGCATTGCTGTTACAGTTATAAGAATTTGAGCATTGAAACGATATTTGGTTTGCTATAGTTTTATACTTAAGCCTATTGATTGGGTTCTGGTCTACACACCCATGTCTCAAAACAAAGGATAAAGTCACATTATGTTACCGAGTCATTGTTGTCAATGAAAATCATGACAGACTACTTACCAATAGTACGGAGTGCCATATGGGCACTTTAGAAATGCATCAATTCTTCAGCATTACTTTAAAGCGATAAAACCAAAGCTTTTCGCGGAGTTCTTGAGAGCACTTTGGCAACTTTATGAAAAGGGGTCACAGTGTTATTAAATATGGTTGAGTAATTAAGCATATTCTAGGATGAAACACTTTAATCATGATCTGCTAAGCCATCTGTATCAAATTACTATCTGAATTCACTTTTTAGAAAGTTTGCACGCAGACAATAAAGGTATATTTGTTATATAGAAAGGCTTACATATAACAAATATACCTTTCTATAAAACAAATAACCATACTTATTATAGTAACAAATATACCAAGATATAAGTTTATATATATCTATATATGCACACACAGAAAGAAAATATACACATTGTGTCTCTCTATAAATATATTAAAAAAACCAAACAACTAAGGTCACTTGAAACAACAGAAACACATTCTGACTATCTGTTCTGTAAGTAAAAATTACTTTGATTATGCTCCAGAAGCATAAAATACAAGGCAGCTAATCAGAAAAAAAAAAAAAAGAAGAATACAAAAATATTACACTATTTTTATTTACAATTATTTCAGGTGGTGTAACATTCTGGGATACTTTTAAAGTTTGATTGGCTGAGTTGGATTTCAGAGATCTATGTGCACTGAAGCAAGTCAGGAAACACGACCCTTGCAAGACTAAGATTACAGTTCCTTGACTCAGAGGTGTTGATGAAGTGAGGGAGAATGGAGATTTTGGCTGGCCCACCAAAGAAAAAGAGACCGTACTCTTGCTTGTGGATTGCCCTTCAAAGATACAAAAGACAACTAAGGAACTAGAAACTGCTCTAACCTGCCCCAGTTCATACTCATGGAAACTTGGATGAAAAGATTTCACTGCTCAGGAACTTAATTCAGGAGCAACTAAAGGACTTCTTGTTGCCTTCAGTGGACTCTGCATGAAGTCTCATGAACGTTTACAAAAAGCCAGGTGCCTGATAGTCACCATCCAACCGTTATTTCAAAATAGATTTCTAAGTTTTTGCTGTTGCAAATATGACAGCCTTTCACACAATTGTGCATGCACAGTCAATGCCAGCAGTTACATAGACACTTGTGAGCTTAATGTCTGTCCCTACAGTGAGCCCACAGGGAAATAAAGACTACTTTCTACAGCCACGGTGGGTGTGTATCCACTCAATTCAAATAGCAGAGTTATGTGCTCTTGGTGCTAAAGGTGCCAGGCATGCATATAAAGTTGTTCCTAGTCCCAAAATCAAACATTACAGCATCTTCACTAAGGTAACAAAAATTACTAATGAAGCTTCCAGCACCTAGAGCCGTGTTCTTCAAGATATTCAATCTGAGATGACAACTTTTTTTTTTTAAGTATCTGTTGAAAGACTCCTTTTTTGGGGGATGGGAGACATGTTACAACTCTTGAGTTTACAGTGGCATGTCTGTCATCAGCTACTGGGTAACCCACAGCTCGCCTCATCAAGTTCTGCTCTGAAGGAGTATGGGAAAAGGCAGGATAAGCTGTATTAGAAGATGTTTTACCATGCTACATCCTCTGAATCCAAATGATTTTTCTACAGAGAGAGACTTCCCTCTCAACAGTATAGCTCTCTTTAAAGTGTAATGTAGGCATTTAATCAGTGGGTGTTTAATCAAGCTCTTAAATATTACAGTTGAACTTCTATTATATTAAGCTCGCCAATATTTTTCGTAACATTTACAACATGATTTCCTTAATTACTTCAGTTTCTAGCTAGCTCCTTTAAAGCCCTTTCACTGAGCTAGAGCACATGATTTCATTCACACTTTAAAAGCCTTTCCCATGCATGCTTTTCAAAGCTGATTTTCTGAATTATACATATGAACTATATTTAAAATTTGTGCATTATTCATTACTACAAACTATGAAGTATCATTTAGGGATTAACACAACTATCTACTAAACTGCAAAATAGGTCTTGTCAATAATGAAACCAAGTGAGTTTTGAAGAATTGGTTGTATTTTAAAAAGGTAACCAAATACTTCTATAAAGTACAAAAATATTTCTCTAAATCTACCAAGAAAAAACATATGCATGTCTTCTTTTTATTGAGATGAAAACAAATTCAGTATATCTAACAGGCTCATAAAGTATAAAACTACTTAAGATATATCAGAAAAGAGTTCTGCTTTAAATACATTTTCAACCTTTTTTTTTTTCCCTTTCTGTAACAGTCTCTATATAGAGTGCTTGCACTGTATGCATTTGAGATCCATCTATATGCTTCTGCATAGGATAAACCAAGTCAAAAAATACTAGCAGGATCTGGATTTTGTATTCACATGGCTAATTCTCCATAGAAACAACATTGCCTTTTTTCCTTATATTCCATTTATGTGCTTTAAAATAACTCAGAAAAAACATGAATCTAAAATATGTTACAGCACACAAACCCCTCAGCTCGTATAGCGATAGTTGCAGAGAACAGATCATTCTTCTGAAAATGTAGGAAAAAAAATATTTAAAGGGAGGCAGTGAGTCAAAAAACATGCATGCAGCTTGACTTCAGTAAAACCTGGGATCACTCAGTTCCTTTGGATTGTTTTCTATTTATTTTCTTTTCTTTCATGAGGTTAATTTTTTAGGAAATTGTTGTTCCCCCCCCTTTTTTGTCACCACAGACACTCCCTTTAGGCAACCGTGCATCAACAATCCTCCCACGTTCAAAGTCGGCTACATCTGTTGCTCTTTCCCATTGTTGAAAATTCCTGCCTTAATCCTATTTGACTTTATTCATGCAAAGGTCATCCTGAATTCAACAAATGGAGGAGCGATAGCAAGCACACTGTTGAACATGGCTAAAAAATGCTGTTGCAGAACATGCAGCTAGTGTGCCGGCACTATCTCAGAAGTACTTGCTTTATTATGCAGCTTCTAGTCCTCATAGCTGTGTTGCAATATGAATTGGCAACATTATTTCTTCTAGCAACTCAGGAATACAACAATTTCCTTCTAACTGGCTTGATTCTCCTTAAAAAGATTTGCACTTAACTCCTATTTGCTAGTGAGTATGTGTACAACATACATATATAATATTTGACTGTTTCACATGCCTTAGGGCTTAGCTTCTGGCATATATGGCTTCCCTATTTCTCCTGGGTTTTATTTCTCAATATATCTAGCTTCACAAATCTATTTAATTAACCAGCCCATCTAAAACTAATGGTGATCACTTTTAAATAAATGAGACAAAATTCTGCCTAAAAATACTTTTACAAAGCAGGGCAGAACCGCTAATACAAACACCTCATTTTAGGGCCATCACCGTACTGTAGATTTGCTCGCAGAAGCCGTCTATTTTGTTTTTAGGCTCATTTTTCTTCCCCAGCAACAGAAAAATAAAAGCATTCTAGCTCAGACCTGTGATTTATTCCTGTACTTAAGTATCTGACCCAAACCAAAGAAAGATTAGCAGGAACAGTGAATTAGTAAGCAAACCAAAGTTAACCATCAGTCTGATTTATGAAGGGAAGATAATTATTTTTGTAATATGTCCATAACTCATCATGACAGAAGCAAAGGAATATTTATTCATACATGCTTATTTCCAATTTGAGGTGCTTGCCAACCATGATGAACCAAACCCACCCTTCAGGCAAGCAGAGAAAAAGGCTATTGTTAGTCTCGTTCCTTCACGGAGCGCTTCGCTGAGGGCTGCAGACAGCGGAGAGTGCACCCAAGACTTGAACTATCTAAACCAGTCCCACAATAAAGCTTGATGTAATAGCTAAAAGTTAAATGCTACAATAACATCAGCTTATTCAAATTGTGTTTAGCTCCTCGTTAGGTGCAAGGGAACACTGGAAAGAATCAAGTCTTCAATTTAAAAGCTGTCCAGTACTCTGCTCTTGTGGCTCTTATTAAGGAGCCTGAGAATAAGGTCTAAAAACTCTACAGAAAAAGGATAGGTTTTATCAGGTTTTTGTTGTGAAGATTTGGGGGATTTTTGTTTTGATCATAGTTTAAAAAAGGTCTTAGGAGAGTAGAAGTGTTCCTTCTTCTACCTTTTAAAGAGCAAAGCTTGAACTAAACAGGAGTAATAGTCTGTGAAGCCAAGCATGCAAATCAAAGCCCTCCATGTCCTTTGAAAAGGTTAGCATGAATGGCAGGAAGGTGGTTATCCTCCAGTACCTATGCCAGGAGCCCACAGCCCCGCACCATCTGCCTGCCTCCTCCCAGCTCCCTTCCACCGTAGGAGCGAAGGCAAATAACTTAAAGGGAATAAATAAAAGGCCCTCATCACGGATAAGGATTTTCAGATTACGTATCCCAGAAGCTAGCCCAGATCTCACTTTGAGCTAACCTAATGTGGTTGTTTTTCAAATGCTTTGGCAGGCCACAGCCGCCTCGCCTGACCAGCGGTGTTTGTACCTAATCCGGCTTGTCCTCTGTGAGAGAAACTAAACAGTACCATGAAAGCATTGACATTTAGGAACTGCAGCGCTCCAGAACCTTAATGCTCCCAGCAGCTCCTAACTTCTTCCTTACATTTATGCACCTTAGGGATATTTAAAGCACAGATTTCAGGCAAATAACTTTGGCACCTCCATCAGGAGACCAGTCCCCTTCGGAACCCGCAGAAATGGGTGCAACGAGACACTAGTCCAAAGGCAACGCAGAGCCCAGCTCACACTCCCTGCTCTCCCTCCAGACATCCCCCACTGTCACTCTCGCGGTCTCTCTCTCTTCTAGGACTTCCAAGTATTCAATCCACCTCCTAATGCAGGAAGCTACGGCCCAGAAAAGGCAGTGTGGGTATTCCCACCATCCAAAGGCCATCTCTCCTCTGACCTCAGCAGCCTTGAAGCAGTTCCTGGATCAGGATACATGTCTTATTTGACCAACCTTGCACTTGTTGGTAAGACAGACTACTGGGCACTTCATTCAAGGAAACCGAAAGGTTTATATAAATCATCACATATATTTACATGGGAAACATTAAAGAAATTCTAGTATTAGTATAATTTCTTGAATAAAATATGAAAGAAGTATTTTTTGTTACAGTCCACCTACATGCAATGGTGCTGGCATTTGAATAGCACATAGCAACAATATTCCCCTTTACTTCATCACACAATACACTCTGTGCCTGTTGGCTTTTCCGGTTTCCACCAGAGATGGATTTTCTTCTCACAGAATGGTGCAGTTTTAGACTTCCAAGATGAAATAAAGCATATAAAAGTACTGCCATTACATATCTAAAGAGCATATTTTTCCACAAGAAGTGAAGTAATATCTTACAATGACAAATCTGAGTACTGTAATTTATAATGTAAGTTAAATATAAAAATATGAAAAGTGAGGCTTTGAATGTCATAAGACTGGTTAAATTACCAAACCTTATTTGCACAGACATTTTGCAGAAGTGCTAACTGGTGCAAGTTTCCTATAAATATGTTTCATTAGAGCTTAAATCAGCTAGCTTCCCTGGCATGAGAGAGCAGACTATCACTGGGCATGCAAACCAATTAATTTTGGTTTTAAAATGAGAGAGAGAGCGCTTAAACAATGATGGTGACAAACAGAAACGTTATTATTGGCTTTGGACTATTATGTGAATGTGCATTCTCCTTTTCTGCCAACTTAAAAGGCCACCACAAGCTCTTGTCTACAAGCACCGAAACCAATGCCTATGTTTTCATGATTATCAGCAACACAGTGACTTTCATAAAGGAGAGAACGGTGTATACATTAATATGACAGCCTTAAGCTTATTTATCATCCTGTCCTGGTGCTATATACTTTCATCAGTTGCTAGGTATAACTCAAAAGCTATCCAAGCACAAGTTCAAAAAACATCCTGTGGTCTGATACAAGCTCCATGTCTGTTCACATAATCATGTATTTCCAGAGAAACACCTATTGCCAAAGACTGGAGTGCAGGAGTTTCATTTACTGAGATATTCTGGGTAGCCCAGCAGGCAGCTGTGAGATGGAGATCTGTGAGCTACCAAATCCCAGGCTGATTAGTCAGCCTGCAGTAGCCACTCTGTAAAGTATGTGTCTAATGAACATAGGTTTCCACACCCTGAAGACTTGAGAAAGGATGTGAACCAAGCTGGATTCACCAACCATAACATACCTGTTGACTTTCATAGAATCACAGATTGGTTTGGGTTGGAAGAGACCTTAAAGATCATCTAGTTCCACCCCCCCTGCCATGGGCAGGGACACCTTCCACTAGACCAGGTTGCTCAAAGCCCCATCCAACATGGCCTTGAACACTTCCAGGGATGGAGCATCCACAACCTCTCTAGGCAACCTCTTCCAGTGTCTCACCACCCTCACAGTAAAGAATGTTTCCCCAACACCTAATCTAAATCTACCCTCTTTCAGTTTAAAACTGTTACCCCTTGTCCTATCACTATACTCCCTGTTAAAGCATCCCCCCCATCTTTCCTGTAGGCCCCCTTTAGGTACTGGAAGGCTGCTATAAGGTCTCCCCAGAGCCTTCTCTTCTCCAGGCTAAACAACCTCAACTCTCTCAGCCTACCCTCATAGGGCACATGCTTCATGGCCCTCCTCCGGACCCACTCGAGCAGGTCCATGTCTTTCTTATGTTGGGGGCCCCAGAGCTGAACGCAGTACTCCAGGTGGGGTCTCATGAGAGCAGAGTAGAGGGGGAGAATCACCTCCCTCGACCTGCTAGCCACACTTCTTTTGATGCAGCCCAGAATGCCACTGGCTTTCTGGGCTGCGAGTGCACATTGCTGGCTCATGTTCAGTTTTTCATCCACTAATTTCCCCAAAGTCCTTCTGCTCAGGGCTGCTCTCAATCCACTCATCAGCCAGCCTGTATTTGTGCTTGGCATTGCACTGACCCATGTGCAGAACCTTGCACTTGGCCTTGTTGAACTTCATGAGGTTTGCATCGGCCCACCTCTGAAGCCTGTCAAGGTCCCTGTGGATGGCATCCCTTCCCTCCAGCGCGTTGACCGCACCATACAGCTTGGTGTTGCTGGCAAACTTGCTGAGGGTGCGCTCAATCCCACTGTCCATGTCACTGACAACGATGTTAAACAGCGCCAGTCCCAATACCGACCCCCGAGGAACGCCGTTGTCACCTTTCAGTAGGTTAATGGTAACTGCAGTATCCAGAAACTCGACGGATTCATGAGCCATCAACATGAGCCTTGGCTACAGTCTGGCAACAAACTGAAACTACCACATAGTAGGAAAAGCCTTTCTCAGAATGGTTTCCTGAAGGGAAAGGCATATGCTATCCTTCCAAAAAAGTGAATGAGCAATGCTAATCCAGTGCAGGAACTATTTTCTTTTAACACTTAAAAATAACTATACTTGAGGGTGATTATCTGTTTCCTCCTGTTCCCTAGTAAATAATTCTTCACCTCCCACATAAATGCAGTAGCATTCCTGCCCCCTCATTCTCACAAAGGCAATAAAATCCATGACTGTGTAGAGACACGGGACACAGTTGCTGACTCTGGAGCTGATACCTGGATCTTATTTCCAATAAAGTCAACATAACGTAGGGAAGATAAGATACTAAGACTGGCTGAGATTTCAGCCAGTTGGAGTTGATATGTGTATTTTTTAATCAGCTAAACCAATGACAGGCACTGATATGCATGTTATGCACTGGTCTGATACCACTTTTTGAGCCTGAACTTCTTTGTTCAATTTTTTTCCAAAGTCAATGACAAGTGGAAGAAATTTAAAGTCTCCATCACCTCTGTGAAAGGCAGAACCTGGTTATCCAAACCATGTCAAGAACAGCAACACATGTATGATGGTAACAAGCTCAACAAGGCTTCAATTTGGCTTGACAGCACTGTAGCAGGTTGATGACTGAAGAGCTTAATTACAGCTTTGCAGTTTGTCAGAGTCACCTAAATATAGCCAGCACACCATATCTTCAAGCCATTTTGAGATGATTAACTGTGGGATTATTCCAGGCTTTCAGACATTTGCATTTTTAAGCTCTCACTGACGATTCAGATTAGTTTAGAGGAGGCATGGAAGGAAGACAGGAGAGAATCAAGATACTCCTTTAGGAAGTGCAAGTAGGCAATAATATTTGGAAACAAATCTTCCTCCCAAGCCAGATATGGCAAAGACTGAGCTAATATTATGGGGCCAAGAGCTGGCTGGACCTTTATGGACAGCTAGACCCTGCCTTATCTCTGACAGGTAACTGTCCCTTCCTCACCAATAGAGATGACATCAGGATCTCTGAGTAATCAGAAGGGCCTGCTCAAAGGGAGGACATTAAAGAGGTTTGGATAGAGTTTGCTACTCCAGTTAACTGATTGCTCAGGGAAGCAGTGCAAGGCAAACATTTAAAAAACATCAGATGAATATTGGAGATACTTGGAAGCTGTCTGGACATGGTCCTGGGCAACTGGCTCTAAGTGGCCTTGCTTGAACAGGGGGTTTGGACCAGATGACCTCCAGAGGTCCCTTGATGCCTATTTATTAGTTTCATGTTCTGTCTTCACTGATCATTGAGTTCTTGAACAAGTTCTGCCCTGGAGTACCCTCTTTACCCTGCAGATACCACCAGATCAGAAGGTGCTTTCTGGAATTTTCTGCTCAGTTTTACATGAAACTTTTACACAGAATGGTCTTGTACAGCATACATCTCTGAACAAAGGAACTAGAAGGATTTTGATTTTTGTCATGTCAGGAGTAATAGGGGTAATTAATTGTGGATAAGATTCCAGGAAAACCTAAAATAGCATTCAGCTGTTAAAAGACCATACAACTCCCTTAAAAGAAAGCCTTTTGCAGTTCACATAGATGCATTAGCTTAAGTCTATTCTCAAATGAGACATGTCCAAGACCGCTGACTGCTAAAAATTCATTGTTTTATTCTTCTCTTTCATTACCGCAGACACTGCTGTTAGAAATTAAGAAAACATACACACATGCACACACACACAAATAAAAATGTGTGGGAAGTCAGATATGCCTCAGGCGAGAAACACCTTCCACCACTACTTGGGTAATGGTAAAATGTTGGATTCAGGCTATGATGTTTCAACAGCAAACACAACTGCACTTCTGTGGAAGTGTTCCTATACCACAATGCAAATGCTAGAAGGCTCATTGCAGCTGATCACTGAACGAAGCAATTTTGGTGTCCAGCCATACCCTAAGGATTTGATTTTTGGGTGTAGACTTAGGAAAATATCAACCTTTCTTGCCCTACTTTTAAGTTGGTATTTAAATTCCTAGGAATTTCACTACTGTTTTCAAAATCTAAGTGGTTTTGGTTTTTTTTTTAAATAGAGTAACAAAATTTCAAGTATTTGGAACATGTATCTTGAGTAGGAATCTGTCGTGTGTCAAATAGTCTTTCAGGAAAAATTTCCACCTAATAAACTTGCTGATATATGATGTTAATAACAGCATTTGTATTTTTTGTGTTCAGCAAATGTGATGAACACCATTAGCATGTGAAGGAAAAATGAGCTCCAAATACTCTGTCAAGGATTTGCAGAAACATTTTTGGAGTCTTTTTCCTTCAACTCTAAAGTTCTAATATTAATACTGTGTTTGTGTAGTCTAAAGATTAGCATTTCTGCTCTGCAGCCATTTCCTATGAAGACAACCAAGACAGGGAATTGAACATTTTGAGACACTTTGGTTCTGGTCAGAGTTGTAGCAGAGGCTTTCTGTGCACAGCGACCTTGGACAAAACACTGAGTAAGATACATTATTTAACCTCCCTTTACGTAAGTTTACCTCCATGGGACTATTCCACCAAGATAAGGGTGTGTGTTAAGTTCATGCTTGTATAGTGCCTATAGCTTTTGATGGGAGTTTTTTCAGAGTTGCTAAACCTTGTTACTATTATTGAGTAATAAACAAGTTATTTGTGCCAACAGCCCAAGTCCTACCTGGGCACTATTTTGTACTGTGGTGTAAAGAAATTATTTAATTTTCTTTTCTTTTAAATGCCAGTGCTTTTCCAAATTCCAAAAAGCATTCCAAGTAAAGTGCTTTTGAGCTAACATTATTATATCACCTTTGAGCAAAACAATTCAAGCACAGAAAAAAGACAGCTTACAGAAATCTTTCTGAATTGCAAGTGACCATACAATATTTTAACACACCCAGTCAGTGAAACTTTTCACTCTAGCTGTAATATAATAAACCAGGATGCTGCATCTGCTTTGGAGCCTTCCCTAATGGTCTCATATCCTCCAAAATCCTGTAAAAAAATTAAAGGTCAACATAGAGCTCCGTTTTCCCCCATGGTCCTAATGAATACCAAAATTTCAGTACTTGGACCTTTGCTGATCTCAGCTGTGCCTCAGCATCACTGGCAGAGAGGTGGGCTGCAAGCAGGCAGGCACAAAAATACTTGGAAACTAACACCCTGCAAAAGAGCGGGAACTACCCAACTTTGTTCATAACAGCACAGTCTTCTCAGTGAGTTCAATCCTGCATCTTTTCTTAATCAATTTCAGCTTTCAGACAATCTAAAACTTAGTGTGGGGTGGACAAAAACTACAACAATCAAACACAGTAGTAATATGTTATTTCAGCACAATGAAGACATGAAATAAAGCAGAGAGACATATTTCCTTGGATGCAGACCTGTAAAAAAACCCTCTCAATCAATGAGCAATGGGGGCACAACCTCCATCAAGCAACGTGATAAAATCTCCTCCACAGATGTCTCTTCTCTGCCTGGTAGTACCAGAATGCTTTACTTTGGCCACTTTGCTTTGACCCAAGGGCCAGACTCCACCAGAAATCAAATAATGTGCAATATTTTTCATACAGAAACTCCAGCAAACAGGATCAAACCCCATCTCAGAACATTATATAAAACTGCTATGCTTTGATTTCATATTTCCCTGATTGTGGTTTTGCACATTAAGAATAACTTGTGAATTGTGCTTGCAGCCTCACTACGTTGGGTTTTTTTGCTGTGAGCAGATACAGATTAGATTTCTGGTCTCATACTCTTTACCCTGACTGAGGGGTAAAACAATAGCAAGATCAGAGCCTGAGCAGACAAGAACATGTCAGTGATTTGGCTGAGTAATTAAGCAATGAAATGATAGGTATGACAAGTAGTTTCATTCAATTCTTAAATTAAAGTACAGCAGCTCCAATACAAGGCAAAACATGATAATGTGCATAAATTGGGCGAGATGCTTGAAGGGAAGCCTTCTGTCCTCATCTTCCTACCCTTCAAAACAAGCAGTCCGCACGTATCAAATTAATTTTTAAGATGGGCCCATTAACATATATGACTAAATGCTTATTTTGTTTAAAAAAGCGCAAGCGGTGCTAACTGCTGAAACACTGCAGCTGAAATTCACACTGACAGAATTTAGCTGTTGTAATCCTAAAATACCTACGCCTCACACCGCCCTCGTCAACAGACGCTAACTCATGTTTTGCCTTGACAAATACAGATATATGTGCATATATAAGTATGCTTAGTCTGGACATTCCTAATTTAAAGCAGACCATCTTTTTTTTTTTTTAATTACTTTGACATACATATGGAATTGGACATATATAAATCCCAATACAAATAAACAGTATCCAGTACTAAGCTCTTAAAACCCAGATTTATGACAGAAACACGGAAACAGACTCTTCAATGGGGGCAGGGCTTAGTGGCATTACAATAGATCAAGACAAAGTATTGTTCAATATGATTTTCTTCCTTCTCGATGGCATATCCAGCTGTCCTGTCACGTTTGTTACTAGAAGACTCTTTTCTTTGAAACTGCAGTTGCTGATACTGTTGTCATTAAATCCTTAAAGAAAAAATACAAGCTCCTACTGCTGCTCTCTCCCTATGAACCAGCAAGTGAATAGAGATGAGCCAACACCTTATTAAGTATAAGCAAAGCTTTTAAGATGGCCTGCAGAAATACGAAGGATGTCTACAATACACATAAAGGTACTGTTAATAACAAAGATGAAATTTTGGTATGAAAAACCTACCTTAGGAGAAGAAGAAAGCTCCCTCGATGCAGGAATAGCTGACATGTTCTCACTCATGCCTGTCTCTGTCTTTGGCAAGAGGTTTGGTGGTTCAGGAGCCTTTCTTTTCATCTTCTTTTCTGGTTCTTGCAGTGGAGCAACTTTAATTAAAGCAGGACTTGATTTTGGTTCATAAAACGGATTTGATCTAATTAAAAGAAGGGAAACATATTTCTTTGCTATCTCCTTGGAATTAAAACCAAAAAATAAGACCTGTTTAGAGAAGCCAATGACTAAAATGCTTTTATTATCCCACATAAGAATATATTTTGCCTTTACATGCATTTAGATACTACTTTTTCATACGATTGAAAAGCGAGTTACAACAGTTAAAAACTGTGTTAGGCCAGTTTCCATACATTTTATAAAGTCCTGTAAATTACGGAAGTTTTATCAATTGCATAAATCTAACTCTTCAATTATACTTCACTATCTATCAAAGAGTGATCTGATTTACAGACAAGCTCAATACCAACAAATTTGAGTGAAGTTGCTGGCTGTTTAATATTTTAATGAACAGAATTAAGAATGATTCATGAGAACAGAGTTAAGAATCTGGCTGATCTTATATGCACGCTTCAACACAGCTTTAGAGGCCTCGCTCTTGGCTGTCCAAGCCTGAAAGTTTTGGCTTCCATACGCACAGAATCCACACTGAGTGTATTTTAAACTTCGCAGCACACAGGCATCACACCATTTCAAGAAAACTCTTTGGATAAGAGAATAGTGTAAGAAAACCACAGCTGACTTGCGTATACCTCTCTACAGATACCAGTAGCCATCATCTGTCTATTTTGAAAGTGCTTTTTATAACTAAACCTTGTTTAAGAAACACAGTAAACATCTTCCACCAAGTGGATGCACTCCAAAGAATTATTCTTCTTAACTCTTGTATTCACGTTGCAACTCTGCATTTGTTCCACCCTAAGTAAATACTTCCACAGTGTTTCCAGACGTTATCTATTAGTTTGATACATCAATATCAATCAATAATACATCAAATAATGGCTTCTACTACACACTTTGAAGAGCCAGCAATTTTGTATCCCGCCAAGGATACTTAGGAGAACCTTCTTTGCACCAAATTATTTTACTCATAATTCTCAATTTTGTATTTTGCAATCCAAAACTGGATGGTTAATTATGAAATTGATATGTTAATTCATTTCTAGTCCATACTTCCCCTGCAAGATATATTTATTTTAGTTATATAAACATAGTTTGAGATATAAGTCACTGCAATTCCCAAAGGTCTACAGTTATATAAAGCATAACTAATAATGTCAAATAACCTCAGTCCGTTGAATTCAACTCTAAATGGAAACAATAATGCATACAGCATTAGACAAGAGCCTATCTAGCGAGATCCATTTACAAATTTCCTCTCAGGATAAGAATCATGAGCAAGTACAAACTGTTTTTAAAGAACTACAACAGCAAAATGTGGGCACAAGCAAAAACCCAACTATTCATCCAGCTTCCTTTCACACAACACCAAATTTCTTTCAGTTTTGTGTACTTTTAGTATGAAAATGTCTTTCAGTCTCATGGACTGATTTTAGAATTTATTTTTATGCAGTTTACCGTCATCCTCTTTTCACTGAGAAAAAGCAAGCAATTAATAATCCACACCACAGAAAACACGTCTATTTCTGAAAGGTAGAGTTTACTGAAGCACATAAGTGAAGACTGAGCATAAAACCTCCAGACCTTTCTAAGAATCTGCCACTACTGGTTATAGAGAAAAAGATCTAAATTCAGATACTGAAGTGAAAGGAAAGACTAACACTAAAATAACTCATCTGCTGACTGAAGGCAACTCTCAGGTGTTCTCACTTTGCTGCCCATCAAGCACAAAGCCACCAGTGCAATCAAAATTAAGGGAACATCAAGATAACAAGTTAAATAGAAACAGATGGGTGTTTTCCATGGGAGGCAGTAGAGAAAGGAGGGTATTCAGGCTTCAGTGGAGAATGCACCTAGCTGTCACTAGCTCTAATTTAGCTGACAGCCCAGCTCAGCTGTCTTCAGACACCAGAAAGTTCAAAGGGAAAGGAAAATGAAGATAAAAGAGATAAAGGCTGAAGAACAATATGTTCTACAGGAGAGCACAAGGTTTTATTTAGTTCAACAAGTTAGCCTTCTGAACAGCAAACAGCATGTTTGGCAGGAAAGTAATTTACCTCTGTGTACTTGGAATTAGAAAGGTGTATTCATAAGGTGTTAAAATTAATTTGGTGTGAGAAAAAAACCCACCACCTTATCAATGAGAGTAAAAAAGTTTGGAAGAGCCACCTTTTGAATTTTTATGCTCCAGAATTGTCTGCACTGCCTGTGTAATCTTGAAGGATTGTACCCTACTACACGCACAAGAAGGAAATGCTATAAGGAGCCTTTTTTAGCTAGAGAAGAACTTGCTTAAAAGCCAGACTAAACCCTCACATTTTGGTCATAATATGGGCTGAACACATACACACTACTTTCCACCTTCCCCTCTGCACCACTTTTAATTGGTCTTACAAATATTGAGAAAGATTTTTTAAAAATTAAGTTTAATACAGATAAAAAACCCAAAACAGTTCTTGCCCAAAGAGGCTATATTTTGAAGTTGTGGGGGTCTGATATATGTAGTAGAGTTTGCTCCAACAGCTTCCACATGGCTATATAAGAAGCTAAGCATAGGAAAAGTCTGGCTGAAAAAACCCTTAGCTGAAAAATATTAAAGCACTTTTCCCTGAGGTCAGCTCCCATACTTTTTGCTTCTGTGAAGCTATTTAATTGATTCACACATGATTTGCCTAAGAGATACTAGACTGCCCACCACAAAATTAAAACAAACAAACCTAACAAATCTGACAAACTACCTGGCATTAAGCTGTCACTGGGAGTGTGGTGGCTTGTGGCTTCTTGTGAAACAAGCAGCTTTGATAGATGGCAACTCAACAGTCTTTCCAATTAGACAGCATTATTCTAAGTCATGCAATGATTAACGAGATAAGAAGCCACAGAGCCAAATAATATCTGAAAGCAAGTTTTATTCTGACCAATTTAAAAATTATTTTGATCAGTGTTACTGGTTAACTGAAAAAATCAACATTTCACTGAAGAGGAAAAACAAAGCTGTCAGTGTGGCAGGGTTAAAAGATCAGGTAATATTACCAATCAGAAATACTAAGGTTGAAAGCATTAAGTACTTGTGAGCTATTCTATTTTCAAGTAATTAAACTTAGCAAGGTGTGCTGTCCTTTGTTAAGAGGTAACCATCTACCACTGTGATTTTAATGTATAAAATTCAAAAAGGCCAAAGCAGTATTTTACACTAACATTCAAATGCCCAAAATAACAAAAGGAAAATATGTTCCTTATCTCCAGGTAGGTATGAGAATTTAGCCAGAGGAAGTATGTTTTGAGAGTGTAGTTTTACAGCAGAATATATGTACTGGATCATCTAACTCCCTATGTACCATGCAATGTCTCACTATGCTTATGCTGGTGACTATGCTTTGCTGATGTGTGTTGTGATATCTTACATTTTCTTCACAACCATTAGTGAAATATGTTTCAATTAAGCCAATTACCCAAGGTAAATCCTTCCCAGAGGCACAGTGAGGGTAAGTACCTTCTCCAAGATTACAACAAGAAGCTGTTACAAAACCGGAGTCAGAGTTCAGCTCTTGGGGCTCTTTGTGTAAGCTCTGAGTCCAGAATCAGAACTAGGGATCTGCAAGAGTAGAGTGGGACAAGGGTCCTGACACTAACTGATGTGTCCATGCTTCCACAACACGTCATCGTATTTCACACAAAATACAAGAGGAAAATGCCAAGTGGTGCATTAAGTGAACTCCAATGAAACATTTAAGAAGCAGGTATAAAAAATACATTGTGTTTCCTGAGCGACAGTAAATGTCTTTCAGGAGCCCTCTATTTCTTATGCCTTCCATCTATCAGGTTCAAAACCACTCCTGGAGAAAGCACTAGACCAGCGGTAGTAAAAAATTATTAAAAACTACCCAAAACAAAACAAAATATCGGAAGAGAAGATGTTAGGAAAGAGATTGAAAATAACATGCAAAGTTTTCTAATGCCGTGACATGACTCAGTTGTTCAGCCTTGTCTTGAATACACTGCTCAGGCCAAGTCAACACATCTTAAAATAGATACATAGCAGCAGAAATAACAGGGTCCAGAGACGTGCGGTGGAAATGATTAGAGAGATGAAGAGACTTCTGTATGAAGAGAGATTGAAAAAGTTAGCACCATTTAACTCAGACAAGTAATGGTGAACATGCTAGAGATATACACCACAGCAACTGTTTACGGCAGATAAATCCAATACTACTAATTTTTGTTTTGATAAGCCAGCAGAAGAGATAGTGTATGGGATTGGAAAGGTAGTTTATTTACAATCAATAAAAGGAAACACATTTCATATAAGATCTTGGTTTTTTGTGGAACACTCTGCCACAAACTGACACTGAAGCCTAGACTTTAATAGGATTCGGAAGAAGATTAGCCACTTATGTAGATAATAAAAGCACCAATATTCACATTAGATAAGAAACAATACACATCTGGACATAAACCCTCATGATTTAGGGCACACAAAAACTACCAACCGGCTTGGCCTATGAAAACCTTTCCATCAGTGCTCACCATACCTTAACAGAAACTTTCTACTGAAAAATTTGAAAATTAATGACATGAGGTAAGGCATAATAGTGCTTGTAGGTGTAAGTTAGTATCACAAGTCCTGTGTTCCTAGACTGGAGTTTTATTATTACACTTATTCCTCCAGAGTGTTTTAGTATAAAGATTCAAAGGTTCTCCTTGCCACGCTTCTACCCAATACATTTAACAAATGGTCTCCACGTTGTTTTCAATGACATGGCGCTCCTGTAACCTGAGAGGAAAAGTGGAGAAGAAGCTACTTTGGGGGTCAGGACACAAAAACCTTATGTAAAAAATGTAAAAAACTATTTTACGGTGCTTTTTGATTCCTTATCCTTCCAACTTTCCATGGGACATTGCTTTTATAATGAAAACACAGATCAGATTTGTGTTCAAGTGGAATCCACCTACGGGGAGTTTATTTTAATCCTTGGAAAAAATAAAGGAATAAAGCAAATGTGGTCAGCTAAAATAAGAAGGCAGCTGTTGTAAACAAAGGGCTAGAGACATCTACAGTCCAGTACACAGAAAAAACAAGGCTGCCTGTTACAACACTGCTGCGAGCCCATTTGGCACAGATTTGCTTAGGGTGGAAATGTGAGTATAAATATAAAATAGAGCAAAATTCTTCACTTGCCCATCCATGTAGCTTTTGCTTTTTCTGCTCTTTTCCTCAGTCTTTGCTGTCCTCTATACCCGTATCTTTGCAGGTGTAATATATTTCTTTCTCCCTGTGGATTCTGGTGATCAGCGAATGATCAGGGATGCCTGGTGTGACCATCAACAGTGTGATCACACTGTGCTCTGAAGACACAGCAGCCAGTGCTGTTTGTTCAGGCAGTGCCCTGATGAATGGAGCCGGCAGAGACATCATTCCCCAGTGCCTCCGCCTCCTTTTTTTTTTTCCACAGAACAAATGACAGCAAATCCATGGGCACAGAACTTTAAAAGGAAAAAGCCCTGCAGGCTCCTTTATACGTTTCTATCAGAGTGCATGGGAATCCTTCAATTTCCTAGAATACAGCTATAAATGGAGAAACTTAAAAGACAATGATATGACACCTGTATTAATATTAAATATGAAAGCAATGCAAATGTCATGCCATGATAAATCTCATTAAATAATGTAAAACTAAATGTTAATTACAGTTGTTGTCTGTAAAATTGCTCACATGTAATCACCATAAACTGTCTCATGAGTGGTGTGGTTGGTGACTAATGACCACAAACAAGGAGTAAGTATATACCTTCAAACCTCCCAAGCTGCACAGCTATTGCAAAAAGCTCTCACTCCTTGTTAGGTTTCTATAGTATAATACAAGGCAGTCAGTGTGAGTTTAGAAGAGTTTTATGTGTGGTTATGATAAAAGAAACAACCTAATAAAGTGCATATGGTGTTATCTTTCCCATATAGAGATTCAGTTTTATGAGACTCTCAAAAATGTGCTATGCAGACTGCAAAACGCTCTTCCTTTTTACAGACTGCACCAATATAAAACAAACTCTCCATTATCATTAACAAAAATTATTATTTTATGTAGTAAAAATAATGGCAAAAAAGACAGGAAGGACCAGGCCTTACTGCTCCTTAATTTTTTGGCTCGTTTGCAATTGTCAGAGCATGAAGCACCAAAACGGTACACAGACTTGTTCCCTATCAAGTAATTTGCTATCAATGAGGCAAAGAAACATTTCCTAACTGATCATGTTCAGCTGAATAGCATGACTTGGGGGTATGGTATTTCCTGCTGCTGAGCTGCCTAAGGATCAGTCTTTCCTAAGGAGGTGATTAAGTATCACCACAGTTGAACCCAATACACCTAAAGATTAAGCCAGGGATCCCACTAATGCTTCCAAAGGTGCTGAAAGATGAAGAATCATACTTACTCATCTAGCTCTTCCTCTTCAGCTTTAGAAGTATCTGCATAGAGGTATTTGCTCATATCCACTGGTCTGACATTCTTCCTTTTTGCAGGTTGTGGAGGAGAATCTCTTACAGTTACAAACATTTCAGGCTCAGGATCTGGCTCATCAAATGGGTTCAAGTACTCTGGGGCATATTCATCCTTGAAAGGATTGTAATTGTCAGCATAGAAACTTTCTTCTGGCTTTGAAGATGAAGCTATTTCAGTGTCTGGTTCTACCAAATAACAACAAAAAAAATCACTAAACAGATTTAACATAGAAAAAATTTGAAACCATTTTATCAGATCTTTATATTTTGAAGGCTTATGAAAAGGTCTGCTTCTTAACTCTCAATACATAAAGTCCTAGCCTTAGATGAATTTTCATGCTTTATTTATTTACAGAGTAACCTTGTTTATTCAAAAATGGGTCTTTCAAAAGGTCGTTTCATCTAGAGTATAATGAATAGGTTTCATTTTCTCACTTACTAAAGCTCTTTCAACCTAATTAGTTATTAGTTTTCTTATTTGTCATATAAATGGTATCACAACAAATTTTAAAACATTTTCCCAAGCTATTAGCCAATTTGTATCCTAACAAAATGTTCCTAATTATTTATTTAAGCTTTAAATAAAGAAAAAGATATCCTGTATTTTATAATAAAATTACTTTTACTGGATATTAAAAGTGGTGATAGTAAGCACGTAGTCTTTTCATTTCTTAAAATCACTGAACTAAAAATCAGTTATTAGGTATGACCAGTAATTACATTTCAAAACATACCTGGTAACAATACATAGTCTCACAGTAAAAATGAATTTAAATTAACCCTAAAGAGACAGATAATGAAATTACTCATGTATTATTTAGGCTGTACAACAAAAAGTTATTAGCAACCTGGAGCCGTATGCAATTCTTTAGAGTAACAGACACTACAGAAAGAACATTACACAGAAGTGAATGGCTGCTGGATATTGAATAATACAAATCCCCATACAGCAGTGCAACATTTCTTACAAAGACACTTAGTAATGTTAATCTTACTCTTCCTGCAGCATCAAATGATCAGAAGTTTAATTCAATATTGGATATGATGTACTTTCAAAATCTATGCAAATAGGAACTTCAATTGTAGTGTTATCAAAACTTGATTTTCAGTAACCACTCCCACATTATTCTTAACAAAAAGTGTTTCTTTTTCAGATTTTTGGTTACCAAATTGAACAAAACATACCTTCTAGCTTTAAAAGAAAAACCTTAAATATTATTTGTAGCAAGGCTCTGAAAAAGAAAAAGGTGGAGTTCCAAGTGTGTTTGTCACTAAATACTTAAGAGAAAATCACTAGTCACACAACTATACAAAGGGAAGGGGCAGTGAAAGAAACAGTACTCTAGTTGCTTGGTCTTGGATGGATGATGTACTGAAGTTGCTAATCCTGATGAATTGCTAAAAAAAATCTAAGTGTTCTCTACTCTGCCAGTAAACTTCCAGTTTCTCCCTGTCTCCAGCCATTAGCACAGCCCAAGGTAATAGAAAGCACTACGTCACGTAGTGTGACTGACTATAATCTACAGTTTGAACAAGAGCCACTCCTAGTTGGACAGGAATATGGTCCCCAGGTGCAGGTAGCCTCTTCGCCTATCTATGCTTGGACTAAGACCAGGGCAAAGTCTCAGAGCAGGAAAGGCTTTAGTCCTTCTCAGAACAATTGAGACCTACCAGGGACTGGAAAGATTAGACTCCATTTTAGGAAGAACCTCACATTTCTAGTGCTCTTCTTCTTCTTGGTTCTTCACATTTGAACCTCAAAGACTATGTTACCATATTGTGTTCTATACTATTTCTAAGGGTCTGTTTCTGAAGTGATGGATTATTTGCTCTATGGTCAGAAAGTAGAAACCAAACGGGTTTGACTGGAATAACAGGAAAAAAATAATCAAAATCTTACTTAAGCCCAGTGAGATAAATCACTCATTTGAGATTGAAGATGAGCTCAGCTAGGTGAAAAAAAATAAAATTGTACGTTGCCAGACAATACTGCAGGTTTTAACTAGACAGACTTACAGCTATGCACAGTGCTTGTGCCCGTAGGATTTTCCCTATGGTGATTATTCAGAAAGTTACATTAAAAATTTTATTTAATTCCAAGTGAGGTTTGCAGTTTCTTATTTTCTCAGCAACCTGGTCCAACTTAGCATTAAAAATGCAAAGTATACAGTACTTACACCTATCTCTTACATATTTCATAAGTTCTTATATGTAACTTCAAATTCAGAATACAGCTATCACCGTTTCAAGTAAAAAAGGAGACCGAGAGTAAGTGTAAATCAGACACTACACTGAAATGGGATGAGATGAAGGTAAAGTGAGATCACAAGTTATTATTATGCTTAATGGTCAGTCTTTAAACTACCAAAATGTGTTCTAAAAAGAACTAATTAATCAAAATCCTTGTGACTACCAGTAAAAAAAAATAATAAATCAAATAATCAGGGTTGCAATAATAGTCATAGCTAAACCTAAAAAAGAGGTTCTGTTACTGTTTAAACTGGTTAAGCCTCACCTGAACGTCATAAAGCAACATTTCAGCTGTGTCTGAGGAGATGGGCATATAGACAAACTACTGCAGGATAAATCAGGGTGTGTATTTGCAGTATGCCAGCTGTAGTGTATGTATTCACTCCTATTCCCGAGTAAATACAACATGCTTATCCTTTAATAAAAGGGAGTAAACTACTGGGCACTTCTCCTGGGAGGAAGGGTAGTTACTGCACAGTATGTGATGCATTCACACTCAAGTTTATCTGTGGTGATTTGTTCATAAGTCTTCATCCTTATAAGAAAGATGTTTCAGAGAAAGCCACAATAAAATAATATTGAAGGTCTAACAGTTTAACTAACAGGGGAAAAGTAATAATTCAAGGCAGAAATTCTTAAAAACATAAATATGATCAAATCAAGCAAGAATCCTTTGACAGTATTATAGATGAAATACATCAGAGCCCAACATTTTAAATGTATTTTTTCATTTATTTTAAGGTAAAACTGGAAAAGAGGTTCTACATTGGCTTACTAATATCACTCTACTGTCCAGTGCAGGTGGTAATGGCAAGCAAAAGTTTCACCCTGCTTGCCCAGAGATGTCCTCAGTCTGAGTATTTGCAGTTGAGCTAGACACCTTTACAGTCAAAGCTTACAGGTATATGTTCAAACTGTTAATGTCTGAAATCAGGCAAGCCAAATCCCACCCTTACTGCATAGATATGCGTGACTTGAAGCTCATCATAGTCAGAATACTACTCAAATGTTACCCACACATTTAGTGATTTGATGAACTAGGCCAAGCAGAAATGCTAATGAAATGCAGAAAAATTACTGATGTATGTCTTGTTCAAATTGTGCAACTTATTGACAATGTTTTAACCAAAATTTTTGCTGCTTTAGACTTTGCTCAAATATTAAAATATTTTATCAAGAGAGTGCACAACTACGAATACCTGCTTCTGTAACTCCATATGATGGATCACTGCACCTGCACATGAATCCGTTGATAAACACACTTTATCATATCTGAGCAAAACTTGCTGATAACTCACAAGCAGTATTCAAACAAATATTACTAGAAGGAATGTCAGTAATATTTCCTGAAGTTAAAAACATTTAAGGAAGCAACCTCTTAAAACTATACTGTAAGCTTTTATTTTTAATTTGTTTTTGTGTCTCCTGGAAATGACAATTTAAATGCTTGTTTAAATCTGATAGATTTTAAGGGGCAATGCAAGTGTTTTTTGCAATTCTTTCTATTTCAACACTATGGATCAAGTGCTGTAATGCTAACTAGGACTAAATTCTTTCTCTTGTTCATTAGCTAAACAGCAACTACAGGTTTGGCCTTACATGCGCAGCATCGCAGATCAGTGTTCAGAAACCTCTGGCTTATTATTAATGAAAAGATTTCACAAAATCCTACACACAGGCTAAAATTAAAAGAGCTTCTAAAAATATAATTTTGAATACACTTTTACAGGCAGAATTTTGTAGGAACTCAACTAGAACCCACTTAATTTGGCTGCTCATTCTCTCTCCTCTTGTCATCCAGGACACTATATCCCCCCCTCCACTGCTTCCTTCAATGTCTCCACAGGAGAGAGGGTCCCCACAAGGGGCCCCACCTGAACCCAACCAGACTATCTCCCATAGGGTCTCTGAAACCCTTTAGGACCACCTCTTATGTCAAATGATGTTCATCACTTCATGAGCCTCTCTATAACAAATTAAATTGCTAGGATGGTGACTCAGTAACACTGCTCTTAAAGCCACAGCCACTCTTCTCTGTAACAAAGACCCTCATATTTTCTCAAGGACCTAATGATGTTCAGAAGTACATTTTGAGGGGCTGAACATACAACAGCTTAAAAGGAGCTTATTTCCCTCTTCAAGCTTATTTTACACTAAGGAGTCAACGCAGATTCCCCTGCTTTCCCCTAATCATAATCACAGCTGAAAACACAGGACTCTAGTCTCTACAGGAACTAATTTTTTTAATTGCAGTTCTCTACACTAATCTTGAAAAAAAAGAAAAGAAGAAAAAGATGCTAACAGTTTGGCACTCCAAGGGTCAAACACACAATAATTTTGCATGGTTAAGTAATAAAGCCACAGGGGTAGGAGTGACAAGAGAAGAGGTAGAAGTATTACTACAGCAGAAGCACCAGCTGCTCTTGTGCCAGATTCTGGAAACATTACTTGCCCTAACTCCACTGAGAAAGACTGCTTGTGATATAATCACTCTGGCACTACCTATCTGCACAATCAGCCTTTTAGTTCCCAGAGGATCTCCAAAAATCACCTTGCCCTTCAACCCACTTGCCTTTTGTAACACAAACATATTGTGACATATCCCTCAAAACCAAACAAAACCCCCACCAAAACATTACACATACCACTTTCCCCTTGGCAGAGGATGAAAGAACAAGCCACATGTGAAAGATATTTAGTTATGCCATTTACTGCACTACTGGCAGGCACACAGTCACAATGGTGATGTGAGCAGCGTAACAAACAGCACAGAATAAAAATGTAACTTCCCAGTACTTCTAGAAAGCATAATGACTGGCAACCCTATAAGGCACTGATGATTTTCTATTACTTTTATTAATACTCACACTAGCAACACATTATATTTCATTAAGAAATGTAAGTAGAAGGGACAGAGTAATTGTTTTCCTCTATATTGGTTCTTGTACTGCTCCCCTTAGGACTATCGTAGGAGGATTCTGGGGTTTGGTACTGCATTGTAGCACTGTTTTCCTTTCCAGTGTAACATGCTGCAGGGAGCTTAGAAGTCTACACACAAAGTAAAGAAACACATTGGTAAAGTAAAGGCTGTTTTAAATGAAAGGGGGAGGCAGTGCCAGCAAATAGTTACCCTCATGTCTCTGGTGTGTTGCAGGAAACTTGTATTGGTCATATGCATCTTCAAAATCTGCGTTCCCCACCTAGTTAAAACAATATCTGGAGCACTGAAAGTGTGTTGTTGTTTTCTATTTACATTTGTTGTATATGTTGACTTCCTCAAGTAAAATATTTTGCACAAAAATTAACTGATTTTAGAGTTCTGTTGTAATGTGACTAGGAGACAATCCAAAAGGCAGTCCTCATACAATCATCTACATATTGTCTAGTATAAAGCTGTAGAGATATACTGTTCAAAGAGATTATTTTTGATTTTCCAGATTTCTAATGTCTAGCTGACCTACTAGATACAGAGGGAATAAGCCTCACTTTGACATGTCAACCAAGAAACACAGCTGAAGATTTTTTTTTCCCGTGAGTTGTTCATATGCACATTCACTCCACTATGTGTACGATCATTCACACTAAGGACTTTTTAAACCACAGCAGCATCCAGAGACAGCTTGCTGGTGACCCTCTGCCATGCACCATACCCACAGTGTGCACACGGATGCTCGGAGCACTCATGCCTTTAGTTTCTCTCCATCCCGCATTTCCAGGGTTAGGGGATTAGGAAGATAGAGGGAAAGTAGCTGGTTTGTGAACAGGCAAAAGAAATATCTCTCTAGGAAACAAGTATCTACTGGCAAGTAATCCTCCTTTCTCCTTGAGTGACTGTCAATGCATACATATTCATATCCTGGGTAACTAAGCACTCTTTCACTAAGCACACAGGTTACAGGCTTGATAGGAATATCCCTGGAATATCTCTGCCAAATGGCACATCGTGCCTCCTAGTGTCTGATGGCAAAGTACTCAGGAAAGGAGGCTCCATATGGCTGCTCTGCACATCTTGGGGAAATTAAGTAACAAATTCTATGGAAAGAGTCTGAACTTTCACAAAGTCTAAATTCAAGACTTTGCCTTGTCCAGATAAAAAGATAAAGCAGACTAATATGTAGTGTTATGCACGCATAAAAGTTTAATCTCTTGATTTAAGCAGATCACAAGACAAGTGAAACAGGTAATGTGACTCTTTAGGCCTGTAGGAGAAAGTCTGCCTTAAACTCCTGAACATCTGTCATGCTCCCAAGCTCCTGGGGTGGCCACCAAAAAGGTCACATTCACTTAAGGATGCAAAAGCAAACAAGTGGGCATAGTCTCAAAGACCTTCCTAAAAAGAGACAGCAGCAATGAAAGTTCCATTGAGGTCTCAAAGTAGAAGAAAAGTCCTAAACCATGAGAGAATATACCTGCAGCCAAATCGGAAACAAACAGGGCAGCCTTCTGCGGTAGGTCAACAGAGTGAGAACAGCTGCAATATTGTGGACCTTCAAAATGTAGTCCAAAAGAAAGGGAAGTCTCCCCAAAATGGTACGGTCTAGGTGCTCCCATGTAGAGACACTGATCCAATTGGCCAAAGACATACATAGCAGATTCCTGCTGTTGCTGAAGACAGGAACTGTCTTATCTAATTTGTCTTGGCACCATTTTTTCCTCCTCAACTTTCTCTGGAGGAAGACAGCTGGAGGAAAGGCACACGTCAAGAAGGCCAAGCAAGGGAAGATGAACACAACCAGTGCCTGTAACAGGGACAAGACAGCTCTAGAGTGGAAGAGCCAGCACTTCTCAGAGGTGTTTGAGGTAACTAGAAGAATCCCTGGGGAGCCACTAATCATAAAGTAAAAGCTTTAAAAATGCCACACCAGATGTCCCACTCTTGGTCTGTTAGCCTGAAACACCTCGGATCTTCCACTGGCTTCAGTGCTCCAGGGAGACATACTGCTGTCACATGAGCCTGACAGAAGTTCCATCCCTCCCAAATAAAAAACACCTTATGACACAGTAGGAAGAATCTAGTGACACCCTGTTTATCAAAATCACTGTCATGTTGTTGTACGTTGACTGTGTGGGAGGAATATTTCGTACACACACACACCCAACAACTCAGCATTGCTGCCCACAGCTGTGTAGATGGGACTTCTTTGGGGACCCAACAGTCTAAGCCCTGAGACTGTCCAAGTACACAGAACAGACCCAGAAGAATGGAGAAGTGTCCATGACTGTGACTGAAGATGGCAGTAAAGGCTAGATGCCACCACAGGGACCAGAATCGACTGAAAAAACATGCCCCACATATACCGGGAGTCTTCTGGAATGTAAGCAGTCTGGCGTCTTGGATGCAGGCTGCTCATAGTGAACTTGACATGATGTGTCAAGCTACTCCAGCACTAAGAAGCACCACCAGTGTATATCTCCCTGTCCCCAAGATGAAAAGGAACCAACTCTTAGTCCCTCTATTTTGTGGTCAGAACACCTGCTGCTTTCTGCCAGAGCAGGTTCTCTCTGGAAAGAAGAGAAAAGCTGGGTTTGGAAGACAGCAGTTTAGGGAGGGTAGGACTTGTACAGCTTTCTCCAGGGAGAAGGGAGCTCTTCTTTCTAGAGCAGAGAAGGAAGAAAGGAATATAGACTGAGTCTCTGAGAGCAAGTTGTGTATGGACAACTGGATGAGAATAGCTGTTTTATATCCCTGGTTATTCTGCTTCCTTCCGTGATCCTAAGGGAATTCACAGCCGAGAAACAGACAGGAAACCAAGCCAAAGATCCAGACACCAGAACCTAATCCATACATATTGGTATCTGCAAAGCTGAAACAACTCACTTCTGCAGCTTTAGAAACACCTGACAACTTTGTAGGAGGGAGAAAGGGCCCAGGACAGTGGCTCTATGGCTTCAATGGCCAAATACAGAAGATAGCGCAATGTCCCAGTTTGAGAAATACAAGCTGTGAGACTACACCACAGCCAAAGTATGACAGGACTTCGATCACCACCCACATTGGCCTCTGTGGACTCCGAAGGCAGAAAACCCATGTTGTGAGTAAACATTTAGCTTGACCAGAGAAAGAGAGTAACCACAGGTGGAAACTGGAGCTCAGAAATGCATCCTCATTAGACCTGGCATTAGAAATCCCATGGCTGTACCCTGGGCTGCTCCTGCTCAGTGTGGTTGTTCTCCACCACAATTACAGAGTGGCTCCTGCGGTTTTGTCAAAGGTGGCAAATGCTCCTTGATATTTTCTGTGGGAAGAAAAGTATTGGAGCTTTGAACAGGAAAGGTTGAGTACAGCTTCAAATTTGGGAATTAACTATGGATGGCATTTCAAGCAGCTGCAAACTAAGAAAGTCATACACTGTTGGGTTTTTTTTCATCGCAGCAGATGGAAGCCTGCATATCTGGACATGGAGTTGAGGACAGCAGAGATACCTGCTGTCTTGGCGTTCCTTTCTGGCCTTATGGCTGAAGTCTTATCAGATTAAAAACTTACAAGGGTTGTAATTCTCACTCAAACAGAACAAGAATGGGCACGTCCATCTGGAAAGTGGATTAACACCTATCACGTGGTGCAAGGCATGATGTCAGAAGGCTTAACTGAGGAAGCCATAAAAGAAAAAAAAGAAAAAAAAAAAGAAAAAAAAAGAAAGAGATACAATTAAATTATAATAATGAAAATCAGTGCTAACCAAGAATAGCTGTCATGCAGCGAAGACTGCAGTGAAGGAAGTTCTGATATAACCAGCAGCCACATGGAACAGAGGCACTTGACAGTATGTGTTGCTCATTTGTACCACGAGGTGAGTACTAGTAACACACCTGATAGGTCTAAAAGTCTCTGGCTCAACTCTTAGCTGGTAGCCCACAGTGGCAAATACACAAAAGGATGCAAGTCAAATGATAAATCCATTTTCCAGTGGCAACTGGATCACTGCTGCTGCTACTTCAGTACTGCATGGAATAATTGTATTTAATCAAAATAACATTTTTCATTTGTAGCCCTACAAAAAAAAATAATCTTTTATTAAGCATTTGCAATTAGCCATGAATTATGTAAAACAAATCTATTACCTTCTACATCAGGGTCTCCAAATGGATTTAGTTCTGTGGTGTCAGGATCACCAAAAGGGTTTGTACTAGAATTGGCCAGGTCTTGCTCCTCTTCGTCCAGAAAATTAAGCTTATTGATAAGCTCTACAAACAAGTGGAATATTGTTTTAATACAGATACAAACTGTTCATCTAACATATTTCAAGCTCAAAAAACCGCCTGTATTAACAGTCCCTCAAAACACTGCACCAAGGTATGACATGAACTGTACAACTAAGCTAATGCACTTCAGTAAGTACACCAAAGGAAAAAAAAAGAAGTGAAATGAATGAAACTTCTATTCGCTGATCAGAACATTATGTAACAGAAACAACTACTAAGAAAGTCTTCTATTATCTTAATTAATAAAAGTTGCAGAACATCTAACAAGCTAAATACAACAATTTCTTTTTGGTTGTTCACATACCTGTTAACTATCAGCAAGAAATATTAATTTTTGGATGTAATGTGCATGTAAAATCAGAGAGGAGACTTTTTGCCATGTTAGAGAGGTCAAGTATTACTGATTGCACAACTAATGTTTTAGGCTTGGGGTCTGGGGTTTTTTGGGGGGGGGTGTAATGTTTTTTTTTCTTTCTTTTTCATTATCAGATGACAACGGAACTGTAGAGGAGATAGGTTCTTTCTCTGTCGTGTTGTTACCTGTTGGATGCACTACAAATTACTGAGAGTCATGCTGGGTGAAAGCACAGAGATAAAACTGACAGCTGAATGCAAGCAGGAGTCAAAAGGTAACAGTTCACGGTAAATACAGACAATCAGAAACAGAAAGAAAGGAGGAAAGCTCATAGACCTTCAGAGGAACTGGCTGATTTAGCTGAAGGCATATTTGCTTGCTTTATGTAGTCATCTTGATCTTCATCTAAGCTGCTCAGAGCATTCAACTGGTTTACAATTTCTGTAAATAGAAGCCAGTCAAGACAAATGTAAGGCAGGGGCATTTAATGAAACAGAAGTGGAACAGTGTTTCTAGAAAGAGAGTGAGGGAGAGAGAGGGTAAAAGAGAAGACACTTAGAGTTAATTAAGAAAATACATTTAGAATGAGTCCTTACAATGATATACCTACAGGAAAGCACCTGTGTAGGTGCTTCAGTGATAATTTAACAAGAAACCCAGTTAACAGACATAAATAAAACCTTGCCGGATTTCTGGTGTCAGCAACAGCAATTAGTTTTATGAGGACGAGTACACACATCAGTTCAAAACTTAGATGTACTAGATAAAATTTAAAGACTTTTCCTGCTCATGAAGTAAACCTGAATTTTAAACCATTGTCAATCAACACAAAACAGCCCCAGAACAATTTACCTCCCTCCCAAACCCTTAAGGCTACAGAAAACTAATACATACACATGCATTTTATGCATTTTATTTATTTATACACACAGAGGCTGATTATTTAACACTTAGAATCAGTTATCATTAAATTCTGACCTAAGACAAGTTGAATTCATCTAATAGTTCTAAAAGATATGATTAGTATTGTGCTATGAGAATGCATACTGAATGTATATATATTGGTTGAATTTGCCACTGTAAAGCTGTGCAATTAACACCTTACTGTTTGATAAAATCCCTACTTCACCTTCTGTCCACAGTGGAGAGCTCTGAATTGCCATGAACTAATAATTTTTTAAAAGTATTAATGTTTAATTCAAGTCAAGATGTTGATACCCCCATAATTCTGGAAGGAAAGAAACAAAAACCAACTAGGTCTTAGTGGCTTCTTGCCCACGGGGAAAAATTCCTCTGTGATCCCCCCCCGAACTAGTCCCATCCACAGCATCTGACAAATGCAGTTTCTGTAGTAATGGTGACTGAGCCTGGGGCATCTCTGAAAGACCTCAAGCATAGGTTTCGGTAGAGAGGGGACAGCCTTCCTTGTCCTTCCAGCTCACAAACAGGCAGGAGAAACCTGTGCAGGAGAGAGATCCTGCTTTTTGAATATTATTGCCCCTCTGACAGGTTTTTTCATCTCCCATCTTTTCCCAATGAAATAAATGGATGATGTCTCCTGGTGTCACCAGTGAAGTTAAAGTTACGTAGATGCCTTTACTGCACATTTCTCATGCCAATCATTCTTGGATTTCCTTTAAACTTCAACTTCTTGTGCACACAAGAAGTCACTTCTTTGTAATGCTTTTAGTTCACTACTGTTTTGAATTTGGCTTTTTCTCATACGGCTTTTGTTTGGGAAGGTAAACATTTGACAATGACTCATACAGTAATCTTCGGTCTATGAACTAGTTACAAGGAGTAAGGTATTGGACTGAGGTGAAAATTGAGTAGTATTGTGACTGTCCCAACTCATGTTGGTGCCCACAGCCACCCAGAACTTCCCAGCATGGGGAACTCATGCTTTTTCACGGGGCAACATCTTCACCAGTTGACACAGACACAATGTCTTAATGTCATGCCTTCACAGACAGCATAAAGAACCTGAAGTCAAAAGCAGAGTCCAGAACCTGAAAATATTTCAGTCATGTGGTTAAAAGCTTCTTTTCCAAATTTAAACTGCTTTGCAAAGATATGCCAATCTGCAAATTACCAAGTGAAATGATCTACTCTGCCAATAGCTATTGGACATAATCTATGCTGACAATGACAAAGCCACAGCAGAATTCCTCTTAACTGCATCTCCTAACTGTTCCTGACCTTAAAGCAAAAATCTACTTAGATGGGATTACATTCATATCTATCTACACAGAGTTAATTTCACCATTCTCACTTCCTTATTTTTAGTTCCAACAAACAAGACTATTGTCCTAAAAAATAAGACTAAAACTGCCCCAAAACTCTTAACTTTCTCAGTATAAAATCATATGTACACCTTATACATCTGAACAATATAATACTATCTTCTGGGAATTTTTAAGACTCAAGATACACAATGGAAAATACCTTGCTGTACTCAAATAAAACAGAGTTGACCTTATAAACACTAGTACAAACGAATTACTAGTTTAAAACAGGCTGAGATGCTGACATGATTTACAATTTATTATGCCAGCATGTGAAAAAAAACCCAAAACCATTACAATTCAGTTTTTATTGTCAGAAAATAACAAATTAAGTTCAGAGCTTTAAAAAGAGGGAAATCTTTGATGTGGTCTGAATCACCTGGTCCCATCTGCCAACCTAAACACCCATATGCACTACAATGTCTCTCATTACAATGTTAAATGGTTTATGTCATATTTTGGAGTGTGGAAATGGTAGGTTGGGAGATTTATGTCCTATATTATCTTTTATAAATCTCATTATCTACAAACATACATTAGCTTGGTCTACAAGTACATCATATAAATCACTGGTTTGGTTTTTTTTTTCATTCTCTCTTGCTTTTTTTTTTTTCTTAAGCAGCTTGGTGCTACAAACGAAAAAGAGTAAATGTATCAGAAGTTTACACGAGACGTATGGTTTTGCAAATGGCAAGAAAGGGTTATGCATATTGCTCTCCAGAAGCCTGCTCTTGAAATATGCTGGGATTCAGACTCCTGCAATAGGTAGCACATGTGCATATTCCTGAGTCCATGTGGCACCCCAGGACAGCCACCGTGCTCTTGTGCAGATGGAACAGGAGGCAACTATCAACTTCAGCATGAGGCTCTAAGTATCAATTAAAACATTAAAAGAAATAATGTATTTATAAATGACAAACTTAGGGTAGTAATGAGCCGCAGTTCTTCAAGTATGTTGGGATGCCTTGTATTCAACTGAAGACTAATGACAGGATAATTCTGGGAGGTTTAAATTCATCTATATTAATAGTGTAGAAACAAAATATTTGAAACATATTTCATGGCTACAAACATAATTTTCAACTTTACACAAAACAGAACAGTTAGGTGGAGATACAGCTTTTACACACGAAAAAATTAAACAAGAAATACTGGGAAGGAAGGGGGAAAAGCCCAAGATGGAGGAAGATTTTTTTTTTTTTTTAGAGGAAAGTAGCGCTTTGAATGGAAAACATCTTTCAGTCTGATCTTAAGGTCAGTTGTATGGCAACAGCTCCCATGTTGACCACACCAAATTCCACAGTGCTTTTGAGGTAGGTCAGTATTGCGCCACTTATTTCATAGCTGAAGAAACAGAGGCACAGATACTTACCCAAAGTTAGGCAACACGTCAAGGAAGAGATGTAGCATTTCCTAACTCACCGGCACCATCTAGAGCCCCATTCAGCAGGTCTCCCTTGATCTCCTAGTGGTGGATATATTTGTTCATCTATAAAACTAACTTTGGGCCCAATAAAGAAAATTAACTTTTGTACACTGCAAAAAGGAACAGTGTCTGTGATAAAGATTTCCAGCACCTCTTGCAGGTGTGGCTTGAGAATGACAGCATTTCAGTCATCAAGTCATCCAACATTTCTGTGAGAAGACCTTGAGTCAAAAGCAGGATAATAATCCCTTCTGCTTTACTACTTGCACTTTACTTTTTCAAAGCTTGCTTACAAACATTAACCACGTAATACTCCCATCGTTTCTGTGAAGTAGTTATAGCCAGTATCCCCATTTTACAGTTGGGAAAACAGGCGCATCAAGGCAAAGTGATTTGCCGCAGGGGACTCTGACTCAGTGAAGGCATTCCAGCTCGCTCCGCTGCCAATACCCTAACATGGCAACAGATGAGAAAATGTTGGGAGCAGCAAGCTTTCAAAAGGGTTATGTAATTTCCTTAGTTAACTTTATGGGATTCAGAAAACACAATTATTTTTGAAAGAAATTTTAGAAAGAGTACTTCACTACATCAGTTTTGTACCATTTCCTTCTTTCTATATTTCTTCCTATTTTTCTGCAACAATTCCTACCTCTTTCTCCCTTGGTTCCTCAATTCTTCTCCTTGTGTTTTAGTTTTTCCCATTCATTATATTTATTGCAGGAGTCACTCCAACTGCCAGTGAAATCAGTCTTGAACACATGTTGAAATAGATCCTTTACATTTTATTTATTAATGTTTACTTACCGTCCTATGTTTTATGTTCTCCCATTTGCTTCGGAAACTACGTGCACTCATTCTCCTTCAACATCCCTCTCATCCCTCTCCTTGTCTAACGTGGGAAAAGTTAACCAGGCTAATGAAGCAACTCGGCTGTTGTAGCCAACACAAGAAGAAAAAGTCCAAGGCTGACCTTTCCCCCCTCAGGTTTCCTTAATGATGCATCTACAAAAAAACCAAGCCTCCCATCTTGTATCATTAGAAAACAGTATCAGAACAGACTGAACAATGAGCAGATATAGTGTAGTTCAGAAGTATTTATTGCTTCTGCTTTTCAAGCAGATATTGTAATGTTTGCTTAGAACAGACAATTTTGGCCTTTACAACAACAGATGGAAAAGCTGAAATGCCTCTAAAATAACTCGAGCTAGGACCTTGTGTTGCACATCAGACAGCTCACCCTTCACCATCTATCTCCAGGGATGTTCACCACATAGCCAAAGTATAGTGGACAGACTAGTCTAACCTACATCAGCTTTTTGCTTGTTCAGGAATCATTTGTTGGCTTGTTTAGATGCTGAACGCTGCAAAATCAATAAAGTTGAGGAGCAAGATCTGCTGCTTTTCAACTACTGTCCTTCTGCACATGGGTTTTCTGTAGCAGTCCTCAATGCAGTATCTAGGCATATCTGAATAAAACACTTCCGGACAGTAGTTTATAGAGACTTTACATAGCCTCTACTTTATGTGTCCTTCTCTTCTCTGTGATTATCAGATGGCCTGGTGAACATGTTAGTTTGTTTGGTGTTCTGACCCGCACATGCATTATTCTGGTTACACTAGGAAAGGAGAAGACAACCTTGTAGAGTGTTTTCAGTGTGACCAGACTGGTATATCTCTGCTCCCTGATCAAGAATACATATCTGTGTATCTCAAATATTTCATTCTGGACTTTCCCATCTGCTCTGTGCCAGACACATACAGCTTAAGTATAGATTTGGTCAGGGTAGAAAACATTTAATTGGATATGTAAAGCATGGAGAAAACATATTTGCATCCTTTCACAACATTAAAGTAATAACTGCTTCAGGCTGAACCTTTCGATTGCAACGAAAGCTCAAAAAGAAGCAATGAAAGTAATGTTTCATAACAGTGAACTAACATTCCTCTGGATTTTCAAGAACAGATGTGACAATTCACTTCTCTGCTTGGGATGCTCTTCCCCACCTTAGAGAAGGATCCCTTTATTTCAGCAGACATTTTTAAAGAGCAGTGGCAGTCACGAAGGCTGGCACTAGAAGTTAATCTGTTTTTTCCTGATTCTTTTACGCTAAGAGTTCCTTCAGAAATCATCTGGAGCAGTACTACATAATGATCTCTACCAACAATTTAACATCATCACGTCTTGGATCTGACCTGCATCAATTAGTTGAGCTATCCTAGACACCCTAAGCATTTTCATTAGCAATTCAAAGGTGGTTATACTATCTCACTTTAAACATCCTTACTGTCAAATTCTGTTAAAGTCCTTTAATGGACTCCTGATTTCATTTCCACAAGACACTCCCAACCAAAAGGCAGAAGTATGCTGCCTGGAATTACCATGTTATTGAGCAGAACCTCAGCACCTACCCATGGCACAACTAATTTTGCACTTATTCTCACAGACTATCTTCATTATTTCACTTCAGTTCATCCTCTTGCCTTCTCGCTCACTGACCCTTTCCCTCCATCTTGCTACCTACTTAGTGCATGCTCTCCTAAAAACAGGACACACACACACAAATTAATACTCTTAAATTCACAAATATTAAAATTTGTTGAGTTATGGATGGGTCTCTCTTCAATCAAACTATCCTAAATTTTGTTTTGGTTGGGATATTTTTTAAAGTTAAATACAAATATAGCATAAGGATAAAATCCATGGAACGCAGCTGGCAATTAGCAAAGGAATAATATTTTACCATCCCTGTGGCAAAACCTACCTGTAATTTTTGCAGCCTTTTCCTCTTGATTCACTCTGTTTTCTTCATCTTCTTCATTGTCTTCCTCAAAATCATCTAGATTTCCAATATCGGCTTGTTTCATACTCATCAAACTAGCCAGGCTTTGCATGTCTTCATCCCTAAATAACAAATTTCAAAGCAGGCATTAAAATGCAACCTGTTAATACCACATCAGATACTACCACATTATTACAAATCCTTTAAATATTTTTATGTTTTCTTTTCTTCAGGGAGGTCTCTGATCTCAGATCCAATCCTGAATATAGTGAAAGAATAAAATGAATACACTCGTGTTCATTAATTTCTGAAGGGAAAGTTTTCTATTGACAAAATTCTAAAGGATAAAAACAGTGCTGCCTTGCATTAAAAGTCAATTTAATGACTGCTGCTTAAAATTTTAAACCAGCCCAGAAATGCTAGTAAACACTTATCTGGTCATCTTAGCTTAAAGTGAAAGTGCTTGGTCAGACCTACTGTCCCTATGGTGCATGTGACACCTATCACTACGTTCAAGCACACTCCTGACCATGTTACAGAAATTAAAATCCCTTTTCTAAATATCTGAATTCATTAACAAGATAAAAAACTATTACATATCAATGGCCAATTTAAATTCTTATTTGACTGTATTGCGCATATATATATATCTTTCACATAGCTGTACCTTTCATATCAAATATATGTTTGATGAAAAGATGACAGCAGGCAAAGATTCAGAGAAATGGATGTTCTACATTTGTTTCATAAAATTGCAAGATTTTTTTAAGTGCATAATGTCATTCTTGAAGCAACGGCAGCCTTACCTCTTCTCTTTTAAAACCATTTCAATAGGTTTATTGGGATTAATTTTTTTTTTTTTTGGTTCCTTACAATAAGATAGGGGATTGCCTGGCTAGGGAGCACATCTACTGGAAACAGTCTGGGGATCTTGGTGGAGAGCAAGCTGAAGGAGAGCCGGTATCATGCCCTGGCAGCCAAAGGAGGCAAACAGCATCCTGAGACACATTAAAACAGGACCACAAGTAGTAGACTGAGGGAAGTCATGAACCCCATTTACTTGGAGTCGTTGGACTGCATCTAGGGTACTTTGTCCAGTGTTGGGTACCACAGTACAGGAAAAGGTGTTGATAAACTGGAGCAAGGTCAGCAGAGGGCCATTGAGATGGCTGGGGGCTGGAGCACTTGCCCTATGAAAAGAGGCCAAGGGAAATGGACTTGTTGAGCCTGGAGAAGAGATGGCTTTGGGAGGACCTAGCAGCAGCAGCCTGCCAGCATTGCTGAGAAGACAGTGGTGCAAGGGAAGAGGATGAGACAGTGGTCATAGATTGAAACCAGAGAGGTTCTGATCTGATGTGAGAAAAAAGTTGGAATAGTCAACATCAACAAGTGGTGGGGTGGGTTGCCCAGAGAGGTGGTACAGTCTCCATTCTTGGGGGTTTTCAAGCCCCAGTGGGATAAAGCCCAGAGCAAACCGGTCTGATCACATAACTGACTGCTTTAAGCAGGAGGCTGGACTAGATACATCTACAGGTCCCTTCCAACCCGAATTATTCTATCTTCTTTGAAGTTGATCATGATAAAACCAGATGCACAGATTTTGTGCCTAACAATGCCAAGAAAACTACACAAATTATTTTAAAGGTACCACTTATAGGAATAAAAATGAGGTACTAATCATTGCTCAAATATGCACAGAAACAGACACTTAAAACATGGGGTTAAACTCAGTGATTTAACACATTGTTAAAATCAGAAACTCTTTGGGGCAATCATTTCCTACTGTGTGAGTTCAAAGTAATCAGCACTACAGAACCCGCAGTTACACAGGACAACTAAGTACTTCTATAAAAAGTATTAATAATAATAATTATAAAATAAGTAACTATCAGGAAGTCACAAAGACCTTTCCATTCATGCAGAAACCTCAAGGTTTCATCTTCCTGTTTTAATAACCAACAGGTTAAATTAACTCTTTAAGCACATGGGAAAAAATGTAGCATCCTATAACCGCATTGATGGGCAGACTTTTTTATGCACTGAAGACAAAAAGCCAGGAGCCATTAGCACACAGATCTTGTATATCACATGTTCACATAAAGTTTAGAAATTAAAAGATCTCCAAAGTACTATTTCTTTTTGCTGCCCTTTCTGTATTCATACTTCATAATATTTTTTCCTGTGTTTTAAAAATAAGATGATTTTTGGTACTGCATAGCAACAGGTTGCAGTATTTTCTTTATAAAATGCATAAATTAAATTAAAAGTGCATCTTACTTTATGGAACTACAACAGTTTGTAAGAGATGTAAGCAAACCTTGGCCTAGCTACCTTTTCTCGCATGTTCATGTATCCTGACACCTGAATTCTCTCTTGCATTTTGACCAATAAGACTATTTACACATACTGGAAACCAATGCTTTCAAAAACAGCAACTTTTTTTTTTCCCGTCCCTGGTTCAGGGCAATATTAAAGCCCTGTTGTTAACTTACAGTCTTCAGCATGAAACCTATCAATTTTAATGGGAGGAAGGTATATATGATCCTACATGGATCAGCTTTTACAAATTATGGCCTCAAAAACTGCTAAGAGCCTAGCAACTATTTACTGTATAGTTCATGGATGCTGGCTGTTCTAAAAAAGTTAAGAGGTTATCAGATACTGACTTCTTCATGCACATTTTCAGCTGCAATACCATATTAAACCACAGCTAAATACTTCCAAATATCATTCTTATATGGTATATCAAAATGTGGTTCACAACAGTTAATCAGAGAAGGGAAACAGTAATAGAAATTAGTAGTAATTAATGCATCTGTGGCTTTCAAAGCATGCAGACAAAAAGCCTTTTTGTGTCAAAATGTATGCCTTAACATGGCAGTCCGGAAAGCTGTTCATGCAACAGTTTTGGGGCATTTGTATTGCAGTGGGCAATGTCTACAAGTGCATTCAGAATATTGAAAGCTAGAAGTAAACTGTTAGCCTTTTGGAGGGAAAAAGAAATTTAAAAAGAGGTAAAAGAACCACTAGAGCGGTAGTTTCCCCATCTACCTCTTTTTGTTCTGCCATTCTCACATTCCCATATTCTAGAGACAGAAAGGAAAAGCAAAACAGGGTGGGTGACAAACGATCCATCCTCCAGCCACATGAAGTTGTCAACATCTGACATCTTGAACCTGACAGAAATTGCAGGAGAGGTTATAGGATCTGCAAAAATATCTGTATCCTCTGCCCTCCAAAGGCTGTTGAAATAAGGGACAGAACGAAGTGAGTAAGGGGAATGGTAATCAGTGCCCAACTGAACACTTTTCACAGGATGTTCTTGTGTTCAACCCAAAGTCTTCACCCTCTTTCACCTTACAACTGGCTTTGTCCTTCTTTCATTCTTTGTGAAACATAAATAGATGAAATAGAAGTAAGTTTTCCTTCCCACATTTCCCTTGCAGTCTGCTAAGGGTATTGTTGGATGAACACACACATGCACACAAACGTACACGCCTGCTGATTTCAGACCTGTAGATATTTTTAAGCTGCTGTTATTTAAAATGTCTATAATGGTAGAGGACAAGCCGTTTGTCTCTGAAGAACACAAGACAATCAGAGTGAGAAACGACTTTTACTCAGCTAAGAAACTAAGTATGCAGGAATGATGGTATGCTGAAGGATACTCTCACATTCTGCCATTCTATACAAAAAGAGCTCTTTATCCAAAGAATTTTTTGAAAAGCAACACAGAGCAGGCTATCTGGTTAAAAAAACCCCAACAACTTACGTGGCTTTTCCTTCCCTCAGGAAAATACAAGATAAAGAGAACTGTAGTGTGGCAGATACCACTTTCTTAGACAGAGGCTTGAATTTTAACTTGACATCTGTCTGTGTAGGCATGGGGCTTGCATATTGCTTCATGTTGATGCTGCTGGTGGCAAGCGCTTTTCTGCGTCCAGAAGGAGATTCCTGAAAGCAAAGGAAAAACAAAAGTAACATAAAAGGTGCTGTTACACTAAAACCTGCGTGTGCATAAAACAAAACCCACGCCTATTAAGTCTGCATCATTCTTTTTTCAAGTACACAGGCAGCAGGGATTGCTATGGTCCTTTCTAGAGACAGAAACCCATTTCTTAAACTAGGTCAGCCACTAAAGGTTGAACACCTCCTTAGTGCAATGGGAAAAAAAAGGCTATTCACTGTGATTAGTGGTCTTCCATATAAGATCCTAGGTCTTTAATGGCTTGAGGTTGTAGTAGCATCCACAGCACATATCCCTTTAAGCAAATGGGAATATATCTCCATTCCTTCTGATAGCAAACTGGACTACTTTTGTCCAAACTTGGATAGTCCTAGACTAGGACTTCCAACCTATGGAAGACATAGGTTTCGACTATGCATGTATTTCTTTATGTAATAGTATGAGGCCATCAAGTTAATATTTTTAACTATCTGTGTTCAATGCTCAGATATAATGCCTGAGTATTTTTCAAAGCAATGGTACTTCTCACTAGTGTTGTACATGTACTATCAAGAGTGACAGGTTTCTGAAATTAAGGTTGACAATGGTCCCAAAAATATTGATAAAAATTTTGCAAGGAAAAAATAAAAAGCAAGAAAAGAGAAAGATAAAAGCCTAAGCTGTATTTCAAAAGCCTAAGTTGTATTTCAAGATAAAGGTGTTGCTCACAGTTTAACAATTCAGCCAAATTTATCGAAAATGCATCTAAGAATCTACTCTTTTGTTCCATCTAATATCAGCATCAGCAGCAAAGGAATGATTATATGTAATAAAGCTCCAGTAACAAAAATAAAACAAAAAAGCCCTGTTGTTAAGTCTTTTGAAAAATGTTCTCCAATAAGACTACATTTTGCTGCAGTTGACAATTTGTGTTGAATAAAGAATACTAATTCAATCAAAACATTCAAGCATCTTTTTTCAAAGTACTTGACATTTCTGCCCAGTAGAATAAGTCAGAATGTAATATGTCATCCCCAAAGAATACCTTGTTTAAAAAACTAGCCTTATCTGTCAGATTATGCACAGCAACATTATGCAGAACTATTAGTGCATGTAGATACCTTATGAATGAATTTCAAAAATGCATCAAACACTTGAGAAGGATTTAGGCCCTCTCAGAAGAAATACTTAAGAATATGCAAATACGCTCAACTGAATCAAGTTGAACAGATGTGACTGTCACAAACAATACTAGTGCTCTTTCCCTGGCCGCAACTGTCAATCTAAGAGCGAGATTATGGTCCAAGGTTCTGACAATGTGTAAAATGGAAAGTATGATCAGGGAGTTTCAGTTATTACACAGATATGAACAACAATAATCTGTTATTGTACCATACCTTTAGAATAACTAAACATTATAACTCATTATACCGAATGCAAGATTTACTGCAGCACCTGTTCAGAAAGCAATGCGAGACACGCAGCACTTCTTTTTTGCGTGTTCTCCAGGTAAATGTACCTAAGCAGTTTGCGTCCTAACAGCACCTTGTTTCATAAAGTTAAATTTTCAATATTCATACTATGGTGTAAAAATGGTGGTCAAGGTGAATAGAAAGAAAGTTTGCTTAAACCTCTTCTAGTTATTCTTTTTAAGTATCTTTAGAGAAAACTGCCATATATAATGTGGTGTGTAAGTATTTATGCAATTGGTATGGTAAAAACTACTTGCCAATGCTAGTGCATATGTTTTTCTGCCAAACAGAACAGGAGCAACCAGAAACTAAAATGTAACTTGGAGCCACATGGAGAAGACAAGGTGGCAATGGGTACAAGTTGCACCAGGAAGTTTCATCTCGATACAAACCAGACATTTTTTTACAGCAAGAAGTGTCAATCACTGGAACAACCTCCCCAGGGATGTGGTAGTCTCCCCAATCACAGGAGGTTTTCAAGATACGACTGGACAGGGTGACAGATAAATCTCATCTAGGCTTCCTTTCCCACAAAAGGTTGGACCAGATGATCTTTCCAGGACCCTTCCAACCTGAGCTGTTCTATGGTTGTATGGTTCTAACTTGAATATGCCCACACCTGCAGTCAGGCCAAAGGAAAATATTCCACTGGTGGGCTATAATGATTAGGAAACATTTGTCACATTTTGGACTTGACTCTTCTTTGAATCAGTTGGGATGAGCTTATGCTTGCAGAAAAAAACCAATTATACCTTAGTTGGTCTTAAAATCTGTATTACAATATCACAGTTATTCTTATTGAAATTATAGTTAGCAATGTAACTCGAATGCATGGAAAGACTCTTCATTTGTTCATTATTCCCGAATTATACAATTAGGTTTTCCTTTAAAAAAAAAAAAAAAAAAAAGTGCGGTGGTGTTTTTTTCCTTTTTAAAGATGCATGTCTGTTGTCATGTCCTCACTCCCCTTCATCAATTAAAACACCCCAAAAAAGATCAAGTATATCTACACCCAGCAAGAAACAGATCTTAGATGGAACAAATCATGAATGTGTGATATTTGCTTGCAGCCTTCCAGATGAATCACTGATCAGCCATACCATGCCTGTACTCTGATGTACTCTTCTCAGTTTGACTATGAAAATCACTTCCCAGCAGCTGTAAACATCCCCAGTTTAATGAAGGCCTAGATTATTTCCTTGTGTAGCTACCAATGCCTTCTCAGTGCTGGCTCACCTGTTAGATACATCCTATGCTACGGGAGCAACACACAGACCTCTGCGAGGTCCCTGGGGAGGTATCTTAAGGAACACAAATATGCTTCAGTGACTCTGAAAAACAGAAGGTGTATTTGGGGGCAGAGCTACTTTCTCTTTTTACAAACACACCATCTTGTCTGATAACTCAGATGCATGTTGTCTTTATCAAGGTAATTTTACTAAAAAAGTCACAGCAAACAAGATAAGCCAACTCAAAGACCAGTTCAATGGTGAATCCGAAGTGAAGAGAAAAAACAGAGCATTAAACTTACAAGCATCCAAAAGCTGGACACGGACATCAAGGCAGGAGAATTTTGGAATGATGTGGAATTACATTTTCACTTAATACCTATTTATTATATAAATTATCATCTTGCCATTTGTAGCTTCAGATTATGTGCATCAGAGAGTGAATAAGAGACCTGAACCAGGAAGAGGCAAAGTTCTCCCAGTGAAGATGATCATCAGCAATTCCTTGTGAAATCTGCTGAGGTTAGCTGGTGTAGAGGAGGGAGACGAGTGCAGGCAGATGTGTGCCATTACAAAGGGGAGAAGCCAGCCATGTGCAAGAAGATTCTCTTAGCACTAAATATCCTGAGGTGCTGTAAAGAGTAAGAAATACTTGGCAATCAAGTTCAGTCTTCCTGAGAAAGGAATTAATTTCATAATCTTTTTGTGGGCCGAAGACAGAAATTGACTTTTCAGGTTCCAATTGCCTATAAAAATCCAAATTTGTAAATTTATCACATTAAAAAAACAAACAAACAAAAAAAAAATACACAGTCCCTGATCTTTCATTTTCCTTAACATGCAAGTTTAAGTACATCCTCCTACTCTCCCAGAAAATTAAGCACGTTAGAAGTGTTGCAATGTTTTCTCCTTTTAAGCTTTATAGGCTTGGCCTTACATGGTTTTAGGTATATAAGTAGAGGCAGGGAAACTTCTTTTTTGCCCCTGAAAAGGATATTCTCAAGGTCCATGAATGATTTCAGAATGGATTATGTTTCCTACTCTGACATACAACCAACTTTTAAAAAATTGTCTTTAAATGTCAGAACATGCTCATAACCACTTCTTACAAAGGTTGTAACGTTTTCTTCAAAAAAACCTACATGCTTCATATAATACAATCTGAGTTACCCCAGAAGCACAGAGAAATTTTCTTGCAGAAGAATAAATAATTTGTAAATCAGCACAGACAAAATAATCCAAGAGAAATACCTATGAGTGGGGTATACAGGAACAGCTCAGCAGTAGGCTGGAAAGAGTTATTTCAAACAGAAGCACACTTTTGTATGATACTAAATAAATAACATCCATTTAATAGTAAAAGTCTGACCTGGTGTTACTTGTGTCTCATATGAGCACATGGAGTTTTGTGGAAGGTAAAGCAGGAATTCCAATGCAAATACTTTAATTGCTCAACCTTTCCAATTTTGACTATATAATCAAAGTTTAAAATGTGTAAGGCTCATTTATGCCTCCAGGTATTTTACATACATGTGACTGCCAGAATTGCCACATCACATTTTGTGAAAGGCTCCATGAAAAGTCAATTTTGAAATCACAAGAGGGAAATGATCCATGTGATAATAAAGAGAGGTGACAAAATACTCTACAACAGTTAACTATCAAGATGGAGTTCATTCTGTAAGAAAATAGTAATTTGGAAACTCTTTACTTTTTAAGAAAGGCAATGCATTATGCAAATAAAATCAACTATGATGTTTGAATATCACAGAAAGATAGAAGATAACCTACAATAGCGGTAAAATACAAATACCTCTAGGTTATCTTCCAGCTCAAACGTACTACTGTGAGAATTGGCACTGTTTGGTTCATAAGATAATACATGGAAAATTGGTTAACAATCTTTTTTTATTGTTTCATGTTTGTTACTATATAGTTCTAGCAAGAGAAGCAGCATAGAGAAAAAAAGGAATTCTTTCAGAAATCACCAATAAATGACTAAAAAAGAACTAGTTTGTATGTTAGCAGAAACTACTGAAGCCTATCTTCTTGCATAACAGAATAATGGCTGTGCTGGGTCAACCAAAGGCTCTGAGAAACCTGTATATTATTTACAACATATGTTGTTTACAAAGTGATCGTTATAATTTACTAAAGAAGAGTAAAAACCACACATAAACATATAGCAACACTTCTCCAGAATACTCTGCTGTGTTGGGGAATTTTTGCTTTCGTATTCTATGCTTTTATGCCTTCCTCTCACAAGCAACTCCATCCCCCTTGACAGTCTCCTCCTACTACTCCCTTTAGTCCCTCAAATGCCTCCAGCATACACCATATTTAGGGTGAAATAACCCTCTCTGTGCACTACACCAAGCTGTATCAGCTGTTGACAGCTGGGGTAGCAGCAGGATGTGGCTCTGCACTATTCCGACTGGGTGGCTGATACTTGTGTATCCTGGTACTTTAGGAAACCCAGCAAATATCAGGAGTAAGAAGAGCTCAAAGCTAGCAAAACAAAAATTAATGTAGAAAATAGAAAGACTTCCTAATACCCTGGAGTACTTTGATTTCTGAACTCAGACAAAGAAATATGCAGAGCAAGCAATACTATGTAAATCAATAGAAGTTGCATTCCTTTTTACTACAGAAGAATATTAGTAACAATGAATTCAGGTCGTTCCCAATTTCTAAGCACACTGTATGTGTTTGTACAGACTCTAAAAACATTGTCTCCTCAGATACCAGCAGAGGTACAATCCGTTTGTGCCATTACTGATGTGGCTGTTTCTAACCGACGTCTGGCCTTTAATGTAGCATCAATACCCATGGTTTAGGAGCTAGCAGGGATATGTGAATGCAACATGCAAGTCAACTGGAACCTACTCCGAAGTGAGAAAAAATCAAGTAAATTAGAAGCGACATAGCTATAAGTAGTGCAGGGTCAAGCTGGGATGAGCTCTCACTGCATGAGAACACCTTGCACTCCGCTATGCCAAAGCCAGAAGACCTATAGTATGTACACAGATATACACTGCAAACAGGGATTTAAATAGTTATGCATGGGTTTTCAAGGAGCAGTCCCCAACACTATCCCTCTACAGCATTTTAAGTTACTTCCACAAGCCCTCAAACTACCATCATATTACAAATTTTGGGGGTAGAGAAGGGAAAATTAACACTGGCCAAACCGCAGTCAGTTCAAATGAAGCCAATGAAGCTGCATTTACTGTCACAGCTACAGGACCAGACTCGCTTATCACACAAAGTTCTGTCTTTTTGATAATGCAACCATGCATCATTCTCTTCCACAACACTCATGACTGAGCAGTGTCAGTCATCCCAAAAGTTACTATATCATAAGCGTGACCCTTACGTAAAGATCTGCCTAGCATAAAGGATCCATATAGCCTGATCTCTTTCTACAAGGAGAGTAACGTGAAGCAACGCTATGAACCACTAGCCTTTTCTAGGAATCATCCCCATGTTTCCCTACTAAAGCAGACCTTTCACAGCAAACAGGACTAAAATACTCTGATAAAGGAACTAAGACCACATAATCTGCACCACAGGTGTAAACCAGCCCATTTTTACTCAGAAGATGATGATCACAGATGACAGTCACTATTAAACAGCGCCCAACTCTCTTCCAAATGAAGCAAGTCAAAAGATTAATATCTCCAGATGAAAGGTCTGAACTCAGCCTCTTAATTTAAGGGAGACCCAAATAATGCTATAATGCAAATTTCACGCAGCCTTCTTTCCTTAAAAATGTATTTTTTAACAACCTTGTGTCCTGTAATTACCAACTGCCTGGTAAGTCTTAGTCAAGATTAATTAAAGAAGTGCAAATAAGTAAGAAACAGCTTTGTATTTTCTGTTAAACTGGCTTCACACTTCTAGAGTTACACAGAATCAAAATATTGGCCAGGTTTTGTTCACGGGGTATATTCCTTTGGGTTATCTGGGCTGGGGAAAGAGTCCCCCCATAGAAAACAGCAGAATGTATTTTACCTCTCCACACCTGAACTCAGCTTGCCTATACAGACCTTCAACCCTTGCTGCACTGCAGTCTTTAATCCACAAAACTCAAGTGCCCTTCTTTTGATACACACACATTGAGAAAACAGTAAAATATTTCCATTCAGCAGAAACTAGATCAAAAAGTACTGTAGCTCTTAATTACTTAGATACTAAATGGTCCCTCTCTAACAGAAATGGATTAAGTAATGCATAAGCACTGTGCAAACATTGTCCAAGAAAGACCTAACAGGGGAAGACAAGTTTCCTAATTGGATATTGTTATTTTGTCAAAAGAAACAATGAGTTTTGACTATCTTTTTCCCAGAAACAGAGGATGTACAGAGTAATATTTTTAGAGGCTGCCTTTTCACTTTTTATAAAAGCAAATGCTAAAAAACTCGCAAAGATATGCAGATTTTAAAGAGGAGCATTCTGCTGCACACTTGGGCATAAAATAATCTGAAAAGCAATTTTTCTAGCTGTAAACATCCATTGAGAGGAACAAGTTTTGAGGATTTTGCTTTCCTTTTGCTTCAGAATTAAATGGAGAATGTTTTGAAGGAAAGGTGTCCCCTGGCACAAACCCCACCACCCCTACAGCCACAACACACCACAGGAGAGGAAATCAGAAAGTTCTCCCTCTCCTGACACTGGATGCCAGCCCTGCCGGCTGAGTTGCAAGCGCCATCTTGCTTAGATGAAAAGATCACTGCTTCACTGGCAGAGCAAAATGGATCACTACAGAATTTAATTTGTGAGAGTATATAGCAATTAAATGCTAAAATAGACAAGCTACAGGGAGCTCTCTCAACTGGAGAGAGTAAATTAGAAACTATGTCAGTTAAAATAATTTAGACAGTCAGATAGAAGATTTGGAGGACGGTATGCAGGCAGCACGATCTGTGCTGAAAACTTGTTTAAAAGCAAATAATGGTTCAAGGTATCCAGAACATTATTAAGAATTATGATGCATTTGAATGGAGAATTTAATGTTTAAAAATTTCTGCATATACCAGAACAGTCTGAGCCCTAGACATGAGGACTGGGAAGGAAATAAAAAATATATATAAATGTTGAAACAGCTACACTTGACTCTATAAATATATATTTCTGATGCTCACAAAGTGACCCTTGTCCTTGTCAGAACCAGAGCCCTTGTGTCAATTTATTTATCACATTGGTAATATGTTAGGTTTAGGCTAAAAGGTTACTTCAGAAACACCAACATGACAATTTTTTATAACACGTCTAGATTGATGAAACATTATACAGGAAGCAGAACACACCGCTTCTTACTTAGCACCAGTAGAGACAATGCTTTCAGTAAACAAAGAGAAAATACAATATGCTGCTACAGCTACTGTCTTCTTATGGTCTGCTTTTAGGACAGCCCTACGAGATTTCACTAGCACCCTGAGAGACTGAGATATGTAGTGAAAGGTTCTTTCTGACCAAAATCATACCTATGGGTGTGTTCAAGCAACCTGCTGTGGGTAACAACAAACTGTTCATTTTTACAGACTAATCCTTTGCATTCACAGACTCTGGAAATCTCCAAAGATTAACATCATATAAGAAGTTCAGAAAGTGAAATCATACCTAATAAATCGAGGTAATTCATCTACACTAAGCAAACTACCACCAAGAAAATTTGGAGGTCTTGTTTTGCTAACAAAAATACTATTAAGCTTCTTGGACAACTTCTGGACAGATGGAAAAAAATGTGCACGACCAAAATTTTAGTCAAGCAAATTATTAATAGACTATGTGTATGAGACAGGTTTTTCCTTCAAAAGTGGGCTTGATGCTTATGAAGAGCAACAGAGGAAAGTTTACAGGTGGGCTGGACAGTTTTAATAAGTAGTAGAGAACTATAGAACCCTGAAATACTCAACATTGCAAAGGATGTAGGTAACTGCTTTATGTGTCCATTTAAAAAGTCTTCATTGCTTTCTCCTTTAGACTGTTTAGTAAAACAGGAACACTTCCTGAACACTCTCCCACAGAAGGATGCAATGCAACTGATAACTGATGTTGAGAAACATTTGGTCTAGTATTTGTAGCTTTTTTCCTCCTTACTCTTTCAGATCGCTTCCTCTAGAGATGCTGTGCAAGCTTCTCTTTTTCCATTAAGGACAGGTTTAAATTTACTGTTAGATGCCTTTGATCACCTGCTAAACTCTGTCTGTCCTTATGCTCTATGCAAACACTACTGTAGCTTTGTAAAAGTACATTAATTTTGGCTTATCTTTGCAGAGATACTTATGTTGTACCACTCAGGAGCCCTGGAATACTTGACTATCCCGTACCACTTAGCAGCGACAAAAATCACATCCTTTCCTGCAAGGCCTAGAGCCCAACATGCTGAGCTCACTAATGCCCTAATATTGGCTGGTATTCTGCTTCCCTTTTGCAGCCATTTGCTCTCTCCTGTTGGGATCACTGCATGGTAGGGACTGTCTGTTCCCTTCCTAGCCCCAAATGCTATAGCAGCCAGTTATGTGACCACCTTTCCTGGGCCTGCTAAGGTACATAGTGCAGCTATGTGCAATCTGCGTGTATTACTACATAAATCACTAGTAAGCAAAAGCCATTGAGATGAAATAATTTTTAGATAGCAAAAACTGTAAGTGTAAGTCCTACTGTAACTCCTGTACAGAATTTTAATTTTGCCGTGGATGCAGGACAAAAGCTCAAGGAAGCTCGGCCAAAGTTGGCAGAGTAACTTGTTACTACCAACTGGCTGTTTAAATCCTCAAACCTTTGCTCTCAAAGGAGCAGATTTAAAGAAGTCTGGGCTTGAGCTGCTGCTGATACATGGCAGGTGAGACTGGCTGTTGGGAAAGGCGCTGCACGCAGGGCTGGCAGTTTGGCAGAAAATAATAGTCCTTCATTTTCTGCGATCTGTGTGCCACTGAGCTGGATCCTTCACAGCATGCTGTCTGCCTCAGAGCAACTCCCGTGCTCTGCTTCGGCTGGGGCACTTCCAAACAGTGTTCCCCCTGGTTTCAGTTTATTTTTCTCCCTGCTTTTGAAGTGTTCATTGTATAACAGCACAGTACTTTTGTAGAGTCAGCTTCAAAACAAAGTAGAAATACAGATAAATTACCTAATGCTAGAAGGGGAGAAACAGCAGATGATAAAGTTGGTTCCTAAATTTTTAGCTAAAACTGGAGTAAGAAACACCTATTATGCGAGACTTCCTCCTTCCGGGGGGAGGATAGGGGAGTTGACTCAATAGCCACAACTTTGTTTACTGCTCAGCAACTCATAACTCCACATTTTTCCATGTATTGACTACAGGGACTCACAGGTTGTTTCCTGGTTTTTTGGTTTTGGTTTTAAATAATAGGCAATACCTGTTATAAAATCTATATTTAAGCCCACCTACCAGTGCCTGGCACTTTAGCTCTATTTGCCTGGCAGGAAGTTTCCATTTTTATGATTCACTCTATTGCTCACCTGCTCTGTGCAGAGATATCCCATGAACAGCACTACTGAACCTTCAAATAGTTAGACAAGAGAGATGTCCAGTTAGTGTCCCCTGACAGAAGACAGTCTTTAGCAGAAAAATAAATTTATTGTTGGTTTCAGATGTGAGAGGCCCTTCTGTTGCTTACAGCTTCTTTTCACTTTCCATTCTAGCCTCTAGATTTCCTTATTCTCTCCTGGTGTCACTTCAAGACCCAGAATCTTTGACATTAAAAAGGTGGGTTTGAAATAATACCTCAAGCTCAGCAGTGAATATTTAATGTGAGTTGAAAGGTCTATAGCTCTATACATCGGGCCGTGCCTACCTGCAAGCCTTGTCCTGAGGAAACAAATGCTGTGCAGGAAGACACACATGATACAGACCCCAGAATTAACTCCAGATTATTTAAACAGACTCGCAAACGTAAACACATCATTCAGCTCCTTTGTCATCTCCACCAAGGAAGCAACTTTGAGGTAACACTCATTAAAGAAGAAACAACGTCAAAAGATTAACTGCTCCAGTGACCTTACATACTTTCATTCACCTTTCCAGAAAATATTGTATTTTCAGATGGCTTATAACATTGTCTAGACTTAATTATCTATCAAAGATAAAACCAGTTTAAATGGGTTTTATAAAATACCAGTGTGTCATCAACCAGTTATTATCCGAGGATAACTTCCAGGGAGCGACTGCACAATATTAAATGACATACAATTTGCAAGGCTTATGACACAGAAAAGCTTTTAACAGTGTCAAGCGAGGATGTTATGACTCTTACGTTATATTGTTTCTGTACTGGAAGTTGGACCTTAACTTGAAAAGCACTGAATGAATGGATGGATGGTCTGTAATGCCTGGTGGCTGTGTGCTGAGCAGTGAGTGATGCTCACACAATGACCGTTCTCCTTGTCAGAACCAGAGTCCTTGCATCAAATTATTTATCATATTGGTAATATCTTATGTTTAGGCTAAAAAGCCACTTCAAAGAAACCAGCATGATGTTATTAGAAGTGAATGTCTCAGTTATTATTGGAGCACCAATGTATCTCCATTATTAAATTCATGACTGTGCTTTTTTTGTCTCTTCCCTCTTACTCACAACTTCACTTAAAGCACGTGCCAAAAACATCAAAATACATAACACCAAGAGGACGTAACACAGTTGGAAAAGTCCCCCAAACTATAGAGAAATTACTGGACCTGCTGGTGCTGCTCCCTCTTTCTCTCCTTCCCTCTCACTGAATTTCCCAGCTACCACCCCAGAGGACACGCTTCAAGACAACTGTAACTCTTACAGCTCCGAGGCTGTGATACCAATCACAAAATTCACTCTGGAAGAGCTGGCTCTTCAAGGAAGTGTCTTCGTACAAACATACAGTTCTCTTGCCCATGCCACTTTATTACTACTACTTTTATCCAAACCTGCAGCTCAGTATCAGGGACAAAAACTCCAAGAGACAACTTTAATATGCAAATCTACTCCAGGCTGTTATCTAAGAGCAGTGTGGTTTGCAAGTGATGGTTCCTGTGTGCAGCACTCCTCCCACTACAGAGCAAAGAAAGAAAAAAAAAGTATTGACTCTACGGATATAGCCAATGCTGTACTGCTGACGTGGGATCTGAATCTGACATATGCGGGAAGAAGCAGGGGGCAAAGGGTAGGTATATAACTAGGGTAAAAGGGAGGTAGCTGAAAATTAAGATCTGTGTGAAGCTAGAACAGGGGCATGCTCACGCATGTAAGACAACTCAGCTGTCACACCCTATGCACACACAAAAGTGAGAATAGTGTATGGTGCAGGTAGAGTTACTTTTATATATATTTTTTTTTATATATATATATATATATATTTATAAACAACATAATCTACATTTTAACAGCAAGGACAAACGCAAAGCATTCCAAAATGCAGCTCTGCAATAAACATAAACCTCAACTTTTCAAAAAGCCCATCCATCCCTCCAAATTTGTTTCAATAAGGGAAACAGCTAAATGGATTTCTTCTAACTTTGCACTTCAAGTAAAATTCACCTCAAGACTGACAAGCATAAAAAATTTCAGTCGAATGTGTATTTATTTTTTTTTAAAGCTGCAGTAGCCTGAAAACAGGGGCTTGTAATGAAGCTGCCCCATCAACCATAACCACACTGTCACTACAGCAACACAATCATATTGCATGTGCAAAGAAGCAATGCATTTAACATTTTCTTCACTGTGTATTATCTTTTAGCTGAGTTTGTCACAGAGATATGTGGCAGTTCCCTGCAATACTTATGAATATATGGCAAGGCATACAAGAATCCATCCATGTCTGCTTCAGCACAGGTTTGTCATTTTATATTGTGGCAAATAACTTAAAAGGCTCCTCCCTTCTCTTATCTTAGGTTTCTGTTAAATGTTGTTACAATCAAGAAATAGAAGTCCTCCCAGGCAAACATCTCAGATCTCCCCATTGCTATTCACTATTACTAATGCACATTACACGTTCAATTCTCCCTTGCTGCTTCTATGAAAAAGCTCTTGTCAAAAACAGATTTCATTTTTTCTGTGTATGCACAAATTAGTTATGGATGATTAACAAAGCATTCATTCTTTTATTTGCTTTGGCTGAGACTTGATCTGTGTTACATTCATGTGAAGGAACCACTTCACTTTATGTTGATTAAATATGAAACACTGTACTGTTGATAAAAAGAGTTGTGTTCAAGGCTGCATATTATACTGACAAAAGATGCGTGTTCTTGGGCTAACATTTTCTTAAACAAGTTTTTCCAGATTTTTAATTGCAAAAAACTTGATACACCTTTTTTTTCTTTTTTTCCTTCTCACCAAGTACTGGGCAGTAAGAGCTTTATGTCCCAAAGAAACTGGCTGCAGTCTTAACAAACAGCAATAATTATTGCATATTTAACATAATAGAAAGGAATTTCAAATTCTGCCCCACAATTTGATTTCTTTAAACATAACTTGCATTATAAAACTTATCCAAAAAAAAGACTGCAAAAACTAAGTAGGACAGGCAGCAAATCCTAATTACAGGATTCCTCTATTACATGAGAAATATAATGAAATTGAAGATGTATTGGAGAAGTCTTATGGAAACTCATAGCCAGTTATAACTGAGAGTTTGGCCCTGATCTGGCGTTACTGACTCCAGCTATCACCGGATAACACATGTGTAAATGCTCGTCTATAAGGCCCATAAATCCTCCATGTCCATTAAACACAGTGATACAGCGACACCAGAAAGGATGTACTTCAGTTCAGGAAGGTATTTAAGTGCAAGCCTAGCTTCAAGCATATGACCTACTTGTAATTAAATCAAGTTAAAGAAAGCTATACGATTAAGCACCTTGTTAAAACTGGGAACAAATTATTAGCCCTTATAAAACAGGAGATTCTATCTCGGGGTTTACAGCACAGGAAAACAAACGTGCAGACACACGCGTGCGCACAGAGTATTATACATACTTTTGCAAGAGGGGATTTATTTTTAGTGTAACTATATAGCAATAAGTGCAGCTCTTACTCAGGTTAGGACGAGGCCTGGCCACAATGACTTCTAAGCCACGAATCTCATCCAGGCAATGTGGTTTCATTCTTTGCTAAACTTCCAACAAAGATTGGTATCATACCTTAATAAAACCTCTACTAACGTCTCCATGTCACAAAAATAAGTCTCTTCAGTGTCTTTCTGAAACATCACCAAAACCAAAGCATGAACTTGGGGTTTTCATCTTACTACCAAGGAGAGAGAGTCCTACCATAATGTAAGGCTGGAAACAGCCCAAACCAGTGGCAACTTGATGCAAGCTGGGTTCAGCAAGGGTGGCTAGTGCTCCACACAGAAGGCGGCGATTTCTTGGAGTGCCCCTGAAATACCACAGCACTGGATGAGAGGATGGCAGGAGAGGAGAAGGTGGAAAGCTGGTTCTGATCCAAGCAGGCTGCCACATGGTCTCCGAGCAGCAGATCTCTGCTCCCCGTGAAGGGACATGGTTGTTACCTGGCAGCTGTCTGAAGCGCTCAAGACCCGTCTGGAGGAAGGTCCCTCCAGTGCTGATACACTGCAGGTAGGAGGACAAGAAAGGGCCAGCGAAGGCAGCCAGGTCCATCTGGAGCAGCCATGCTGCAGTGCAAGGTGTGAGCTCCTGCAAGGCACGAGAAGCAGGAAGGCTCAAACAACACCCTTTACTCCTCATCACCCTTATCCAGAGCAGAGGTGCAAGATAACAACTCCTACCTGATGCTGCAGCTGATCAGATAGCGTCTTGACTCCCAACTCATCTCCTACCTGCATCCCACTTTTCCAGCCACATGCTCCTGCCTTGCACCAGCCCTGGCACTTTGCTGGCTCTTCTTTCACAACCTAGTTCCTCTCACTAATCCGGCAGAAAACTCATCCAGAAGAAAAACCCACAACATTTTCAGTTGGGTCAGGGAGATGTATGAGCTCTCCAAAGGGCAGATGAGCACCAGCATCGTGCACTGAAGGGGCAGCAGCACAAAGCAGGGAGCAGAGAGGAAGGAGCAAGAAACCACCCATTTTGACAGCAGCAAATCGAGAATGGTTCAGTCATCACATGTGGTTGCATTTTCAGGCTCCATAGTATTTTATGGAGATTTACTCTTCCTGTTCCAGCCTGTGTGTATATTCAGCTCCCTGTCCTTGCAGATAGGGGATTGTTGAAGTGAAACAAAGACTTTTTTTTTTTTTTAAGGTTCCCCAAACAGATTTTTGTCTTTACTTCAGGTCACATAAGAACACACAAAAGGGCAAAGCGATAAATGCCCAGATGGATTTCTTGTCTTTATTTCCACTCTCTGGAGTAAGGCCAGACACATCTAAGTAGTGCACTCTGTTCTCTTCCACTCCCTCTCAGAAATTATGGACACTTTCTCCTCTGCAGCCAATTTCCTCCTCCTTCTCTGTCTGGGCACAAGCTTAAAGTACTACAAAACAATGTTCCCCTGTTTCTCTCCAGGGCCCATTCTCCATGCATCTACACCAGGCTCTCTGAGCCCTCCCAAACCTTTAAGGCTTTAAGTTTACAGATCCAGGATGAAAACCTGTTCTCTCTGCTCCGATTCTAGGAAAATTCCACTCTCTAGCCATTTTGCATATGAACTTGGCTGCACTCATTTTCTCAAGGTTCATCCACTCCACGGTCCTAAGGGGCTGCCACTCCTGACGTTATTAGCACATTATTAGCCCTATTCAAATATACCTGACACAATTGTGTAGCTGACTCAAAAAATATAGAAATATTTCATGGCACAGAGCCTCCCTAATCTAAGTCTGAAACTTGAAATTGGGCATTGGCAAGTCAAACACCAAGTATGTTGCATGTTGTTCAGCTTCCCATTTATTTATAATATCTACATATATTATTATTAGACTTGCACAAATTATAATTCACAAAAGTAAGTGTTACAAAGTAAATATCAGTTTCAAATAATCAGTTTCTATACATTCTTTTAAAAGATCTTATTTCTCCACATTCCAGCTACATCAGGAACATTCCTGGAGTGTTACAGGCACAAGTACTGTCAACATTTCTAAAGCTCCCCTAGAAACAACTTCACGTGTGTACAAAAAGCAAAGACATTGCTAATGGTTTATTTATTAACATTATCACGTTGCCATCTAAAAGAAATACAGGAATAAATTAATAAATACAGAGTATCTTTAATGAAAATATTTTCTTCTCTACTTCTTGGCTGTGATATTTGATCCATCCATACTTAAAAACATTCCACAATAAAAGCAAATAATAAAAAAAAAATCCAAACCAAACCATAAGAAGACTTAATCTCCTAATTATTGTTACTTAAAAACACTTACGAGACATCTGCATTAATCAATTATCAGAAAGTAGTGCTTCAGTCCCAGGTAGTTAGCAATAGCACTCATATAATACTACAGGGAGCTTCATGTTTTGTCAAAACTAGAGCAGGAAAAAAATGAAACTAAAAGGCATACTGGACATGTGACCTACAGGACTTGGATTATTACCTCTAAGCTTATTAAGAGTAAAAGCTGTCAGTCAGACCACCCCACAACCAGGGAGGAAAACTAAGATTACTCAGCAGTAAAAGGCATAAAAACGAGATGTGTATTCTCAGAACGGGCGAAGGCAGAGAGAGTGAACCACAGACCTGCTTCAGCTATCTAGAGTGGTAATTGGCTCACAAGAGCAACTACCACGTTAAGGCATTATCATTATCTAGCTCACATAACTGGAAATTCACGCTCTGTTCTTTAAATTGGCTTAACCAGCAGCATCTGCAGCACTTTAATTAATTACAGCAATTGGCGTACGTTAAAAGTAGATGCACAGATCTGAAATGATAATGCCCTGTGAGTAATAATTGTAAACCAGCATTAATCCAGATCTATCCTAAGCAAAACCAAGGGTACACTGTTGTGCTTCAACTGCACAGAAAACAAGCTTCAATGTAGTAATCATTATCATCTGTCCAGGTTCACCAGCAAATACTACAATTCTGCATGACGCTCTACATTCAATTAGCTCAGGAATGCAGAAGCTCACAACGTGCACAACAAAAATCTGTTCAGGTTTGATGTTGTCAAGTCAAAATCAGTCAGGCACTTAAACTTGGGTTTCCTTTGAAAGATAAACTTGAAGTTAAAATCATAACAGAGACTGATGACCACTACTTATTTTTAGTACACTCCTTATAAAGAAATACAGAAGGCAGATATCACAGTCGGCTCAGAACAAAGTTTTCTTGACAGCCATTAGCGTCACTTCAGTAAAAAATCCACAGGCACTGTACACAAACATGGTTTGGTTTTTTTCCTGATATCTGCAGCTCTAAAATACAGTAGAATTACTTTAAAAAAAAATAATCAGAAACAAGGAGTTAAAAACCCCTTTTGTTCCTTTTATATACAGCAATTCGAAATCTTTACTTAGAAGAAAATAATTTTTTTCAAGCTTGACAGTGAAATCCACGTGCACATCCTGGACACATTTAAAAGCTGTTCTGTAACAGACTTCTTAATACCATTTCCAGTCAGAACACAAAACAACACTATCAAGATTTGTTGTGACTTGCTTCATATTCATACATAATTCAGGGGTCAAAATACCTGGTATGAAGGTTATTACCAAACCAAATCTGAACTCCCCATTTATCAAATACAAGTTTTATCTTTCGTAGCAGTGTGAAAGAATGAAACATAACTTTCTTGATACTTGTAAACATGTAGTAGTTTTGAACATATTTTTAACCAAGAAACCCCACAGCCATAGACTCAACTAAGGGATGACTGGTTTTAAGTTGCAAAAACTTCAACCATCTAATACAAATAGATGCTACATCACAAAATATGCCTTTGTGTAATTTTGTCCAACACCCATTTTCTGAAAGTACGCCTGTTTTCAGTGTAACATACAGAACTAACAAGGAGGCAGAACATGAGCAAGGGAGCGAGTGCAAGCCCAAACAGCTAAAATACCAGGGCTGATGCAGCGGCAAAAAACAGAAATAGCAATCTGATGTAGCAACTCACACCAGAGACATTCAAAAGGCAGTCAGAGGAGAAAAATACCTTTTCTAACGCAGCAGAACTCTGGTGACGGTGCTTATATACTCTGTGCCTAGTGTGTTTGGGCTAGGCAGATGAAGCTTCACTGGTATATGTAATTTTAAGACATGAATATCTGTGCTCAGATATACTCTGATAACAGGTTTATCTAGGGTGCACAGAAAACAACTGCATGCACAAATAAATAGCTGCACACTCAATGTAATCAGGTTCATCTCCTGAGTATCTACTTATAAATACTAATCTAGAAACTACATGGGCTATTAAGGTGCCAGACTCTGAGGAAAAAAGGCCACAATGCAGAAAAATATAAAATAAATTAATAATTCGTGTCTAACACTGATACTTATTCCACACAGTCACTCATTTCTGATGCAGAGGGATCACAAGTGCACAATACAAGTTATTCGTTGACTAAATACCATCACGAAATGCTACAATATAAAGGTTGGAAGGATTAACACAAAAGGTCCCACTCCAAGACAAATGTCTCCTTCATAGTTCAGTTCACAGCCATCATGATTGTTCCATCAGACCTATGATTCCGAAGCACTGGGTATATACCTGCTAACCAAACACGCCAAAGACTTTCAAAATCTCTTGTTGATACTGGCATATTTTTAGAGGCGATTTTAATTACCACCACGCCAAAAGAGACTTTCTAAACACAGGAAGATCACCAAGTAAGTTTCCGCTTCAAATCTCAGGGTCTTCTGAAACAACTTCTACAGAGGATTTATGAATTTGGCAGGGTTTACATCCCGCTTCCTCGCTTCTCCTCCTTCAGTCTCTCACCTTTCCCAAGCAAAAAAATACTAAACATGCAACAAACTCCCCTATTTTTAAATATATCATATTTGCAAAAGCCTTACACCATTTAATTGCACATTTATGTAGAGGCCACTTTAAAAATAAATGCAGAGAAATTAATTCATTAGCATGCACTAAAACACGTTGGGTTTTTCTGTAACAATAAAATTACATGGTGATTTTCAAACAAGCCGTAAGTACTAGGGGGAAAAAAGTGCAATTCATATTTCTAAATATATCTTTGGATTTAAATATTCTTCTCTAATAATTATGCTGTTTCACACGTTCGTACATTTCAGAAACTATCTGGGCTGTGTTTATCTTCTCCCAATTCCATTTTCTCAAGGTACTGGATCTTTTACTTCCAGTAACAGACTACAGTATGAAATCCTAAGATTTCTAAAGGAGAAAGGGTTGAATTTTAGTGCAGCATATTTTATCCTTACTGGGATGGTAATTTTTCTACTCCCTCTACTGGCATACTTTAAAAGCAAGGAAAGAAAAACCTGAAGGGCGTTCCAGCTTGTAAAACATAATGAGAAAATATTTTTTGTAACCTCAAAATAATTGTTCACACAACTTGGCAAAACATTAATCTCAAATCCTGGGGATTTTTAAGTCATCAGCAAATTTTTGGCAGATTTCTTCGTTGTAAAAATTAACAGCACCTCAAAATAAACATGCTGGACCACTTTATGTTACAATTACTATCAAGCAGTCCCATCACCTGTCACTGCTCAGATCAAAACAGATCACTCCCTAAAACATACTATATGGCTAGTAAAAGACCCTAAGAGCAATCTATGGAATATAACTCTACATGGCTACCACAGGTCTACAAAAATGAGCAAAAACATCCTGAGCTTAACAAGTTGCTACTTAAATGTTAGACAGTGCTCTGTGAACCATTTTATATTAAAATTGGATAGTTCTAGACATCACACATACAAGAAGTATTGTTTGACACAGTGCCATTTTGATGATAAATTGCAATCTACAGCTCAAATAATTCTACCCAGGGATTAACATTTCAGAGGCTGAGCCAGAGATTATGTGCGTGGATCTTGAATTTCATCATCTCCCTTCGGCACAATAGCTTATTCTTCCTTTTTTCATCTATTCTCTCATGAAGGGTCAGGAAAGCTTAGCCTTGCTGTTTCATTCATTTCATCTCTACATTAACCAGATACCTTGCAGTCTTTAGTTCTTACATGTTATTCCATTACAAATACTACAGCTACACTGCACTATGCTACGGCTAATGAGGTATGTACCAAATCAAAGGGTGCCATCAAGTGGTTGTAGCACACTACCAGTATTATGCAAAGTTAAGTGTTCTGCAGCGGGTTTCACCAGGACACCCTATACAGGGTGGATTAAACTCTGCCATAATTTAAAGCTTTGGGGAAAATTCAGATGCTAGAGATGGTGATCCCACACGATTTCACCTCCTTCCTTTTAAATTCTAAGGCTTAGCCTAATAGCCCGCACCACCATGCAGGAGACGTCCCGGGACTGTTTCGGACATTGCATGCTCAGCTACTCACCACTGTGCACCAGAGGACAAGTTAAGAACAGCCTTATTAACCTCTGAAAAGCCTCCCAACTAGCAATGGGACAAGAAGGGTGCTGCAGGGTGGAGGTTTCACACAAGATGGGGAGAATAAATACAGTTAGTTGTGCCACCACACCCAGTTTCAAATCAAATTAGTTACAGATTACTTGTTATACTGAATTTGAAGACAATGTGAGAGTTCTTCCCTGCAACGATGGTGATGAGTATCTTCAGCATTACTCAGCAATCTGAGGTAAAAATGACTTTTGATAGATAGTTCTTCAGCACAAGCGTTCAATCTAACCCAAACAATTGGCCTTTCCAGATGAGATATTTCACAGCCAAAACCCATTTCATATTTAACCTTTTTCTTCTAATCCATATACTATCAGCTCTAAACAACAGCCCATTACTCCAACTCACCTTTGCCTGGCAGGTAAAAACCAACCAACCAAAACCAAATCAAAAACCACTTTCCAGTGCACTGAGACAGATTTTTCCAATGAAAAAGAATGCTGCCTTTCTAAAAACTGTGGCAACTTTGCTACTGTAGGAAAAAAATTTTGCACGTGCCATGGGACACAGAAGAGTTTTGCTTGGTGGGGATGAGATGAGACTGAAGATGACCCAGTCATGTCTCACCACAGCATGGCTATCCACACCATGACTTCCAGAAACTCAGCTGTCACTTACAGTAACACCGTCCAGCACTTGCAAAGAAAATGCCAAGAAACTGTGATTTGAATGTAACTGATGAAGACAGACACAATTATCTATATTTCTGAAAGGGTTTGGCTCCAAAGTATAAAAAGCTGAACAGCCATGACCACACTAGCACAACCACCAACTTAAGGATGTAACTTCAACCATATTTTTCCTGTGGCAGTGACAAACAAATGTCCACACTCAAGAAAAGCTCAAGGCAAATGAGGTCCAAATTCTTCTGAGACTGTTCCCATCTGCCCAAAAAACTAGCAGCAATGTTCCCACATATGGTCTGTCTACGCAACGTGCCACCAGCTTAGGCAACCACTCATAATTTGGTATGTCTACCACTGCTGCTTTGAGGAAGTGTACAGTTACAATGCATATGTGTTAAGACCAATAATGAATTTTCATTAACTGCAGAGCAACACTCGTATGGTGGACCAAAGACAACTGGAATTTGTAATGCAGAAAGAAGTCAGCCCTTAACATTCTCCATGTTCTCACTCATAGCTGACTTCACGCTTCCCCGTGTTCCCCTTACACTTGCTCACTTCAGTAGGTCAGCCACATTCCTGATTCTGCAATACAGACCCTTCACAGTAAACCTGTACACAAACTTCCAAAGACTGAACTAGAGGTTGGAAAAGAAAAAAAAATTAAGAAATTACCAAGAACCAAACTGAAAAGATGCCAAGCTACTTCCCAAAGCATTGCATGGTGCATAAGAGTTACAGAAATTTAAAAAAAAGAGAGAAAGAGCTTGGTTTCCACTGTAGCAGCAGAGAGCTGCTTCCTCCAAAGGGGAGACTGCAGAGAAAAGATGCAGAGGTAGTGATGGAGTAGGCTGCATTAAAGCCAGAACTATTTCACCAGGTCCAGGTGAAACACCCAAATTGTTTTACAGATCTCAAATATCCTTTGAGATAATACTCTTCCTCAACAGCATCCATACTAGTTATTTATGCAGTCTATTTATTTAATACCTCAAATCCTTCCTAATAAATGAGCTTCTTTGGTTATGATATATAATTAAAGTTATATAACATGAATTAAAACTAATTATGGAGAAGATTTATACAGATGATTCATGGAACAACAAGCACATAAACTTTATACTAATTCTTTGCTGACAGATTTTTAGGGTTATTTTCCAAATATTCCATTTTGTCCTTTCATTGACAAATATATAGACAAAATCCCCTCTAACTCATCACGGTCATTCCTGTGGCTGCTCCTGGAAGCAAACACCTGATGTCTCTGTCATTGAGGGGTTTGGCTCTTACTGGAGCTACTTCGGCAAGAGCGTTCCCTTGCTCTTATTCCACTTTGGCCCAGCTACAGCTCATTCTCTCTGCTCCCGTTTTCCCTGCTGCCCACATTACCCAATCATCTCCCTTCATCTCACCTTTCCATTGCAGACAATGGTTCCTTATGCAGCAACATTAGCCATGTCCTGTGTCTTGTGCTTCTCATTTTCAGGGAAAGATATATTAAAGGACAGAGAATACCAGAATAGTAGGGTTGGAAAAAAACAACCACCCAGGGGTGGGGAAGAGAGGTGAAAAGGTGTAAGGTTTTGTCAGAGACAGATTTTGATGGTACTTGATTTCTGTGTTCTTTTAGTATTCTTTTCTAAATTTATTTAGCAGTTAAACTTGGAAAGCACTAACAAATCTCCCATTCCAAACAACTTCTCACTCTTCATCAGAAAAAATGCAAATATAATTAATTTCCATTTCAGGGTCTACTTTACAGACTAAATTAAGAGAGAGGATTCTTCACATAATTTTCAATATCATGTCTGATTTGGTAAATATTGTATGTGTTTTTTGATTTTTGTGCAGTGCCTTCCTGTGACTGGGGACTGTTTTCATGGAGCTGTTTTGCTTTAGGACACAAAGCTATAGAGAGTTTCCTACATCTTATCCCTTGCTGAGCAAAATGCTCTTATGGTATAAATCATTAAAACTATGTGCAAAACCTGAGGGTCTTTAAAGAAAATCTCTGAAAACTAGTAAGCGTATTTACTTTTAGCAGGCAAAGTGCTCGAAGTCAGACCCAGCAGTTTCCTGTTTCAGGCTGTGCAACACAGGGTATTAAAACAAACTCATGCTCAGCCTGCCATTCTGGCAACCTGCTACCCTTCCAGTAAGGACAGTCTGGTTTGTTCTCACTTCTGGTCTACAGAAAACACACCAGAAGCACAAATATTACTATTTAACAGCACAACATAATACACAACTGTATCATCTTCAGGCTCTAAATTAATTGTGTTTGGTGTATTATTACATTTTATTTTTCAGGCCACTGGAAAATGTAAGAAACATTGCTTAAGCATAGACCACTGTGCTCACAATAGCAATCTTTGAGCTCAGGGTTGCAACTTTGTATGGGTCACGAATTTGGCAGAAATTCAGTCTAATCTTATATTTATGCTAGTATGTGGAACCACAGAAAATATTGAACAGCTACAAGATGTCATTTTATGGCACTTTACTCAATGCCATTTTATTCATGCAATCTTTCCAGCCTAGTCTCAGGTTGCCACCACACCTAAGCTAAACCAGAAAAAGTTCATTCATGCTGCCTGTCAGGATTCAAGAAGCAATTTGGCCCATATATAGATAATGTAAAACAATGAGAAAGGAGAAACTTCACATGAAAAAAACCAATATGACAGTGCAGTACCAAGTCACATTGAAGAATATGCTGGGAGGGAAAAAACCTGAATGAAATGGCATCCATTAAGTTATGGAGGTCAATTAATTTCCATTATATTAAACTCTATTAAGACAGCTAACAACCAAAGATAAGAGGCTAAAGGCAGTAACACTCGGTGCTATTACACTGCCAGATGGTTTTCCTAATAACAAAAGGTTTTCAGGAAGCCAGAACTCTTTACTTTTCTGTCAGCTGGCTACTGTCCTGCTAGTGACCACTATTTTTAAATAGTATGCTCTGAGTTAAATTACAACTGCTTGCATGTACAATCCTATCCAGTTACTTAATGCAGAGCTACATTTTACACAATAATGGATATTTTAATTCTTTTTTGACACATATTTCCATACCTTGAGCACATGCAATTGCAAGGTATTATCTCAAATCAACCAACATATTCAATTGGACTCCCAGATTATCCACTTTTGAAGGTGACTTAAGTAAAAAATATTTTTCATTAAATGCATTGCCATTTTTTCCATTTTCCACACTGAGTATTTTGTACTACATGGCTGCAACGTATGCTGTCTTAACACTGTATGGCTACCAGGTCAAAAATGAGATTTATCCATCATAATGTTGCCCCAGACAGTGGCATTTTACATAATGATATTCTGAACTGCATCAAGAGCAAACACATACCCGTGACTATATGTAAATGTAAAAACACAGTTAAGACATAAAACCACAAAAAAAAGTGGCAAGCTGAACAAGCTTAAAAGCAAATACTTTTCTATTAAAAGGCAAGTTGCTTGGCTCAGCTTATGCCTAGAGTATGATTAGAACCCCACTGTAAAACAATTACCAAGATACTCTGCTGTATTTGATGTCTAAAAAAGAAACGACCTCATGCAGACTCTGTCTCTTGTGTGTGCTGGCAAGTATATTTTACTGCTGATTTTCTATGAATAAACATATGCTAAGAGTGGCTGAAACACACTGCTGCTTTTAAACATGCCTAATGTAGTATTAGAGGTTCATTTCCAAAGCTGTCTGCCTTGTTTTTCAGCTTTCTCCCTCCAGCTGGCAAAGAATACCCCTGACAGCAAGTCTGACCAGCTGTCTTGCACAGTACACTCATCTATAGGAGATACATTCTTCTAGCAGGAAATAACCCTCCCCAAAACATAAACAAAATGGTTCTAGCAATTTAGAAAACTGTTGTACTTTACTACTGTGAATCAATAATAACCATATAAATTATATGTCATCAAACTCATTCCATTGTAAATGTTAGAGTGTACCACATGTACTGAGCTTTATAAAGCTGGAGCCTAATAGCCAGGCTGTTCTGCCCAACACCCAGCAGCCTCCTGTCTCCATCTTCCATTTGCGAGACCCTCTCCTGTAATTGTAGCATAAATATCAGAAAACGTCTCCTTTTTTAGAAAATTTTAAACTGAAATGCTGTAATATAGTTTTCAAAACTGCCATATCACCTGCTAAATTACATCTGATACAGATCCACTTAGTGCAGTTACTAACACAGCATCAGAAAAAACATTATTTAAAGGACAGTTTGGGCACTGCATTTCATTTGGAAGATAAAGATCAAATAACAAAAGAAAATTTTCATAACTATTTTTGAAAAACACAGTAGAGTTGGATGGACTCACATTTCTTACTCTATTTTACTGATTCAAGATAAATAAGGTATTAAAAGTATAAAAAGTTAATTAGATATTAAAAGTTCTTTTAACAATTCATCTAAAATTCTCATTTAGAGAAGATTTTTGTTATCTCACAGCTTTGGTTTAATAGATTATTACATATAAATGATAAAAAGGATTATTGGTGGCCCTAATTTCAGGTAATCTGGGCACAGTCTTGTTTTGGTCAGAATAGAATGTCCGTTGCAGACTAAACAGCAGTATGGCATGAGCCAACACCATTTGAAGCAACTAGCAGGCTTCACTTGGGGATATATAAATTGTCAAATGTAAATGAATTGACAGAGCTGTTCAGAAAAGATTACACAGCACTTGCCCTCACAATGCCTACCTCAAACCAGGACTGCTACTGCCTCCTCTGCGTGCTGTGCCATACAGAGGGAAAAACACCCATAAACTTCGCAGTCTTTCATGCCTTGCTCATGTAACACGTGCCCTAAATACAGGTGGTAATTTACTTGTCCTACAGCATTTGGTGTAAAATTTCTCCAGCAGAACTCATGTGCAATCCACTGCCATTATCTTCTGTAACTTTCAGAGAAGGTGCCTAATCTAAGAGCGTTGTTTAAGTAAGTGACCCCCACAGGGTCGGTCTGGACAGACAGGAGACTCACCCACTCCTGGACATCTACCCTAAAACAGGATTATTTGCTTTGTGCACAGGGCCCTCTCCCACTCCTTACCAAAGCTGAGACCCTGCCTCTGATTGTGTTCTATTTTTAGTTAAAATTGCACAGAAATGCCATTGTGGTGCGCGCAAGAAACAACGTGTTACTGAAAAAACACAGGATCAAGCCTCCTAGAACAATTTCCTACCGTGTCTCCTTCAGAGCCAGGACAGCCAATCAAGATGACAATTTCTGCAAGTTTTGCTCCAAAAACCTAATCTCGGAGATTTCTCAACTAGAACAAAGTGCTAAATATTTAATGTAACCAAAAACTAAGAGTAAAACAAGTTTTCTGATTCTCTATTACATTTAAAACAGAGCAAGACTGAGATGGCTGACAAAGCAGCATTTAATTCCTAGCTATATCTAGACCAGAATACCCAGCCTAATTTACACAGACAGTCACAGTTCACATAATCACATACAGCAGAATATGACAGGGGAATTAAAGGACCAGGAAAGCATGTCTGAACTATGAGCTTCCTGCTCTAAATGTATTAAATGCAGATATTTAATTCAGAAAAAGGCTAACCTAGTCGGTTCTTATTTTAAGCAAAAATTTATTTCAAGCAGAAAATACAAAACGAATGATAAAGCTTTTTTGATTACTTTTTCTTAAATAAAGCAAATAGCCAATTTAAACTTAAGCTCCCACATGCTACAAAGATGCACTAGAAGAGATAGCCAAGATCTTGTAATAAATTCTGGTATAGCAACTGATCAGCAAATAAGGCATCATCTTATTCCATATGCCAGTCTTTTTCCCTATGTTCTTTCTGCAAACGGCATTGACAGTACTCAAAGTTTCAATTCACTACACTACACTGGCATTTGCCTCCCAACATTTATTTCCAGAAACAGGTGCAAAGATTTGACATCTAGACTTGGGCTTTTATTCTGATGTAAAGCAAAACTTGCTTTTGCAAAGTTAGAGTCACAGCACTGCTGTAGTAAAAGAGATTTAAACTCCCAGTATAAAAGCCCAATTTTACTAAAATTCTGGGCTAATTACTGCTCAGATTCAAATGAGCTATTTCTTGAAAAGCTTAATTTGGAAAACAACATATTCAGAGCTGTATCTGATGAAAACTTAACTTCTTGCAAATACCTCATTTTATTGTACCACATTTAAAATCAGTTACCTTTAAGACTATAACAAATTCATTTCTACAACCCATCCACCTGCCCTCTCTTTCCCATTACTTTCACATTATTTATCACCTTTATTTGTGTTGTCATGCCTAGAAATAACAGATGAGCATTTTAGGAGAGAGAAATAATCTCTCCAAACCTGTGAGTGATATAACATGCTTTAGGGCATTCAAAATGAGAAATCATCGTAAGCAACCATCATACAGAATTGGGGCGGGGGGGGACACGGACACAGACAGACACAACGTCAAAACCATGCACTTGTACCAATAAAATGACACTAGATTATGTCAACTGTTCTGTAACTTTTCCTAATGTTTTTTTCATTTTGAGGCTTTGCCCACATTTGAGTGGAGGCCATCCCAGAACTCTTTTGGGGTTAGTGTTCCTGAAGTTATGCAAGAGCGGCAGACAGAAGAAAAGGTCAGATCTCATTTTTTAGTGTAAACTTGGTATTCTTTGTAACTGTTTGCTGTAGGCTAGCATGAACAGCAAACTCTAAACTCCTTTTTTCTCATTTCAGCAGCTTCATTGGCCAGATTTTCCTGGAGAAACCACTTAGAGTACCCTTATTGGTTAAGGTATTAAAAAAATGACTGGAAGCATGAATGTGTCTCACAGAAGGATGTACATCTGTCATCTTATAAATCACTATCAAACTTGAAAGGTTGGCATGGTTTTCTTCACCATTCATTACCCTGATATTCAAAAAGGCACTATTAGTAAACAGTGGTCTAAAATGGTTGTCAAAACATTTGGAAGACCCTCTAGAAAGGACAGATGTAGAAGCGAGTTCAGTTTCCAAGATCTGAATACAAGAACAGCCCAGAAATTCAGGGCAGTGCTTCACCAGGCAGGTGATGGTGTGCAGGCAGAGGTGGGTGCTGGTTGTCCCTGAAGGCAATGGGCAGCACAAGCAGAGCAGGACAGGGAACACTCGCTCACACAAATGAGTCCTTAGAAAGAGAATGCTAATGATCTGATAATGCAATCAAGGGAAATGAAATGCCATGTGTAACCACTATCGCATTATTGTGGTTGATTAGTCAGAGGCAAGAAGAAAGGAGGGAGCCTCCAGCCACACAGAAAGCAGAATCTGTTCTCCATAGCTGTAATTGGCAAGACAAAAAATAGCAGCCTTAAACTGTACGAACAGAGACCTAGGCCAGAACAATTCCCAACAGCAAGGACAATGGAGCACTGGAACAGGCTGCCTGGAGACACTGCAGGGACCCCATCTTAAAAAGTTTTTAAAAAGAGTTTAGGCAAGTGTTAGCCTGGAATGATGCTGCCTTGAGGCAACAGGCCAGGCCAGGTGAGGCTGCCTCCAGCCCCAGCCTAGGTGAATCTACAAGCAAAGCTTCAAAAACAGGTGGGGCATTTTTCTCCATTCATCTGCCAAATTAGTAGGTCTGGGATGTCCTCTTCTGGTGTTAGCAAAGACCATGTTTTAATAGGCCTGCCGTGTAAAAAGCAGAGTGTGGTTAGTATAAGGGATACAGCAGTGATTGCCAGTGCCCTGATTACCTCAATGTTACTGGAAAGGGCTCACTCACCACAACCCTGGGCCCCCTGAATAACCTGTATACAAAGGTGAAACACAAGGCACAGGAGGGAGGATGGAGAAGCCTACTATGAACCTTGGAATATATTAGTAACCAATTTATTAGCTATTAGAGATACAAATCTGGGCTCAAAAAACATTTTCTACAAAAAGCTGGAAAAGTTCTTTCATAGACCAAATCCTTTACCCTTTGAAAACATCTCATTAATTTTTCTATTTCATGTAAGAATGTAGGAGGTAGCTGTCTACAAAGCTGTCAGCAAACAGGCAAATACGGTGGTCCGTCCTCAATGGATGTTCTTATGTGCTTTTCCATGCTTTGAGCATGCTCCGAAGCAAAATGACTTTTTTCCATCACTTCAGCTACCTTTACTTTAGACAAAGTTCTTGTACATAGAGCCAGTGAAAGATTTAACATATTTGGACCAATTTAAACCTTCACTCTTCCCTCCTGTCCCTTTCTTCTTCCATTTGCTAGGCAATCTGCAGAGATCAAGAAACACAGCCCAAACTTCAGGTCAGCTGAGCTCTTCTTAAGAGACACAGGCTTCATTTCAAGTTGACCAAAACTCATCAGCTACCCTCACCCTGGCACCTCTGAGGGGATGCTTCACAATTGCCCCAGCACAGACCACTTAACTTAAAAACTATCTTACTGCTAAAAGACAAAGATGTATTTGGAAACATGCACTGTTCTTTTACTTAAATAGGAGAGCATGGAAACCCCGCAGAAAGTCTGATGGAGGCATTAATGCTGTTTGTGAGAGTCTTCCCTGGTATCTATAGAGTCTATTGCCACGTAGAAGCTTTGTTGAGCACTGGTACACCAGAAACCCCAAGAAAACAATTCATAAGAGAATTTAGAATTTAATGCTGAAAAAATTAACACTGGAAATTTGAGCTCAGACAGTGAAAGGAACCAAATGTGGAAACCGCACATCATCAAATTACCCTTAGGAATATGAGAGAAAAATAACTAGAGGAAGTGGCTCATATTTTTAAATGGAAGGTGACTAGTACTTGTTCTCTAAACTGAATAGGCAAGATAAACTAATGCCAATCCATAAGGGTTTGAAAGCCTATTACCTCTCCACAGATAGGTAAGTCTTATTCTTAGCTATGAATTTCTTGCTCTCTAACTTGAAACAGCCAATCTGAAGATCCAATATGATTATTCAGAAGAGCAACAAAAACAAGACAAAGAACTGCCTCATGAAGAAAAAACAGATAACCAAATACACAAAGTCTGGCTAAACAAAGATGAAATTAGAGATAAGAAAGTTAGCAGTAAATATATAAAGAATGCAACTGTGAAGGAGATAAAGACATAGATGAGGCTGAGGGAAAATTAATATTGACATTTAAAGATTAAGAAACCATGCTATGATCAAATTATTTATGGATTAGACTTACAGTAGATGATGAAGGTTCACTTACTAGAATACAAATACAGGGTGGCTAAGACATTAAGAATAAATACAGTTAGGAAAAAACCCCTACAATTTGATGTATCACAAAATACATGTATTTGCAGGATTGAAAACCAAATACCCCCAAGAAACAAATATCTTGCTTCATATTCATTTACAGCATGGTCGTCTTGCACAAATCACCCCACCTCACCACTACTTAAAATTTCACCTGAAAGTCCAGAATAATCTTGGTTTGAATTTGGTAACATCTGCCAACAGAGGCCTCAAACCTCAGCTGGGTATCTCTGTTAGCTAGTCCTTGCTCAGCCACACTGAAGCATTACAAAATTATTTTGGAGACTGATTTTTAATAATAATTTTTTTTAAAAAGCTCAAAAGAAATGTTTTTAGCCAAATTCAGATTGCTTCATAATGAAAGAAAGTCCATGAACTTCAGGCTTCAGTATTTTGCATTCTGAGTGCTGCTAACCAAGGAGGAAGGGAAACCCTGCAGCCTCTGAGGGCAGAGAACATACTTGGACAACAAGGAAAATCCCACAAAGGACTGTAAATGTCCCTGCACTTGTGACTTATCGTTGTCAGGTTCAATGACAAATATGTTCCTTTAAAACCAGGAAAGCCATATTTTAAACCTGAAAGGGGTACATGTCGACAATTTAAGCAGGGAGGAGATCAACCTCCTGTCTCCCTCGCTCCCAGATTTTGAACAAGCAGGCGGTTTGTGCTCTCATTTCAGCCAGCCATTCGAACATTTGTGACTTCCTCGAACAGATGAACATACTTTCATCCACCACTAAGTGGAGCTGTTACTCTTGGAAAAGAGTTTCTCCATATTTTCAAGTATGTTTGCAGACCAGATTTTTTTTTGGCAGTATCTACAGCTTCCTGTATTGTTTCATCCAAAAAAACCCAAACCAAACCAAACAAAACAAAACACACAAAAGGAGAGGGGATTAAAAACAACCAGTTTTATAGTTGCTTTAGCTGTTGATAATTTTTGCAGTAAAACTATTTATCAAATTTATTATTCTGGGGATAATATTTATATACTTTCTAATTGAAGAATAAATATCTACCTACCAGCAACTATTTGGCAGTTCTCATGGGAGGAATTAATGGCATAATTAAGGTCACAAATAATAAGTTTGCACATAACAAAAGATTGCTCCATCACTGATATATACTGGAACTGTTTCCATCTGTTCTAGCAGAGGCTGCATGCTTTGGGGTACAGCAACCGAAGCAACCTCCTACCCTGCAGCTCAGAGAAGACTTGAGGCAGAGAGCAAGGGCAGCATGCAGCGGCTGTACTACTGCCACCTCTATATATCATACAATGACATGTGAAAAAAAGCAATGTGTTATAAAGCAGGACATGAAGTCGACATGCCCACTATAAACGTCTGAAAAAAAATCTGCTGCAACGTCACAGGAAACCCAACTATACCCAGAGGGGTTGCCTGAGGAATACACTGACATTGTTTTATCCCGAGTAACTTGTACAGTGACAACTGGTGATGGAGACTTCCCTGATTAAAATAAACTAAGTGAGAAAGAAAAGGAAACCCCAGGAAACAGTAACTAAACTTTGGTTTGTGTTTGTAAGTCTCAAACAAAAATAGAAACTTGACATTTAAAAACAAAAGCATAAATTAAGCACTTTGCTTTCAGCCCTTTTAAATGTTCAGTCACTGATGACCAGAATAAACCTTAGCTTTGGACATCCAAATCACTTCTGATATTGACAAGAAAGAAAAAGCAGCATTTTCAGGCAAAAAAGATAACATGCAAATTCCATTGCTTCCCCATACTTCTGTGCTGTGTGGCACTACTATGATTCAGTAGAAGAGCAGTAATTTTTTTTGTTTAAAAACCAACATAAATAAAAACTAAATCATGTTACTGAGAAACAGTCCATCCATAATGAAACTACATTACTGAGAGATAAACACAGTCTTGATACCACAGTCCTTTTAAATGTATTTAAAAAAGAAGTTTCCTCTCCAGGGTAACTCCAGGTAGAGCAACTCCCCCATTTTTGAGCCCAGGCAGTCCCAGAGCAGAAAATGCAGCCCAACACCAAGAACAGAAAGGAAAAAAAAGTACTTCATGAAGCACTTGCTCTATGCAACGTCAAGTAAGCCGTGCTGTTTCACAAAGTGTGTTGTTTGTACAGCCCTCAGGAGCTCAGCTCTCCGGGGAGTTCTGGGACCTCCTGTCTCAGAGGAGTCAAGAGTCAGAGGAGCCACCTTTTGGGTTTTCACTGGGTGCACAAGAGAGCTCCCCCATGCAGAGAGAGCAAGACTGGGATCCCAGGGAACAGGGGGCACATCATGACTCTTGCTCTTCGCTTAGGTGACCGTGGCTGGTCCCACCTCTCCGCCCTGCCTCAATACCTCACCTATAAAACGCAGGTGTTGAAACTGCGCCCTTCACTAAAGAGCGGCATTCGAAACCAGGAAGGGCGTGCTGCCGTTTGGGATGCACAGATGTCATAACACAGCTCTGACATGTTCAATCCCCTGCTCATAGAAAAATAATGTGTCACAACCCATAAAACCATGAGTCATAACCCAGCTCTAACTTGTTTACTCCATTGCTCATAGGAAAATAATGCAAGGAAGACTGATACTTACAGGGAGGGAATTTAAGCAGCGTAGTATAGTACTCCCCTCTCCTGTATTTTAATTGTAACATAACAATAGGTATCTTAATAAGCCTTTATTACTACAGAGCAAGGCTTTACTGTGGTTCAGCAGCTCAAATTTTACTTGAGCCTTTGTCAGCACTTGGACACCCTTTAATCTTTTAAATGATTAAGTCTTACATGTATAAAAAAAACATAACAACATTCCAGCTTACATTCTCTATGACAAACGTCCATTCTTTGTCTTCAAACTCTTCAGCATGGGGATCCTAGAAAAACAAACCAGAGAACTTAAGTCTAAAAACAATCCAGGGTGCAAGAAATTGCAACTCAGCCAAGATTTTCATATACTCAGAGAAATATTTTTACCCACTAAAGATGACAGAGGGAAATATTTTAGCTGGGATGTAGACTTCAATGGATGTCAGTAAGACGACAAGCAAATTGGTGTAAAACTGCCAGTGCAGATTTAATAGGCTCCTACAGATACAAGTATGAAGTTGATTCTGATAAAGGCCTGTAATTCTATTTCCTTTCATCCATGGCAAAAAAAAACCCAGATAAAGCTCACTAATTCTTAAGTTCCACCTCCCAAATAAACACAACAAATCTACATCTGGCAGAGAACAGTGGAGGAAGCCACTGCTCTCACCTGGTGTGAGAAGACATACACCTACAGTAGGCATCAAAATCATCACCCCAACCTCCTTGTACCCAGACTCCATCAGCATGAGTGGAGATACAAAGTCATGGCTTCTACCTCATTTCACTGCAAATTTCAATACCTATCCTTACTTCACAACACTTCTATTACATCACATGCAAGGATCAAAAAACATTTTAATCACCAGGAAGATAAATAACCAGGTTCTTATATTGTGCATTTGTTTCCAATTTAATGAGCTTTCAATCCAGTGGTGTAGTCTGTACTGTGGTTGTCTGAAATTAAGATTAAGGTGGAGACATGAAATCATCCCCTTCATGCCTCTATGAAGAATTCTACTTTAAAAACTACCTTTGTTTTTAAATATCATTAATTTATCATCCAATCCTAGTTCTGACCAACTGTAACAAAATAGCTTCTATTCCTCTTGCAGAACAGCTTCTCACACTAAGAGAATGTGGCTTTAGGCTTTCTTCTGACATGAAGCCTCATTTTGCTATACCTCAATTTTATCCTATTATTTCTAGTTATAGGAAACCACTCAATTACTCCTTTGCCTCCAACACTTACATGCTATAGACACTTGCAGATAAATGTCACATCCCCATAATCAGCATTTGCCTTCATCATATGAGAACCCTCAGCACTTGCAGAGTTTTCTTGCTATTATTTGGAGCCTGTTCATGATACTACACCAAACACTGCACCAGTTCCATCTTGCTGCTGTAAATTAACAAAATGGATTGAGATATTTTGCTTCTACTTTGTTTATCTCTGTTAGTACCATCTTTCCTTTCTTTCCAGAATGCTACATGCTTCACATTCAACCTTTTCAACACACCTTATCTTAGTCTTTCCTTTAACCATCCTTGTTTCACTTAGTTTTGCCTTAAAATCTACAGCTCATTCTTTTAACTGGTTCTCATCAAATACTCAAAAGAAAAGATTTTATAAGTAATGAGCTTACAGCGTAAACAGTCAGTGAAAATAATTATTTTCTTCTTTTTCCAGGATGCAAAAAACTTGGAAACTGTGCTCTTAAATAAACCTCCTCTTTGAATGAACTGCAATAACATTTCTAAGAGGATATCATCCTATCTCCTCCAGCGCAGTCCTTCCTATAAAATCCAGCAAAGTGGGTTCACTGCTCTGCAGACCCCCAGTAAAACACTGGCTCTCCTTGCAGGAGTCATGCCGCTGGGAATCAACGTGCTTACAGAGGAAATTCAGCACCACATCATACTGTCGGCACCATCATTAGCTATATAGTTAACAGCTACAAACACAGGTGTCATATACAATATGCATTTTAAAATGCATTACTCCAACAATAGGATGTAGTTTCAATGAAAAAATATAAGATGGTACTAGAAACTTATGTCAAAACTGATGATTTATTTTGATATATGAATAAATCTTTTTAATTTTTTTTTTTTAATTAGAATAATTTAAATACTGCAAATGAGTGTAAAAAACATACTGCACCATTAGCCATAAGGATAGACAGGCAAGTAGATACATACAAAATTACACTAAGGTATCTCTATGTTCCAATTAATGCACTTGTAAACATCAGATTATGTAATTATATATCCATCACATTAATCAGGTTTGTGGAATTCTGCATTATGTAAACGAAGTGCACAATATCTGCTGGTTTGCTGTATCCTATGTTGTGCTGGTTGTGGCTGGAGTAATTAATTTTCTTCATAGTAGCTAGTATGGGGCTATGTTTTGGCTTTGTGCTGAAAACAGTGTTGATAATACAGGGATGTTTTAGTTACTGCTGAGCAGTGCTTACACAGAGTCAAGGCTTTTTCTGCCTCTCACCCCACCCCACCAGTGAGGAAGCTGAGGGTGCACAAGAAGTTGGGAGGGGACACAGCCAGGACAGCTGACCCCAACTGACCAAAGGCATATTCCAGACCATATGACATCATGCTCAGCATATAAAGCTGGGGGAAGAAGAAGGGGGGGAAGGGACACCACATTTGGAGTTACAATGTTTGTCTTCCCAAGTCACCATTACGCATGATGGAGCCCTGCTTTCCTGGAGATGGCTGAACACCTGCCTGCTGATGGGAAGTGGTGAATGAATTCCTTGTTTTGCTTTGCTTGCATGTGCAGCTTTTGCTTTACCTATTAAACTGTCTTTATCTCAACCCACGGGTTTTCTCACTTTTACTCTTCCAATTCTCTTCCCCATGCCACCTGGGGGGAGTAAGCAAACGGCTGTGTGGTGCTTAGTTGCCAGCTGGGGTTAAACCACGACATATATAAATTCTAAAGATCTAATTTTCTGTAATCCAGCTATTAAATACTTATCATTTTCAAGAGTTAACCTGGGGCAATTACCTTTTTGTTTAATTGCTTCCTTTGATACAGCATAAAATGACATAATGAGATTTAATTGGATCATTAATCACTTTATGTTTTAATAAGCTACTCCATAATAAGTGACTAAACTCTTAAATATTTCATCCTGCTCAATTTTTTTCATAACTCTCCCAAAAGCTATTAACGCAAGCGTGCAGGTTTACCTAAAACTGCTTGCAAAGTCAGGGCCCCATATTTTATCCCATGTAACAAACAAAACAATCATTGTTTTGTTCAGGCAAGGCAATTATCTATAAAGAAAAACAAAGCTCTTCTATCAATGGCAATAGAACTGATTCACACCTCTGAAGGCTACAGAATCAGGTGCTCTGCTGAGTATTTCTGATAATCTGATAGAGCAAAATAATACTCTATAATGAAAAGAATTCTTAATATCCAACACTTTAGCATGCACTTGAAAATGAGTTGTGAACACTTTTGAAAAATAAAAGTGAGTGTATTATCCCCAAACTCCCTACCAACTACCCAGAATAAAAAATAAAATTTAAAAGCTTCAAGGACTTCTCTAATGAACAGCCTTACCAAAAGTTCAGAGAGTATGAAATATGCTAAGATATGGACACTTTGCATATGTGTAAGATATTTCCAATTTAAAGACAAATCCAGACATGTTTGTTTGTTTTTTTTAAAGCCACATTTCTTGTTAATCTTGTTAATGCCACTAGAAACAAAAAAACCTGAAAAAGCTTATACACATAAGCCTTAGCATTTCATTGGAACAGACAGTTAAGTGGCTTCACTCTTCTTACTAAAATGCTTTTTTTAGAAGCCCAGGGAGCAGCATACATAGTCCTATTTCTAGCCAACTTACAACTTTATTACGTGGTCAGCATTAACAGATACTTCTATGACTATAGTTACAACACAATTTCTATTGCATCCACCATTTGACCCTCTGGGCTAACATTTCCATGTGTGGTCTCCATAAAAAGTGATGTTTCTATAAATCTGGCTAATCTTTCATCTTATTTTGGATTTGAAGAGGGTAAATACCAGTAAAAAAAACCATAATACCACATGCTTCCCCTCCCTGGCTAATCCATATTCTCCATTCATTTCCCACATAAAACTCATGCGATGAATTTAGCAAACTATTACTTGAGGACTATACAGCTGACTACTCTTTAGGGGAAAAAATGCCATTGCAAATAAGAATAACCCTAGAAGTAATGGTTATAGAGCCTTTGAAATTTTCACTGTATGAAAGCCCTCCCTGATAACACAGCACACAAAACTTCACCTCACCTGTAAGCAGATTTAAGTAATCACTGAAAATGTGCAGCTGAGAACACCTAAAGACAAGAGTTATAAACAGATCTCATTCCCATCCTCCTTCCTGAAAGCAAAGGATAATGAAAATTACCTAAAAAACTCAGGGAACAAACTGTCTCCAGTATTTTACTCAGCCTGAAACTGCCTCATACCTCGCTGTAACACAAAGGGAGTTGGCAAGAGCCATCTTTTTGATAATGCTCTTTTTCTTTACCAACATGCCACAGACACAGAACTACACTCTACCAACATTCATTATGGTTTTACCTTGAATTGAGAACTGTATCTGGGCAAATAGATTGAACAACTGCTTGTTCCTCCTCATTTTATTGTGTAAAAAAGAATCATCATTCTTAATATCAAGAGATGGGCCCCATTTTCCTGTTTCTCTTTCCATATGCATTCATCTCTTAGTATGACACTTCTTTTCAGTACCTTCAACTAAGTTTTAGAGCCTTCTTTTCCCCCCCTACCCTTTTTTTTTTTTTTTTTTTCCCTGATAAGATGACTTTAGTGTTCAAAAGTAACACTCAGGTGAGAAGCCAATAGTAGGGAACTGTGCAAAGGAGAGGGCACCATCCTATGGTTCTGTTTTGGGTAGGTGGGGTTTTGGTAGCAGGGGAGGGGCTGTGAGAAGCTGCTAGAAGCTTCCCTGGCTCCAAGACGGACCCGCCTCTGGCCAAGGCCGAGCCCATCAGTGATGGTGGTAGTGCCTCTGGGATAACAGATTTAAGAAGGGAAACCTGCAGTGGAGAGGGGAGTGGGATGTGAAAGAAACACCTATGCAGACAGCAAGGTCAGTGAAGAAAGAGAGGGAGGAGGTGCGGAGGAGGAAGGGACGCCCCTGCAGCCTGTGGTGAGACAGCAGGCTGTCCTCTTGCAGCCCATGGAGGTGAACAGTGGAGCAGATGCCCACCTGCAGCCCATGGAGGACCCCATGCAGGAGCAGGGGGATGCCCCCAAAGATGGCTGTGACTCCATGGGAAAGCCCACACTGGAGCAGCCTGCACTTTAAGGACTGCAGCCCATGGAAGGGACGCACGCTAGAGCAGTTTGTGAAGAACTGCAGGCCATGGGAAGGACTCACATTGGAGAAGTTCATGGGGGAATATGTCCTGTGGGAGGACCCCACGCTGGAGCAGGGGAAGAGTGTGAGGAATCCTGCCCCTGAGGAGGAAGGAGCAGCAGAGACAATGTGTGATTAACTGACCCCAACCCCCATTCCCCATCCCACTGTGCTGCTGCAGGGGTAGGTAGAGAATCCGGGAGCGAAGCTGTGCCTGGGAAGGAGGGAGGGGTGGGGGGGGTGGGGGAGAAAGGTGTTTTTAAGATTTGGGTTTTACTTCTCATTATCCTTGTTTTGATTTGATTGGTAGAAAGTGAAATTGATTTTGTTTTTTTCCCAAGTTGAGTCTGTTTTTTTGCCCGTGACCATAATTGGTGAATGATCCGTCTCTGTCCTCATTTCAACCCATGAGCCTTTCATTATATTTTCTCCTCCTCATCCCACCTGGGCTGGGGGCAGGGGGAGGAGTCAGCGAGCAGCCATGAGGTGCTTTGTTACCAGCTGGGCTTAAACCACAACAAGTTCTCATACAGTGAGAGTCTCAGATAATAATTTCTCCAACTCTCAGGATCAGTAGCACACTTTGGTCTGCCAGTGAAAACCTAGCCCAGCTCAAGTTTTCCCAGTAACTGTGTTGCCTACTTTTCTAGAGATATGTTGGCCCTCAAAAAGTTCAGTCCCACAAACTTTTCTCTGCAATCCCACCCATCAGCTTCTTTCTGTGACCCCATTCTGCCCATCCACATGCCAACTACCCAAACCCAGACAACTCTTCTGGGCTCAGGCAAGGGAAGAGCAACAAGAAACACGTCTGTCACATTTTTCTGTTCTCTGTTCATCAGCCCATCATCAGTCCATTCTGCAAGGAGCTTTGTCAAGGACTAGATCCTTTCTGCAGCATATAAGGTGGTTTCAGAAGACTGAAGAAAGGTAACCCTTTCTCCAATAGTTTAGGTTATCTTCAGAGTTACTTCTGTATCTCTTGTAATAGGAATGAGGACATACCAGCAAACTAGGGACTGCTCCTTCTCCTAATCAGCAGCCAGAGTGGATGGGGAGGATCTTCAGACTGTTAGTCCCTTCCCTCGCTTCATTCCCTGTGCCTCCTCCCTAAGCTTTCCTGGCTTTTAAAGCTTGCCTTTCAATTAGATCACTTCATACCAGCCTTAATCTTTGGTCTTTCTTCTTGGGGAATAACTACTTAAGGACTGTCATATTGAATCAGATCAAATGATGACAGGGTTTGTGATCTTCCTCTACCAGTGACATATAGCAGATGCTCTGGGCACTCCAGCATCTGTCCTCAGCTTTTGTACTTGGCTGTTTGAAGCTGCAGAAGACTCAGTTTGTCCCAATTCTTGTCGCTTTCAATGATGCTTACAGAGGTCTGACTGGTCTAGAAAACCACATACAACTCTGGTCAGCTTTTGTTGAGCTTCCAGAAAGCAGGGAGCTCTGAGCACACTGACAGAACTGTCCTTGTACATCAACACACCAAGCTCATGACAGCTCACACCTTCCTCTAAAGCCTCTGGGCTAGAAAGGCAACAAGGATTGACTTTTTTTTTTTTTTTTTTTTTTTTACAATTAGTCCCCACATTAACCCTGGACATTTAATTTTTTAGTGTGCAAATGTGCTCACTTCCCTGAGCTTACGATTTTTATAGCTGACACACAACATATTGTCTTGCCTACAGGGCTGTTTTTCCCTCCTATGGAATATCCTCCATAGTGTCTGGTCAAGCCACTGGTCTTTCCTAAACTGAAACAAGTACATTCTGAACCTGGATTTGTTCCTTGCTTCTGGGAAATAGCTTTATCGAAGGGTTTTGTTTTGGGTTTTTTTTCTTCCTTCCCTGAGACAATATATTGGCTCTGCTGCAGTGCTCCTGCTAGTGCATGGCCGGTTATTGTGCTATAATCAAAGCACATGATTGACTCAGGCTTTTAAGAAAGTTGGTATAGGATTTACTCTGAGATATATGTGGGGACAGGAATACTTTCAACAATACAAGTCTCCTTTTATCATCTATTTTATTCTTATTTTACTCATAAATAATTTTTTGTGTGCTCAGAAAGCTATGCCTTAAAAAAATGTCTTTTTCAAACTTTGGAATGAAGGGTTGGTAGTCTTCCCTGTTGTTGCAATAGTACACTGGTGTGATAAACCATATATATCACTGACAAAACAAGCATTTTTTGCAATCCAATGAAGCAAAGTCCATGCTTGCTCCAGAAGAACAAACATTTTTGCTTGGGAAAGCTAGAAAATAATGATGTTGCAGTTTAAATCCTCATAGTACAGTTGATGTTCACTTAGCTTTGCTAAAAGCACTGGGCTTGCTTGGCAGTGAAAATTTCTCATTTAAAATCTCTCTCAGTTGATACAGGTATGTGTTTGTACATAAAACCACAGAAAAGTATACAAGCTTTCATATATGAAGGTTAAACCTTGCTAATGCAGGGACTCTAAAAATGAACTTCTGGAGTGCAACCATGGAAACAATAAAAAATGGGAATTCAGCTAGCTTTTCTGGCATTTGTGGATTTTTCCATGAAAGCACAAGTCATGGACCTAAAATGCACAATAGGCTTATTGTTTCATAATGCTTCTTTCTACCCATTTTGGTGGAAAAACAAACCCAAGGCATAACCAAACATCAATGTAGAGCATGGCAAAGGAAGAAGTTAAACTTTCAGAACAGGTGGAACTTTTTATGTAATTAGCACTTCAGCCAGCTGGATGGGCAGGAGCTAGAGCTAGTCAAGGGAAGCTGAATCAATACATCCATTTGATGCTTTTCCCCACTTGACTCCAGAGCATTATGAAGTTTTACCAGCAGCGCAGAATTAAGTGAAATGAAACAAAAAGTTTTTATTTATTTGAAAAAAAGGTTTTCTAACTGAAGGTTATAGTCTCTTCAATACTTAGCTCTGCCTGCCTAAGAATTACAAATACATTGTTGGAAACAAGATAACACCCAAAATAGGGATGTGCAGATAACGCAAAATATCTTGTCTGTTGACTGATCACAGGCACTTTGCTAGCCTGCTCTCAAGTGTCCACGGGTGACTACTGGAGAGGGTATTCTTAACATTCTCATCAGCACTTGAAACCTCGACTTATCTCCTAATCCTACCAGCAACACATTTCAACAGCCACTTATGAATGCACAGCCACTACTGTGTGACTCATTTCCCAAAACACATAGCTGTCTGTTCTGGAGTCCGCTCTTTACCTTCCCTGCACTTCTATTTCAAATGGCACCACTGTGCTAATTTGTTATCTGTGATTGCTACGAAGCTCTGTCGGAGAAACCTGCTCCCATCAGTGGGCTCTACCAGTATGGACATGAAGTCAGCAGCTTCCCTTTGCTTCTCAGGTTGTAATGAAAGAGGACAACTACTGTTCATTAAACAACATAGCCACGCTAAGTGTACTTACTGCAAAGTGCCAAACATTCAGCAGTCGCTGTCCTTTGCAGGGGAGTGGCTCCTAAAGGGACTTACACAGAACTGCACGAAACACAGTGCTGGGTAAAACTAAGTCTGTAGTAATACCTAACAGCAGCTCCAGAGGCCCTTCTCTCCTCTACTGTCAGGTCCTAGCCCTCACACTCACTTTCAGTGGCACAACTACAAGTTCGTTCTGCTGTACTACAAAATATAGCCCTGAAGCAGTGTAGGCAGGAATAAAAAGTGTGGGATGGCAGGAGAAGGCTGGGAGACACTTTTACTCCAAAGCCACAGCATCACAGAGCTGTACCCAAAAGAAACTAAATTTCTCATTCTTCACATAACATGTTATTGCATACACAATCAAGAATTGCGCATATTTCTGCTTCACTTTAAATGTTAAAAATATTAAATAACATTTACTGCATTACATAACCATATTCAGATTACATAGACATGCAGCGTAGTCACATAATGGTGTTTAACTTCTTAATCCAAGTAGAGGCCCTTGAAGCATGCAAAAGGAAACAGTTTTTGCTACTGAACTTTTGAACCTCAGTTGAAGACTATGTGTCTGCTAAGAGAGACAAATTTATGACAGTTAGCATCACTGGCAGCCTGGGAACTTTCTGTTCATTGGTGATCCCAAGGACACAAAAAAAAGAGAAAACCCCTTTTTAGGCTTAATGAACCAAGTAATAAATTCACATTCTAAGGTTAACCAGAAGCCACTTCTAAGCAGTTACTCAGGGAAGTCCCCAAGACAAAGAAATATAAATATTACTAACTAGAAAAAAGTATGTCACTGTCGCCCTAAGCTGTAAAGGGAGCAATTAAAAATAAGAACAACCAGCGCGTAGCTGGAGACACAGAGTAAAGAACAAGCACGAACTAATGGAATGAAAATCCCAGAAACCTTCAGCCTCCCAGGCAGCCACCTACACTGTCACACATGCAAAACTGTATTGTTTATCTTTATGCAGAAAGGGCTTTGCTCAATGATATTTAGGAAATAAGTTCTAGCATAACCATCAATTTCTCCTCCTGCTTCACAGCCACACAAATAAGCTTCTTTTTTAATAGAACAAAAGCAGTTCCTTAAAAAAATGCCCCATAAAATCTTATAATTCTCTGTAGTACTCAAATACTCCACATCCACTCCTACGATTGCCATCACACAAGTACTGTGATGTTTGTGTAGCATACTAAATACTGTGAAATTAAAAGCTGGATTCTGTTTCCAAGCCAATAGCGTTAAGAAATAGGGTCACTGCACTGCAACTGAACAAGGAAGTCTAGAAATGGCTGTGTTTTGACAACTTCTGGCTTACAGTATTTAAAGAAAACCAACCAGACTATAACACATGCCAAGCCCTGACACATGTACTACGTGCGCAGTTACACATGTACTAGATTCTATGCCAATGACTCGCCATAATCAGCTCAATGGGATATTTCAGTGTGTTAACTGAACTACAAAAGTAAGCTTTGGCAGGGAACAGACCATCCTTCTCTCCCAGATTTAAGCTGGGGACATAAGGTTGTACAGTTAATGACTTAAACCTAGCAAGATTAGGCCTTGTGATTATAATCTGATGTTTCCAAACAGAATTTTTCATATGCTGTTTATGAAATAGGGAAGATTATGCTTTAAAAAAAACATACCTTAAAAAGTGTCACAGTAATTTCAACATTTTCAGGAACAGGCCATACCACCACCCCACGATATGGGTTCTTGATTCCAGGCTGCCAGCTATGAGCCTAAAGGAAGAAAAGAAACAGTCATCTTTAAAGCCATGACTCAACTCCCACAGGACCCAGTGCATGTAGGTAGAAGTAACATGTCACTGACTCTAAAAAGGCTGTGTTCTTAAACCTATGACTCTGCTGAACACTATAAAGAACTTCATTAAGAATGACAGTAAGGAAACTCAGACCACTAGCAGGCTGCTTCCCCCCCCCCCCCCCCCCTGAACTAAGCTGTTCCTCACAAGGTCCTAAACTTGGTTGTTTTAAGTACATAGCATAGGTCAGGACAGTCAGAGCCTTGCAAAAAATTAAGGCCGTAAGGCCAGAGCTTCTGTAGCAAGCTGAACTTTATTTTGTTTTTATCCAGATGAAGGAATGCTTTTATTTAAAAAACACATGAGTACAGCACACAGTGCTGGCTTAACCACATTTACACCTAAATAGAGGAAAACCACAGTTTTACTTAAGAAAAAAAAAAGAAAACAATGATTTATAATACAGATTAAATGCTACTAAAACATTTAAATTCTTAAGACTTAATATGCTGGGGTACCTATACCTAAAACAGATAATGAAAAAACAACTGTTAAATAGACTGAGAACTTGTCTACCTTTGAGTATCAGTTTGGATTGACATATGGTCTGTATTTACATTTTAAACAGCTAGTCCTGAAAACAACCATGTATGAGCATTTCTGTTGCAGAAGTACGCTTTTTTCCAAGCTCAACTTAATCCATTTTGTGATGATGTAAGATTAATGAGGGAAGGATGCTGATGCACAAGTGACTACTGAGGAGCAGGGGCGTTATTAGAAATCTGTGGAAGTTTTATCAGGAAAGAATGTATAAACTATTCACTGTTATCTGAAGCCAATTAACTCTGCTTTTTTTTTTCTTTTTTTTTTTTTTATTCTAGAGCATCACTCATTGCAGTTTTATACTCCTTCCAACACTCAGAACTTCAGGTTAAGACTGGCTATTAGAATAAATTTTTGCTATCATAAGGTTAGTAGGACTTGTGCCTCAGGTTCTCAGGTACCCTAAGGTAGCCTGGGCAACTTTAAACATGACTTTGCTATACCAAAGTGGGAAAAGACAAAGATGGTGAAACACTCCCATTCAATCACATAGAGGCCATAACTCTGCCACTGTGTACTGTAAGCAGTGTGTGCTCCAGATGCCAGGTTCTTATCTGACAGCCCCATCACACATGCATGCTGCTTCATGAGCCCTCTTGCATTCAGCTGGGCTTTCACTGGAGCCTATAGCATCACAGGTACCTCCGGTGGACTTGCTCTTACTCTAATCCCTCAATCCTCACAAAGCAGAGGTCTGCAGATTAACTGCAGGTGACAATAACTGGTAAGGCAGCAGGGACAAGGAGAGGAAGGACAAAGGGAGAGGCAGAAGAGATGTGAAGCTGAGGAACAGGGAGAATCCAGCCTGCACAGCCACCAGAGAAAAAAGCCCTACCTGCCTTCACAGCTACATGTGCACAGCATGCTCATTTCCATCCCGTTATTTTTTATTTTCTTGCTGAACATTGCCAGCTCTCCTGTGGTTTTATCACAAGTTTTTCCATCTTTGGTGTTCTGCTTAAAACCCCAGCTCCCGAAGATGCCTAATTAGATTAGAAATTTCAGTAAGTTTTATGCTTTGTGCTTGCTGAATAAACTTAAATCATGACTTGGGGCATCCGAAGAAAGGAATTTAAAAAAAGAGCAACTTGAAAGAACCCAATTTCCACTGTTTTTAACTCCATTAATTTCAGCCTAATATCATTATTCTAAAGCAGGCCTAGGATGAATTTCTGAATAACTGAGCAAACAAGACTCTTCATAGCTTTACTCTGTGAGAGTATTTTATAAGAAAAAGATGTTTTGTGAGCAGCAAAACACATCACAGTAGCTGACATCCTCACCACAGCCACCCAAGCTTCAGCTGCCGTCTCCCTTCCACAGGACCCGCAGTCCCGCCCCATCATTCTTAGCTTGCCTGATGGGGATATTCAGCAGGTACAAGGCAGCAATCCACAGCCAGGCACACTCTCACCTGACAGCTAGCCTGTGCTCATGTAGCATCTTGTAAGATAAACTCCATAGGGGCACTCCATCATCTTTCCAGATACCAATTTTCACAAAAGTAATAGGAGCTCATGGCATGTGTGGAACCTGTGCTTTCCTGCTGGTTTTGGCCCATACTGACAATTATGTCAAACTTGCAATGTCCAACATCCAGGCACTGACAGCCTGCTCAGCTGAGGATCACTTGTTCTGTTTATAAAACAAACTAGAAAATAAGCATTCACTGGTGCAGGCAAAGCTTTACTGCAAGCCCTTTATCAGCACTGCCTCCCACCAGGAGAGTTAGTAAGAAACAATAAACACACGCATGGATATATATATGATTTTCTGTCACTGTGTCAGGCGTGTCACTGAAAGCAAGAACCAGGAGACAAGCCCCAGCTAATGAGCTTTTAAAGCAAAGCTGTTCTGTGATCAGCTGAATGTTATTAAATCCTCCTTTGGCTTTGAAAAATAAACACTGTACCACACAAACAGCATGACAGAAAAAGATAACATCAAAACTACATCTGGGTTGTTGAGAAGGAGAAAGGGAAAGGGGAAAGCACAGAGGAAGGGGTAACAACGATGATAAATTAACATGGAGAGTGTTATTCTAACACAATATTTCTCATTTCAGGGACCTCTGTGCTGCAGTTTCTTGAAGTTACATCTGGCCTATATAAAAAAAATTTTTCAACTCCTGAATTATAAGCCTTGACTTTGATATGTGAGCTGGATCAGGCCACCTCTTTGCAGTAGAAGTGCCAACACTTCCAGACGGGGGATTGCTGCCAGGGCTCAGCCAAGGTGAGGCACTGCATCTGCACAGTACATTTCCACCCTAATCCTCGTCTCCAACTCGATTTCCCATTGGGTTGTGCCTTCTAGACCCACTTTTTCCTTATCTCCTTCTAGTCTTCATTAGCCATCTCTCCTTGTCTCTGAAGCCAAGGCGACAGAAGCTGCTAAGCAGAAGTGACTGCCAGCAGCAAGTGCCTCACCCACAGCCTTCCCTTGCTGGACTCATCTCCTAAATCCAAGGGACAAGAGCCACGGCCTGGAAAGAGAAGCAGAAACGCTCTGATGCATTTCAAGGAGAAAGGCAACTCCTCCCTTTTTCTGCCAGCGGAAAATGAGAGGAGATGACATAGCAAGAAAGCTCTTTTAAATCAGGAAACAGGAGCTACAGGAGGGGTTGCTGAAATACCCTATAAATAGAGTAGGGCTGTGAATGACATTGTCCAACCTACAGCATTGCTCTGGCACAAAACTGATGACTGTTAGAGGAAGAATGCTGTTTAAGAAAGGACATGGAGGTGAGCCTACAGACTTGCACGGGCACTTCAGGCTACCCAGTTTTGAGATCATTCCCCAGCTTGCTCTCTAAAACAACAGCAGTTACAATCCAAACAGCCTGCTTTGCAATGTACCATATATGACGTTGTGAACATCACAACAACTATTCTGCTGTACTTGACCTAGAAAGACAGACTTGGTACCTGTGCAGTTTTGGCCTCTGGTTCCATAGAGAAGGAAAGAATCTTTAAAAATAGATCAAAATCAGCAACTTACAGGGCCAGATAATTAAAATGTTAAGTGCTCCATATGATAATGCACATACAACACACCAAAGGGCTTACAAACTGTACTCAAAATTAGTGAAACACTCCTGAAAATACTCAATCTGTTGTCAAGCAGCCTTCAATAGTCAGTAATTTCAAACACAAAGAGTGCGTTCTGATGTTTGTGCAAATTCTCAGCATTAGTAATACTTAAGCTATTATCAGCAAGGTACAGTCTCTCCATTCTTGTAACTGTCCACTTCTTGGTTGTATGAAACAGCAGTTTCACACACCGCTCTCACCTCATGCACAGGCTAGACAAACTCCAGTCTTGTTCTCCAAGTAGTATCTGCTGGAGAGCACAGATTGGGCTTACTTTTATGAGCGGGCTTAATTGCAAAACTAATGTTCCCCAGGATTGCTGAAACTCTTGCACCAAATGGTGAAACATTACAGAAGACTATAAAGCTGCTCCATCTAGTTCAACATATGGCAATACATTGATCGAACAAAAGAAGATGAGAGTAGCTCACCCAAGGGCTGCCTTTTTTATTACACCACCTTTCCTTGTAATTACCCACCAGGGGCTGACCTTGACCATATGAAACTGCCTCCCACTCTGCAGGCAAACTTGGACAGCAAAATACAAATACATTGCTGCGAAACTTGGAAGAAACCCGGTAATTTTATAAACACTGGGGTTTTTTTAATACTCTCCTCCAATCTAAAAAAACAGTTACTATAAATTCTCTGTAATGTAAGAAAGTGTATAAACATTTATAAATCCAGTGTTATCCTCTTACAGGGAAGAACGGGAGGTAGCAAAACCAAAAAACCCTACCAAACCTACACTAGAATTTTTTTAGCTAGTTCTTGGGGGAGGTGGGGGGGGAGGAACAAACAACAAAACATGGAGACACTGACTATAAACCTTCCCTTACAGTCACTGCTCAGCCGTCTAGATGATAGAATATAAACGGAACAATCTTTTAAATCTGAATTAAAAATGATAAAGTTGAAGACAGCCACGAATCTGGAACTTTGGTTTCAAACATGAAATTAATAAATGCCACCACCAGCTGTTCATCACTTCATCATGAAGAAAATAAGGCAGATGCAGGCAAATTAGCTAACTAGAGTACCTTATGGAAGCCGCTGTATGTAGGGGATTTCATGACCTGGCAACATGTGCCATTCCTATCATGACCAACTCTGCTTATTGCTGCTTACGCTTTTCCTTGTCTCTACAAAACCCTCTTTCCTAACCCTTCAAAAACAAAATATTACATTATTTCAAGAGCCTACCCTTCCAGATGCTTTACGTTACCCATCTGCTTTCTCCCTTCTTCACTACCACCTCATCTCATCCTGCCTGTTGTGCAGCATAATTGCAAGTTACTTTCGTGTAAGATCCTAAAGCCAACCATAATATTTTAAGCCTCCCACAAATTATGGAACAGTTTATATTTATGAATCAAAAATATGTTCCTATAGCCAAGCCCTCAATACTGTTTTTTAAAAGCCAAAGTCAGAAACGGACCTATCATTATGCCTCACCTGCAGCCCCAGAAGTGGCTTTATCGTGAGCCAGCGAGCTGCTGCTTTTCTTTCCCTGGTAAAATTTTTGCCAACTGTCTATGATCAGACCAGCTCTGCTACTTGTCTCTGTGACAGGCTGTTCAGGGCACAAGAGCCAAGCAGAAGCTTGTCTGGCTCCAATAGTGCCTAGGGCAGCTCAGCTTGTAAGGATAATAATCCCTCTTCTTCAGCGTTATCCAGGCAGAACACTTAAACAGGAAGAGAAAAAAAAAATTAATTAATAACTCAAAGAGGAGGAGCTGACATTAAGCAGTCAGATCCTTCATCTGGTGCCTCCATGCTAGCAGTGTAGCTTGTGCAGACCAAGCATTGCTCCGATGTGCTTTATGCGAGGACTCCCACCAAAGCCATACATCATCTGGGGACAGCCAGAGGTCAATATGATCCAGCTGCTAACGGACCCTCTGGAAAAGGAATGGACTGAGAAAAGCTGCCGATTCCCCCACACCAAAGGAAACCTCAACTGGCAGTTTGTGGATGGCTGCTTCTGTACCATAGCTCAGTATCACAAAGGGAGGACACAAATTAAAGACTGTACTCCAGACTATAGCTTGCATCCCCATGATCATCTTGAAATCACTGTGCTTGGCCCTCCAGTTAAAGAGAGAGGCTGGGCACCCGAACAATGCTCCTATCGCACTGCCCTGAGATGCAGTCCAAAAAACCCAGCATGTGCCAAAGAAGAAAGCTCAAAGCCCTGGTAATGCCAGGCAGCCTTCGTTCAACCCATTGCTGTCCATTTCCCTTGAGAGTAGACAAGGAAACTAGTAGATTCCCACAGGTCTTCCCATGAATGTCTTCCAATTCATCAGCACATACGTGTTACACTGTAATTATGCATCCAAGTATTACTGCTAAAAAGCTACAGAAAGACTGCTAAGCTTGGAAAATGAGCAAAAACTCATCTTCACTAGGAAACAGATTCTCTAGCACTGAGCTAGCTGTTCAAGCTTAATTTCACACATACACATTCATGACATATTCCTTAAATACATGATTCATGCTATTTCTTTCACCAAACCTTGCCTTATCCACTGCTTACAATAGATGATGCTCAGATAGAGCCTCTTCCCCTTCTCATCAAGCAGTTTCTGGCCTTATCTATTGGGCTTCTTATTAAAAAAAACCAAAACAAACCCAAAACAAACAAACAAACAAACCCCCAAAACTGAATGCTGTTATTTTTCTCATAGTTTCTGGGACATCCATCACTGCATCTCAGAATGTCACCAAAATTTAACTTTATGGGATCCCTGGAAAAAAGAAGGGTATTATGGCCCCCAATTTACAAGCAGCGAAAGAATAGCCAGTTTCCACCAATTTGGCACAGTCTTCTTAAATCAGCAATGACCTTACTTTATAGGGATCAAGCATGAAACAACCTTCTGTTTTGTCTTCCAAAGCAGACGTTTTTCACTTCAACTGTAAGGATGGCTGGTCAACACCGCTGCAAGTCAGTCTCCATGCCCCAAACACCCACAAAATGTAAAGATACATCAAATCTAGCTGTAATATTCTATCTAGCCTCAGTCAGGAACTTTGTAGATGAGGATGGGACCAAACTGAACTCCCCAAGGCAGCATTTAACCACATAACAGCGAGGCACTCTTTTCTGTTCATATTCTATACCTTCTTTAACAAACACCCTCCAACTTCTTTATCACTTAAGCTGTTTTGCTCGCTCAGCAAGCAAACTCAGTCCTCCTCCCTGTCTGCTCAACGAGGCAGCAACGCTGTAGGAAAACAATTTGCAATTGCCTTATTAAAGACTATACCATATGCCTAAAATGGTACAGATCAACCATTAGAATGACTCATCCTAATTTTGACTGCTTACATTTGCAACCCAATATGATTTCCTTACTTTACTAACAAACCAAGAAGCCCCAGGAGTGCCATTACTGAACTGTGCTGGTCCCAGGCAGTCATTGGCATGTCAGAGTCACAACATGCCTTTATAACTCCAGTCAGTGAAGAAGCTGGTAGTGACAGGCAGGGCTAGCACTAGGCAATGAGGTAGCCAGAAAAGGCAACAGATTGCCAAGGACAGCAAAACAGATGACCCAACTGCTGCTTTATTGATGGCATATCCTTGAAAAAAGGCTGGATGGGCTGCTGTTGTGGACAACAAGGGATCCTTTGTACTCCCTACATATAGATCCTTTTTACTCCCTGTCCCTCTGCTTCTCTTGGCTCTGCTCTTAGTGTTCAAGTCCTTTCCCTGTTCCCGACATTGTTCCTTCTCCTCTGTGTTTAAACAGTTTTTGATAAACCTGCAGCAGAAGCGCTGAAATCACAGCTAAGGCACCTTCCTTCTGCTTTGATACAAAAAGGATCTTTGAAGAATAATTCTGTCAGGCTCTCAGAAGCAAGTGCAAATTTGATTCTTCAGAGGTGTACAATTCAACCATAAACCTATATGTGTTCACAGGAATAGCAGAAAGTACCTCCTTGACATCATGGCAACATCTCTTTTCAAATTGAAATTTCTTAGTTCAAAGCCTGGAAATGCGAGAGCATCTCAGTGAAATGAAGGTAAACATATTTACAACACATTTTTCCCTTGTTGTACAGTAGAACAAAGACATTCCTCCCCCGCTCAAAAAAAAAAAAAAAAAAAAAAAGGTCCAAAAGCCCATGGCCTGAAAACCTGGGGGCAACATGCCAGCATTGACAGGGTACAGAAGAAGAAGAATTAAGCAAGTCCACTGCTACAAGCTCCACCTTCTTTACCTTCTGTAAACTATGGATGCTGATAACCATCTAAATGAGGTAGCAAGCCTCACCTACCTGATTGTGATGAAAGTCAACATTTGCACCAGCAGATAGGTGACTTCCCTCCCTCCCCAAGCTGAAAGTTCATTTTGGTTCTAGGATTGCTGAGTAATTCTGCCAAACACAGCAAGACTGCAAATCACCATTTTCTGCAAACTGCTGACACACACAATGAAGATCCCCAACCATACAGAGCCATCTTGTCTTGACACACCCCTTGAAAAGCATCGAAATCAGACTTGCCCAGAAAGAAGGGATCCCAGAATAGAGCTATAAGTAACTTAAATCTGCACTAAGGTCAGTAACTGCGGGATACATTTATGGTCCTGTATCCATCCATCAGACTACCATTTAAATGCCCTTTCTAAATAGTTATTGCTTTTCATTTGCAACACTTTAAAACTTAGTATAATTTAACATATCTACAGCTCCTATCCTATGTTTCCCATAGTAACAACTGAAATATTCAGACTCCTGCACATGATGTCTCTCATTATTTCTTCTAACCAAGAGACCACTGTAGTTTACTTGGAAAGAAAGTATGTGGGCCAGAAGGCTTATCAAAATCATAGAAAACCACAAAAATAAGGGCTTCAAAGGACATCAAGAACTCTGCTTTCAGCTCAACAGCATCTCAAGATTACATTAGTCAAGCAGGCCAGTGCCAGTATATGTCCATAGCACCACCATACCATCTTTGAAGTTGCACCACATTTTTTGTTAACATATCTCTTGTACTTTCCCAGTACAAGAGATACATGGAGCTACTGGAGAGAGTCCAGCAAAGGGCCATGAAAATGTTTAAGGGACTGGATCATCTCTCATAGGAGGAAAAGCTGAGAGAGCTGGGACTGTTTGGCCTGGAGAAGACAAGGCTCAGGGGAAGGGGGATCTTATCGATGTATATAAATACCTGAAGGGAGGGTACAAAGAAGACAGAGCCAAGATCTCAGTGGTGCCCAGTGACAGGACAAGAGGCAACGAGCACAAAGTGAAACAGGAGGTTCCCTCTGAACATCAGGAAACACTTTTTCACTGTGAGGGTGACCAAGCATTGGCACTGGTTGCCCTGAGAGGCTGTGGTGTCTCCCACCTTGGAGATATTCAAAAGCTATCTGGACACAGTCCTGGGCAATCACCTCTAGGTGGCCCTGCTTAAGCAGAGGGGTTGGAGCAGACATCCTCCAGCCTCAACCATTCTGCAAGTCGGTGAACTATATGGTAGGGATATCCCTCATTATCCCTAACAATCTGAAAAGTTCAGAAATCATAACCTCCAAAGAAGTCTTTACAACATATTTACAGTAAGTTAAGACCTCATCCCTCTCTTCCTTCTCAAAGAAGCTGAAGAACATAGACAATTATTAATGCCTTGTACTCACTGAGCCCAGTGTCTGTCAAAAAATAAAATACGAGGAAATAGTCATTTGACTTGCTTCCAAGAAAGCAATTAGATGAAAAAAAAATGTCGAATAAAGTATTTTACTGGCAGGATGACTAAGAGAACAAGAACATTTATTGATCTACAGTCTTAGACCAAAACAGCTCACATCATATCAACTACCTAAGCTTTAAAATTAACTCTATCCTCTGCCCAGGCCTCAGGGCCACTCAGCCACTTTCAGAGTACCTTTGTGGGATCTTACTAAGCATGACTTAATTAGTTAGCAAAAGACTTTTCTGAGTCTCAGGTAAATCTGCCAGTTTATCCAAAAGTTGCTTCTACTGCCTGGTAACCAAAAGAGAGGACACTCACAGGAGGACATATCCTGGAACTTTATGGTCCAGCTGAAAAAACTTCAAGCCCAAAAAGCTGAGCTAGTGTCAGAAAATTCTCTTGCCTCAACGAAATATTGCCATTGAAGCCTACAGCATCATGCCTATAACACCACAGGCAGAAACCCATCACTTCACAAAGCCCTACTGGACTTTTGTTAGGACTTCTGTTTCTGAACATATTCTGAATCTCAGCAAACCAGTCATTCATGGACAAATACCTTGCTTCTCACCAAGCTTTTCAGGGTTACAATGCTTGTGTAAGTATTGAATTTACTGTTCCGTATTATCTTTCTCTGTTCTACAGAAATTAAACAGAACTAAGATAGAAAAGTTATCATAGGGTAAGCCACAACAGACACCATACATCAGCAGTTACTGCCTACATATATATACACCATGCTATAAATTCAAGGTAACTTGAGATAGTTTATCCTTCAACAAAAGAGGAATAGTCTGACTGGCTTTGCTGCAGAGTACGAACATGGAACATGAGCAGCTACCTTGGAAAATGTGCCAGACTAAGTTCACACGCTTGTTTACTAACCAGGTAACACCTTTGGGTTTTCATACCCTAAAGCAGAATTTAGGATGCACACAGTGGAGCAGGCATTTGGTTGTGCAGTCACTTTCAGTCAGTAACCAGCCTTTAGGTAAAACAGCTTAAAATAATTTAGACCTCAAGTTAAAAGACAAAATACAGCAAATATGCATGACAATCAGAAAAATAAGTCAGAAAAAGAGGAGTACCAGTAAAAAGAACCCCAAAGTCTCTCCTGAGTAAGGGAGGAAAATGTGTATCACATTTTCTAAACATTTAAGTTCTTCAACATATGATTATTTCAAGGTATCTTCTCTATCATGGGTGCCCTCTCTCCACCATCCCAGAGTTCTTGAAGTATCATTTTGAGTTACATGCACACGCAAAAAAAAAAAAAAAAAAAAAAAAAAAAAAAAAAAAAAAAAAAAAAAAAAAAAAGGGGGCTTAGACCATCTCTATTTAACTAAATTAAAGAATTACTAAAAGGCTGAGTTCCAAAACTTCCCCTCTGGTCCAGACCACTTGCCATAAGCCTTACCAGGGTGAGATGCAACAGCTGTGGGGAGAGGGAATGAGCAAGTACAGGTGAGTTACCTCAAAGAGGAGATGGTCCTGGGAAGGGAGGAAACAAGCACACACTCCTGTCCCCTGCAAACCTGCCCAGTGGTTAGGATGCTTCTTTTCCTCAGCTCATTCATGTTGCCCTTCTCAAGCTTTTGGACAGATAGGGGACAGCCCTATACCAGAGGGCACAAGGCAGCAAAAGAAATCCTGCTATACGACCAGTGTACAAAGACCTTTGCTTGACTGCTGTATGCGTGAAATAGGCTCCCCTGGGCAACAACAACTGACTGCTAGGATTGACAAAAAGATTTTACTCTTATTAGTCAATAATACAATACCATACAAGACATTGTCATACTGGACACTGAAGAAGTTTAGAAATGACTGCCATTTGTTTCAATCTCAGTGTAAATAGGGAGTGTTGCGGGTTTCATTTTCTATGGAAACCAAGCCACACACACAGAATGTCTCACCTTTCCCTTCACCCCAGACCCAAAGGAGCCTCCACAGAGGCTAACTGCATCTTACTGTCAGAGCAGTAAAATTCAGCAGTCTGGACAAACTGAGCACCATTTAACAAAGAGACAGTAATCTCACAAGGCTTTCAGATTTCTTACTGCAGGAAGAAAAGTAAGGTGAAGCTCACAGAAGAGAGGGCTACTCTGCTTGCAAACTTTTACATATCAAAAAACCCAACCGCACACAAGACAAACTTTATGAACACCCAAATACTAGAAAGACTTCACTTGGAGCTTCCCTTTCCTCAGGCTACCAAGTCACTAGCCATAAAACACAAATTCACATGCTTCCTCACAGCATTTGTGGAAGTAAAATGTTAACATTTAATTCAAATATACAATACTAGCTGAAAAAGCCTGCGTTTATTCTTTTTGATTTGTAGTATTTTCTAGTTGAGAAATAGCCTCTTATTCAGACTTTATCTCCCTATTGCAGTCATGTCAGATTCTTTATTACTTCTTTTTATTATTATGTTTAATACACTTTTAGTAGTGAAACAGATTCTCCTTTCTAATTAGGTCTAGCAATTAATAACTGAAATTGAACTGATGATGATACAGTTCTGCTAAACAAATAACCAAAGCTGAAATCAGAGTTAACTGTTTCCATAAATTAGCATTATCAACAGCAGCTTATTCTGAACTTCATGGCTAAACTGGGTTGAAAAGAAACACAATTAAAATATTTCTCATTTATTTGGCTGCTCCCCACACTCAAGAAACCAGTCCCTCAAACAGCTGACCCTTCTTGCCACTGAAATTGGGACTTATTAAGCAATCAACTAACCTTAGAGGATTTTCTTCGGCTTCTTCTTGTCCAAACCACCACTAGTTTATCTGGCTGCCTGTTGAAGATAAGGAAGAAACAGCTTAATTTACAACAAGATCAATATGTAAACAGTTTATATTAAAACTCTTGCAATACATAATGACATCCTTAGTGGATACATTATCTCTTAAAAATAGCTCATCTAAAAACCACTCTCAACATTGGTCATCTAACAAGAAAAATAACATGTATTTATAGAAAAAGGCTGTCCTCCAATCCGCACACTAATGTCATTGTTCTCCTGCTCTCCTTGCCTGTGGGCATCTCCCCAGAGCGAGCAGCACACCTGAACAGAAACTCTTCCATGGGGCAGAGAATGGGATCCAGCCTCTTCAAAGACACCCTGGAAACAATCCAGTACCCCAAATAAACATCAGTGCAAGCTCTAGTTTGAATTCTTATGCAGACATATTGAAAAGGTACTGCTAAGCAGCAAAGAAAACAGGCAATTTCACTTTTTCATCCCCAAAGGATTATTTTTTTCTACTTGAATACCTCAAACAAGAGAATCAAGTCCTATATTACTCCTCAACATCTCCTTGGATGACCAGAGACAGATAAATCAGCGCTTCCTCAACTTTTACTCAGAAGGAGAAACATGCTGAAACTCAGTGTGGCTCTCCAAGCAATTGTTTATTTGGTATTTGTAATGAATGTACATGGAAAACTCAAAGGACACTTCCAGTACAAATTATTTTCTCTTTAAATTTCTTAAGATTTATTTCTTGGTTAATAGTTACAGCCCAATTACTTCTACCTTATTAGTTTTACAGTTGTCTCTGAGTGATTTTTTGATATTGACCTAACTTCCAGGCTTCTTTTTTTGGCCCATGATACGCTTCCCATTGTATGGCCACACTTCTGGTCCTACTTTCAGACCCATGACCCCTCTCCCAGAGGCTCCTGACCCTCCATTCCAGCTTTGTGTTATGGCTGATGACCCAAATTCCATCAACAAGCCTGACTGCAAATCCACCCATAAATGATTTTCAATGGAGTTCACATCTCCACTAAACCTGTGACTCTGCCTGGAAAAAAATTGCTGCTCGGATTTTTGACACACTGGTGTAAGAATCCTTGTGTTTCTAAAGCCAACAGAAAACCCTGTTTCATGTTTAAAAAAAAAATCATGGGGGGAAAAACAAAACGTATCTTGACTTTTTCTTGCTAACATCCAATGCGCTCAAATCATTACTGAAAGATGCACCCAAAAAAATCCACACAAGTATTCTGAATTAAAAAAAGCAGTGTTCACACTGCTATCCTAGTATTTTCCTCACAGGCAGACCACCTACTTCATAACTAACTTTTCAAATGAAAACCCAACTGGTTTAATAGTCATTTTAAGCACGGAAGTGCTGGCTGCTGTATTATATACCTTCCCATTGAGCTGTTCATAATTTCTGCAGGCTACAATAAAACTAATACATCACCTATGATTTACATTTAAACCCCCTCTCAAACTACAGTTCTCCTGAAAAACAGAGTTAAAGGCAGATGCTGCAAAGGAAATTAAGACACAAGCTTTTATTTGCTATTCTGTATTGCACCTTACTCCTTTAATATATCCCTTAATTTCCAGGTTGGGATAAATTGAAAGTGAAATAACCTACTGCATTTAACTGTGCAAATTCACTCTTATGGCTTGTTTAGGTGACCTAAACTATAGGTTGGCTCTTGTCATGGTTTAACCCCAGCCAGAAACTAAGCACCACACAGCTGCTTGCTCACTCCCCCTCTACCCAGTGGGATGGGTGAGAGAATCAGGGAAAAAAGTAAGACTCAGGGGTTGAGATAAGAACAGTTTAACAGAACAGAAAGGAAGAAACTAATAATTATAATAATAATAATACAATAATAATAATAAAAGGATTGGAATATACAAAACAAGTGATGCACAATGCAGTTGCTCACCACTTGCCGACTGATGCCCAGTTAGTTCCCAAGAAGCAATCCCCCCAGGCAAACTGCCCCCAGTTTATATACTGGGCATGATGTCACATGGTGTGGAATATCCCTTTGGCCAGTTTGGGTCAGCTGCCCTGGCTGTGTCCCCTCCCAACTTCTTGTGGCCCTCCAGCCTTCTTGCTGGCTGGGCATGAGAAGCTGAAAAGTCCTTGACTTAGTATATAAACACTACTTAGCAATGACTAAGTTATCAATATTATTCTCATAATAATCCAAAACATAACACTATACCAGCTACTAGAAGGAAAATTAACTCTATCCCAGCTGAAACCAGGACACTCTGCTTGTGGCTTCTCCTGCAAAATCTTGCTCAGTAATGAGTCATACTGTTGTACTTCAAAAGTTCTTTGCTCACTTGGTGTCAGGTGTGTTAGGTTCTCATCTGTTGGCATACACCCCCATTCACTTTGATGGGAGCTGTGTTTGCACCACCAGGAAAAAAAACCACCCCCAAGCAATTTCCTTGAAGCGAAGCAATCCAAACCCATGCCTACAATAACCAATTTTTTCCAGAGTTATTTGACTTTGCACTTTAAACTGACTTATTCCCATTTCAGAAACTAGCCTGTGAACCAAATTTCATCTAACCTTGACTCATTCAATCCTAAGCTTGCCTCTGAGCACAAAAAAATGCCAGAAGCAGGGGAAGGTGTGGGAGGGAAGAAAAAGAGAAAACAGTTAAAAGAAGATGCATTCCTGCAGTACCAGTGGTTACACTGAAGACAACCCTCCCTCCAAGAGTGGCACTCTGTGTCCCAGGAATCACACAAATAGGACCTTCAGTAGGAAAAGGCAGGACAACGCCTGCAGAGGTTAAGAGCACAAGTCCACACTGCCACCAGCTCTCCACCTCTTCTCCCTTTCATCTAAAGGGACACAGTGCTCAGCAGAATGTCTCCTCCCTGTTTCTTCTCGCCAGCACAGCCAGCCGCTATACTTGCCGTGGCATTGGCCTGCTCAGGTGTACAGGAACACCAGCTATCAGAAACACCCAAGAGACAAAAAGACATTCTTCATGGTATACTTAGTAGATCACGAAAACATTGAATTCCAACACATGGATTTCAAAAGTAGATTTCCACACGTTCTCATCAGAAGAGCACTCAGTTCTCCAGAGATCCTGTGAGGGAGGCTAAGAAGGATCCTGCACAGGTCCCTTCCTTCCCTGCAGCTCCAGCTCAGGTAATGGTGACACCGCATTGTCCCTCTAGATCTGTTTTGATCTTGTCTTATGTATCTTGGCATCAGAAGTGATTTTTTCTTACAATGGCACTGGATAATCTTCCCGGGGGGAAACATGCCACAAGCTGGAAAAGTAAAGCAGCACACTCAGCTCCACATGGTGCCAACATCTAAACCAGGAGGCCAGCACCCAATGGAGATGGCCCAAGAACAGTTACATACATGTGCAAACAAATGGGCCAAGAGAAGCAAGACAGCAAAGCAAAGCGAGGAAACAGGAGGAGTGTCAGTGCCGAAGCGAGTCAATTCAAAGTAGAAATGAATCCATACCTGCACTCCTGCACCACAGATATTTTTCATTACGAGGTACTCTAGAAAAGACCCGTGGCTATGCCAGATGCCTCAAGAAAAGACAAGAGTTAAGAAGAGGCTATATGTAGACACAACACAGTTATTCTGAAAAACTAAGTAGCATAAAACAATTGCCAATGGTTGACAAGCCTCAATGCAGAAATCCTTCCAAGTGTGGACAGAAAAAAAAAAAAAAAAAATCAGATATGGGCAGTAAAACATGACAGTCATCTCCTGTGATACTGGTACGCATGTGTTCCAGGTTGGTAACTGACCTTACATTTAATTCTAATTCTTTCATTTCATTTTAAACCATGCCATTGCTTGCTTGGCTTTACACAGGTTGTCAGAGACAGCTGGTGCTTCAATACAGTTCTTCAGCAGGAGCTGTGCCTGCATCACATACACACACAGTTATCACCAAGCCTGGATTTATTTCCCTATTTTGAAGAACTCCCTCTGCCAGCAATATAAAGAAATACACTAAAATGAAAAAGCCAACTAGAGTCTCAATTCAGACTGACAAGACCAAGCCATGCTGATGGGAGACCATGAGCAGCACTTGTTCCCCTAGGCTCTTTCACCATTATATTTATTTTGTTAAGTACTAAGTATATTTTGCTCCTTCAGCTTCAAGTATGTATCTCCACATCCAGAGGTACTGCGCCAAAACAAAACAAGGAAGGTTACCAAAATATGGAGACAGAAAATTTTGCAAAATGGAATGGGGAGAAAAGGGAAGAGAAGAAAATATTCCCAAGGATGAGTTTCCCCACTAAGCGTAGCACATGCTTAACTGAAACAACAGAGAAAGAACAGCAGTTTTTCTAAGGGATTTTCTTCAAGAAAGTCACAAATCCAACAATTTAAAAATATCTCCATAGAACTGTTTTACGAATTAAGCCAAGAGCAACCTTTTCTTCCACAATCTGTTCATTGTTCTTATATGCCAATACACTTCTAGAAGAAAAAGCCCAGCTCATACTTTAATCGGCAAATTTGCATTCAAGGTTATTAGTGATGTCTCGGTGCTAGGCAATGGCCACACCCACATAATGCAGTTTGCTCATTTAAAGCATTTCAGACTTCTCCCCTCCTTCAACATCATAAAGCTGGGCTGCTCATTAACCAACAATAAAAGCAAATAAAATAACTTCTGACGAATTAGGCTGAACACTGGTTTTAGTATCCTTTATAAGTTTACTCTGTAAACTCGGAGATCATTCCAAATACAAAATGCATAATGGTGCAAACTGAACAAATACTAATGGTCAGCTATAAAAAAAAATTTAGAAAATTAGTTTCCTGTGCTGCACAAACAACATTTCTCATTCCTTTAAACCCGCCAGCTTTTAGATAGTCACTTATTCAGCTCCAGCAAAGCCAGTATGTTTAAGGTAAGGAATAACACACCACTAACCCTATGACAATAGGGTTGGAGTGGGGGAAAGAAGTGGGTTTTAGCTGAACAGCTACATCTCCATGCCAAGTAATTGCTTCAATCTGTACAATTCAACACCACCAATCTTTCAGTAGGAATATTTAATACTGTACTGGAATCTAACATGATCGGCTTGGTGGTGCTTTGCATTTCACCCCATGCCAGTATGCAGCATTGCCAAAGCAGCAGCAGCCCCCTGGGAGGGGGAGCTGAAGGAAGCCAGAAGCACTGGGGCATCAGACACTGCCACCGTGAAAGGCAGGGACCCAGCGGCAGGTACTGAAGGATCCAGCTTTGATCCAAAAGATCGTATTTTATAAAGCCTACCATAAACTTGTATTTGCTGTTTACTCATTTTTGTGTGGTTCACAAGAAACTATCCCTGAAGAAAGGCAACTTACAGTAGTAAGCTTATTTTGTTACTTGCAAGTGAAACTTATTCAGCAAAGCAGGGAAGATTATGATTTCAAAGTTTGTGGCTCAGTAAAAGAGCTTCATCGCTGCCCTGCATACTAAGTAACTAAAACAAGATTTAAAATACAGATTAATAAAACATTTATAATTCAAAACCATGCCTGCTATTCCTGTCAGACAGAAGCCATGATTCTGGTATCTTCGATTCTCCCATTGAAACAACTGATTTAAAAAATAAAATAAAACAAAATACTGGAACCAGACTTTGCCATATCCACAACTATTAAATAAAGTAATAAAACCATTCCCCAGGCTGGAAAAAAACTATGTCATCTGGTCATTACCTTATATGCCACAAATTTCACCGATTGAAAAGGAGGTTGTGCAAGATTCAAGGTCTTCTGGGGTTTGGTTTGATCATTCCAGGAAACATTTGCACAACATTTTGATTACAGAACTCTCTAAATATCACTTGTGAAAGAAGGACATAAAAGGTATCAAGTCTCCTGTTAACTCTTGTTTTGTAAACCTTTCAGCAGAAGCAGATAACATTAACCAGGACCTATCTCTCCACCAAACTTACCATTTGATAAAAAACAACCACCAAAACAAACCAAACTGTAAAAGACTTATGTTTAGAATCTGTTGCTGGAAAGAATTGCAAATGCACTTAACTTTAATTATGGCCACTGAAGCCAATGGAAGACCAATTACTAACAACCTTTTGGTGAAAGGAGAGAAAATAGGTAACAGTATTTGTTTATAACAAAGTATCATTACATTCAATAACCTTTAAATGCCTGTAATGCACAAGGTACCTTTTTTGTATGTACACAGACACACTACAGCCTGCATGTTTGTTTTGGGATCAAAATGCCCAAGTGTTAGGTTTTGCCTTCTCCCCCTCCCCCTTTTTTTTTTCCAGTTGAGCTTGTTTTATTCTTACTGTGTTTGATATGAACTGCATTAATTATTATGGGCTGCTAGATTACTCTTGTGAAGCAAGCTTAAAGGAGTATAATTAACAAGAGAAGCAGCAGTTTTAGCACAATAGCATGCAGATGCACCTATTGAAGGATAAAAATAATTACTTGAAGACTAATGTCAAAGTACTTCTGATAAGAATTTTTTTTTTAAATAACCTTTTGTCCCCTCTGCATTGTGCATGCCAGCATGATGTGCAAGGTTTTCATTATGATCCAATCCTCCCTCCCCAAGAGCACACAGCTTTCTACACAACTGCTGGAATGCTATCAAGGCTATCTAATGGTTTCTCAAAAATAAATGTGATCAGTTCTACACCACCATTAATTTGGGATGAACATTACTTTTCCTCATTTTACAGATAATTACTTTGAAAAGCTCTCTTTGCAGTGTATTCTTCTGCACTGGGACCTACACTATGCCATGTATTACCATTAGCCAAGGAACTAATCATGGCCTTTCATGAGCCTTGTACTAAGGCTTTTTTTCCTTCAGAATTTCCTGTTGGTCATGATCAATGAAATTCCACAGCTGCCTACAACTCCAGGAAGTGCAGTGAAGTCACCACCGATGCTTTAAACAGGCCTAGAGATGCTGGTAAGAATGATGTCACATGTTGATGCATTTGCCAAATGGGCCCTCTTGCCGAGTGAAGGTACAGCACTGATTGCAAAAACCAGAAACATTAAGAAGAAAATAAAACACCATGCAGATAAAACCCATCTGAGCTAATTATAAGATGAAGTACAATTACGAGATGAAGCTTTGCAATTTTAGGAAGGGGTTTGGGGTTTTCTTCCCCACCTCCCCTTAACTTCCATGGTGGAAGTTAAGGGTATTCAAAACACTCTGTACCCAGACATCATTCAGCGTAGTTGTACAAGATGCCAGGACATATCCACCAGCAAATTAAGGTAGGATGGCTGACATGTTCACCTGGCGTTGTCCGTCTGCTCCCACTTCACTGCGGACTCCCACATAAGGCCTTTGAACAGACTTCTGAACCATCTCACAGCATTACCATGTCAGACTATCTGAATCAAAACAGCAGTCTCCCAACCTAACTCACTGCAAAATATGCATCAAGCCCCTAAAATAAGACAAAGCTTGTTCTTCCCTCACTGCAACGATCCAGTAGTCTTGGCAAGGCTGGGAAATTTCAAAAGAGAAACCTTTAAAACAGGCACAGCAAGAAGACACCATAGCTGAGATCCCTCCGCTTCTGCATCTTCACTTTGTACGCTTAACACAGAAAATTCCTCCTTCATTTCTTCCCACCAGAGGTCTCTATTTTTTCAAGACTACACAAGCTGTCAAAAGACCAGGATTTTCTCTGTGAACTGAATTTTAGGGTTTTTTTAATACATCTGCAGCTGAACAGACTGGCCCCAGCAAGACTTAAGTCTCAAGATTATGCTTTGCTTTTCGAAAGAAGCTCTAGTCTGGCTTTGCTTGGTTTAAACAAAAAAGGGACAAAGCAAGACACTACAACTATTTTACAAGTGCAGTCAGACCTACTGAATCTGCACAGCATCTATTTGCGAGGCTGAGCATGGAATGTGTAGCATGTACTGCTGATGACTTGGTTTTCTTAAACCAAACACAAACGAAGTTTGCAGAATGAGCCGGATTAAACAAGGGCCAAGTTCATCCATTATTCAGAACAACCAACAAGGACAGATTCAGCTTCATTTTTCAAGGAGTTATTGCAGCAAAGAATCTTAAACAAAACAATCTCAACAGGACTATCTAGCAAATCTTTTCTTAAAGTTTTTTGCAACAGAATTTTATATTGCAGAATACACAAACTAACCCTAGTCTTCAGAAATTGTGTTCTTTAACGTCCTTTTGGCAGTAACAGGAGGATTTGTCGACTAGGCCCTGAATTTTACATCACATCCAGCTGCCCTCCACGTAGAAGCTTTCTTTGCCTGGTCCAATTTATTCTTGCTTGTCCCAAGGAGGGGTTAAGAGTACTGCACCAGAAGGACCAAGTGGATGTCTTATCTCACTCTGCTATAATCATAGACACTTCCCTCAGGCAGACATTTACTCCAGCAATGCTTAGTCCACGTGTTTACACTACACATCCCACCACACCAGAGCTTAGAAATGCCTCCCAATACTCTGTAACAAACAACGCCTACAGAAAACAAGAGCTGCTTAAGGCCACCTAAAAGCTTGCTTGTAATTCCAACCTTCCCAGTCAAGTAAGTTCAGAGCATTAGAACACCACTAAATGCAGGTCAGGTTTTTGTGCATGGCTAGCAGGGGCTCAGGCTAACTGGCAGGGAGGAGTACACGCTAATGGAGCCATTCAGACAAACCTTAAATGGAAAGAGCGGAGCATGTTGCTTTATAGTGGAAAGTTCACAGGAGGCTACCATGAGTCAGATCTTTCTCAGATGCACGATTTTCCTTTTTATGTTCTTTTTTCAGAATATTTAGTCTACATTTTAACAACAATGAATCAAAGTTTTTTAAAAAACACTTTCAGTTTAGAGTTGGTAGGTCGCTCCTCCCGAGCTGCACATGGCAAGAGCAGGCGCTACACAAACCTGCTTGCACAGTCCACCCAGTCCTGACCCGTGGTGAACTCGCTACCCTGATCTTCTTCCCTACAGAGCTGGAGCCTGACAACTGCAAAGTGAATAAACACAAACTAGTTAGAAATCAAGCTCATTTTCATCTCATACATAACAGCGCATTTGAAGGCTGGTTTAAGAAGGTGAAGTGCTAGACCATCTATCTTCTGTGAAACCCAAGTGCTGAATGCAGATCTCCGTGCACCCAGCCTCCACATCCCGCACTTCCTTAAGCGGACACAAGTGATCGGCATTATCTGCCCCTCTCTTCATGAATGTCCGTGTTCACTGTGGTGTAAAACAATAAAACAGATTAGTGACAAGGATCAGGGAAACACAGTTTTAGCAAACTTGACCAAGTAAACCAGGAATTTTGAATTCAAATTCCAGCTCCCATCCACACTGACTATACAGCCTTCAGAAAATTTTCAGACAGACACTGAGCAGCATCAACCCTCCCTTTGATTTTAGTCATGCTCTGTGACCTACCTATACCTCTACCTATAGACCAAATATAATATCTCTGTACAACAATGTATGTGCATTACTGAGGATACCTTAAACTATTGTGTTACCCCTTCTTATTCTGAAGCACTACAAATGTGAATGTTAGATGTATTCTCACTATAAAAAGTGCAAAAAGCATAGCTAAAATAAAATTCTTTGACTGACAAATGCTGCCTGAAATGTAGCTTCAACCTATCAAAAACAAATGCCTGCATCAAACAATGTATTTCTGTACTAAAAATATGCAAGAGGCTTCTCAGCACATCATTGTCAATTTTAATAAGACCCTATTACAAAACAGATCCTATTCCATTTTGCATAATTTTTTTTTTCTCAAATAGCATTCAAACAGAAGGCCCTTCTGTTTTTCAATCTGGAAACAGTAGAGAAAAAAAAAAATCTATTTTTTCTGCAATTCCTGCAGAACATAAAAAAAGTGTGTATCTTTCACCAAAACCACAGTGTTAGAAAACTGAACTATTCACAACAGAATCTTCTTCCTCCAATTTGTCTAAAATGGATTTAAGAAATTCTGCATAGCCTACTATGAGCAATTAAAGAGGATGATCTTTGCTGTTCTTACTGCCTGGGCGAGTTTCACATTCACACACAGATACCAAAAAAAGGTTTTGACTTCTGTTCCATGGAAATTCCAACAACCATGTTAGGACTTGGACAAAGCAAGTCTCAGATGCCTCCATTCTCCTCCTCTCCTTGCAATCCATGGACTCATACTGAAGAAAATTACAGTTCAGCATGGGCAGGCATAGGAGAATCTGGCACCGTACATCTTTTAAAGCTCCCTTCCAAACCAACTACACCAGGGTTTTCGTGTTTGTTTTTGTTTCTTAAGGCCATGTTTTGGATTACACAAAGCAACTTCTATCTTTTGAAGATGCACAGAAACTGTGAACAAACTAAACGTTTCTGAGTGGGTGTAGCAAGCGCAGAATGGTACCAGCTTGAAGGGTTTGTCTAAAGAGAAAGTTCATATCACTACCTCAGGTGCCTGGATTATGGGACTGAGATGCTTATACAGTAATTAGTGTTTTTAATTAAAAAGGCTGATACCTACAAAGAGCAAATGAGTGCTAAGACACACAGTAGTCTGCTTCTTCAATACTGGAAAGTTTGAAAAGCTTGAATATATGCTTGAAGCTATAAAGACAGTGCAAACTCTTGATTTACACTGCAAAGAAGACTGTAGCCTAACACTGGGTAGCACAACACAAGCATATAGTAAGCTAAGGGGTAGATCTATGGTATGCTGTGTCCATACAGGGAGCAGCGTGGAAGAGCTGGTATGATACAAACTTACACTTCATTTTCTAAATGATGACTTTAGTGAGCCCTAAATTAACCAGCATCTGTTCTGAGACATGGGCACTCCTGGCCCACCTACAATGAGCTCTCCAATTAAAGGTTCCTCATCTGCCAGCAGCCTCCTTTCGCTTTTGCAAATTAGTATCACAAAGAGAAAAAAAAAAGGGGGGAGGGGGGGGAAAGGAGGGAAGTGAAAACATGACATGCTGTGCTAGCTCCTTTCCCCTGTCTCTGCCCAGGAGACCAGACTTTGCAAATACTGTCAGGTGCTCTCTGCCACAGCCATAACAGATATGGTATCAAGAAGTATGAACTCACTTTCGGGGAAGGGGAGCATTGAAAGATGAGATCCTGAAGTGCTTTCTCAGCTCTGATTCTGGCATCACCTTGGCTCTATGACCAACCACAGGATTACAAATCACCTGCTCTCAGCAAAGCACCTGGTTACCAGGAGGAATACTCCTCCTCCTCTCAATAGCTGGGGCACCAGTGGAAGTAACACACCTTCCTGCCACCCTTCAGAGGCACAAAATTAGAAGATTTTAACAACTGCAATAATGCACCAGTTACTGGAAATCTCTGAAGCAGCCACAGCATCAAAGCACCACAGGGAAACATGGGTACCTTGCATTTAAAGTTGGGTACCGAAGTCACACGCTTGTGCACTAAGCAAAACAAAAAGCCCCAAAGCCTACCTTGTCTTCTCCAAGCTTAATGAGACCTTCAAAATGTGAAAAATGAGAATAAGCCAATGTGATAAATTTTGCAGCAGCAAGCTATACATGGGTGGTTTCCAAAACTAAAGCTATGATTTTCTTGCATGTTAAGAAATAAAACCATTAATTACCAGAGTTACAAAATTTTTGCATATGGTTTCCAAGGAACTTGCGTAGGCCATTCAAAACTGCCACTACTGTTTCCCATGAGATGCCCCATTTCATGTTGGTAGCCTTTTGAGAACTGCTTTAAGATGGAGGTATGGCCATAAGAAGAAAAATTATTTGATCAGTATTTACAGCTAAATAACTGTTCCAAAGACTGCAAAATTAGAATAACTCCTCCTCTTCCTGCTCAATCTGTTTAATTAAGTTGTTACATTGCTTCCAAGCTGCCTCCTGAAACAGAAGTTAACACCTCTGATTACAGAAGTCAATCTCAAAAGCAACACTGTTTATTTCTATTTAGAGATCACCAATTCTTCCCCTAGAATTGTACATACAAAGTCTAAAAATGTGTATCATTTTTAGGAAGCTAAACCGACCAAATCTTTTAATTAATGCCCTCAAAGTCACACCCCTGGCTCATACCCAGCAGCAAGTACTGGCTAAGAAAAAAATGCATATTAACTCATGGATACCCAAGAGACCAAGCAAAACCTCCTGCCAACACTAGGGGCTGGATATTGTAAACAAAACAAAAAAGCAAAAAAATTTCCTAACTGGAAGACCTCTATTTCTATTTTGAAATGTAAAAATATGATCTTACAGCTTTTAAGTATTGGAAAGTATTTTGAAAATACCAAACTTCCTAATTTGCAATACAACTGATGAAATATTTCTATTTCAAGGTCAAAAAACCCTAAACCCACCAACAACTAAGGACCTAAACAGGTTTTGCTAATAACTGCTGTTGGGCATCTCATGAACAGCAATCTGAAACTAGAATTGTAACTAATTATTTCAAGATCAGCTAAGCTGGAAACTAATAGCATATTTAATATGACTGTTTTAAAGCACAGGTTTCGATTTAAAAAAGCAAACATACAGAGCCTACAGTATAGCTGAATTTATGCTGATGCTGAAAATGCACAAAGAAATTACATCTTTCAGCAGCCATTTTTGTTTGTTTGTGGTTTTTATTTTTTTAAACTATCTCCCTATATGATATTTTTCTGTTACAACCTGATCTAGCTTTCACGCAAGTCAGATGCTCCTACAAACAGAGCCCTCAGAGCTAGGTCAGCCCTTTGGCTCGGCATCCCTACAGAAGAAAATAAGAGTAGTGGTCCTTCACATTTTTTTTCAGTACACTGAGCTGTACCTACTCTCCTTTGAAAAGCTTACAGCTGATTACCAACATTCAACAGGAGGGCACTCCTTGAGGTACAAAAGGTCATTTGCATTCCCAGAATTTTTTTGAGATATAAACTGTTAAAAATGAACACTGTCCTTTCTTTGCTTACATTGCCAATGAAGACATATAGATACCACCACTATCAACTGTTTCAAGTCTTAAGTTCAGGCCTTTTGCTACCCATCATGCACCGAGTTTGTAACTGGAGACTAAACATGGTCGCTACACTGGCTACCATGCTGCCCTCTCCCTTCTTACTGTGCTGCCATGGTTGGTATTTTATGTCAACTTAGAACAGACAGAACCCATACCCTATCCGTCCTATAGTGAAATGCCTGATTGTGTTTTAGCCTAATGGCTACTTTAGTTAGCTGATGGATCTTAGCATGGGGTAGTTATAAAGTAACATCTGCAGCCATAGAAGAGAATCCTGGATGCTGTCCAGATTTTTTATTAAGTGGATTTGATGTCTTGCAGGCTGGATTCCAGTCTTGTATCATTAAATGAGGCAAAGGGATAAAGAGACAGAGCCCCTCTATCCCATAGAGTACACAGCTTAAAAGATTAAGTAATTTTGTCTCACCCTAGATTTCAAGTTTACTCCAATTTAAATTTTTTTTATCTGTAAATACAAATGTGTGTGGTGTAAAAAGCAGTTCTCCTTGGAAGCAGAAAGGCAAATAAAAAGGGAGGCTAGGCTGGTTCCTGGAGCAAAATACACTCTTAATCTTGCAAAGTGCTGAGAGCCATCCACTCAAAGTAAAAGACAAAGCCTCTCAAACTTACTGCAACACCTCATTGTGCCAAGTCAAGAACGGTGTCCTTACAGTGAAAGGCAAAAACCTCCTACCAGATTAAGTGCTACAGGATCTGGCACTACATGAGGATAAACAGGACGAAAAATTTTAATTTCAAGCTTCTAGAAGAGTATTACAGTAAATGAAATTAAGGTAAGTTACTGTAAATGATTAAATTTCAAATTGGAGTTTTAGTATATTTGCCTAGTTAGGGCCAAAGAAGCCTAATGAATAAAATCTACTCTGTAAACTAACCATCAAGGGAATGGGAATCAATTTTAGCTGTGCAGAGTTCACACAGAGCACTGAGGGGGAAAACCAGTTATGTGCAGAGTCATCAACACGGACAATACAGATGCGTGGGCACACAAACTCCCTGGATTCTGCAAAATAAGATTTTCCACATATTTCAGCATATTTGATATAAAATGCACTTTTCATCTTTAAAACAAACAAGGCTCAAAAGTTGAAGCCTGCAAAATTTTAACATATTTACTTCTGGAGCACTCAGATGAAACATCAGCCTTGGCAGGGCCAGCACTGCACACACATGTGCATGCCCACTCTCTAGCAGTACACTCGCCTCAAAGAGATGGGCAGGCCCGGAGAGGAACACTCAGGAAAATTAAGATCACCGGGCTACCACAGTGAAGAGCAAATCTCCTGAATGTGTGCATTCACAGGAGAGTTCAGCATGGTTTTATTTATGTACTTCATGCTTTAAGTCAGCTCTCCTTAACTTTTCCAGCTTCTGAGCACAGACAAGACCTTACACAAAACACTTATCTCAGCTTGATCTGTTAATTTAACCTTGTCTCTTGAGCTTTGACAGGTGAGTGCTGGCATATCTAGCTCTTGCTGTTTAACACGTTACCCCATGCAGTACCAATGCCTTCTCAACCACACAGTATCAACGCCTTCTCAGCCACTTCTCTTCCCCAAAGGCCTTGCCGGGGGAACTGCAACTTCTGTCCTCAGCACTGAAGGCAGACAGGCAACCTAGTAGACTAGAGCCTTTAACCCCTTTCACTGCAGGCGAGTCAGGGCTCTTATTTCTCACTGCTCTGGCTGGAAAGCTAGTGCTCAGTTTTAACATATACAGGATTTGGGTTTGTTTGTTCTGCAGCCAGACAAGCAATATAGTACCAAATGAGGTGTGAATTTACTCATTCATTTCAATGCAGTTAATGTTCAAAGATGCTTTGGGTCATTGAAACCCTCAAACTTCAAAGCCAATGAAAGTGTTTTGGAGAAAATTATGAAGTCAAAGCATAAACCAGAGCCAGACATTTGGCTTTTGTAATGTCACCTCACATTGCTGGAACAATGCAAAGAAATCTAAGTTTCCCAAAAGGGGCAGGGCAGGATTCCCCATGGGAGCTGCATATGCCAGAACTTGATGTGCTTCCACTCACGCCCAGGTAGTGCAACACCTCCTACAGGTGCTCTGCCTCTACAATGTCCAGCTTCCAAGCTGAGAGACCCTGCCGTAAAGATGCACAGTAAATCCAGAGTGTCCAAGCCACCTCTGATGCATGTGGCCCATCCCCAGCAGCACATGCAGGCACACACCACCAGCTTTCCCTGAGGCAAGCAGACCAACCTGTGCAGACCTTATTCCCAAGGGGCTGACAGCCCTCCACCATTCCACAAATAAAGCATGTTCCTCAGCAACAGGATGGCAGAAAGTGGCGGGGCAGAAATTGGGGCCAGGAGGGCCAAAGTGTAGACAAGCTCTTGCATCAGACACTTCCCACTTTACCTAACATAAACTCTCCATGTCCAAATGACCCCAGGATTTGAGGACGAATGCAGGCTCCCTCTTCACCTCAGCCATACTCTCCCTTCCCCCTCTTACCTCGCCTAAGACATGACAGGGATCACATGCACCCAGGGACCTTAGAGCTGGAACACCCAAAGGGGATAAAAAAGGATCAAACAATACAAAGAGAAAATATCCATAAGGTAAAGATGACACATTGGCAGCTTCATCACATGAATAACAGCACCAGACGTAGAACAGGTACCTACATTTTTCTTCTGGCTTTGAAGCACTCAATTTCTGTACAATCCTGGCCTTGAAGAATCAGCCTCAAACTAGACCAGCAATTCTGAAATGGGTGATGGAGGTTTGCTTCTCTCAGGAGAGTCAGAGTTAAGAGTTTAGCCTGTCTCTGACCAAACTCAAGAGCAGTTCTCACAGTTTAGCCTCATAAATATTTCAAATGTCTCATGTGCTACCCTATCTCTTCTTACACCATAAGTCACAGGACAGATATGCTGGTGCAACAAACACACTGCATAGAATTCTTGGCATTTTTTAAGGGTAGGAAAGAAAATGTTACTTCCCCCCCTGCCCATATTCACATTCTCTTTCCAACAAGCATTAGACTTTGGGACTGATTTTGTGCATGTATACGAAAGAAAAAGCTATCACCCAAAGTCCAAGCAGAAAATAAATCACAACAAATTTTGCAGCAATGGGGGGAGGGGGGGAAGAAAGGATCAACAATTCTAAGCCAGCCAGTGTATGTATATATTGAAGTCAACAAGCTTAAGCAGAATATTCCAACAGCTCTGATTATATCGCAGTAATGATAAGCCTATATCTTGCTGTGCAGCCACGGCTTTGTGGGAGCTGTAACAGAGCTCCATCCTATCAGTTTTATTCCCAAAAGTCTTCACAGAGCTTAACAAGTTCTCTTCCTTCATTTAGTGCTGCAGTTTCTAGGTAAACACCTCTTTTAAAGCACTTTGGTTTGAACTGTCAGGCAGACTGTCGCAACATTTGCAAGTGAAATCTTGCAACACCTAACAGTGTAGGTCCCCTGAACTTTTTGCACTGGAGTAATCAACATGTAGCCTTTCAAGTGCAATTACATGCTTCAGGCATCTATCACCTCTGCTGAAGCAGAGCTTGGTCCTTAGTTATTGTCATTTTCTAATATTGTCGCCACCACTGGATAAAATATTTTAGAAACATCAATCTAGAAAGGATGTACTTAGAGCCTAGTACAAATTACTTCCTTCCTGCCTAATCTGACATTTATCCATTACACATACTCTTAATTACACATCACTAAGGGGAAAATAAATAGAAAACAAACAAAAATCCCTCCCCACAACAAAACCTTGCTTAAGCTCCTGCATCAATAACCGTAGATCAGTGATCATGCGATCACCTCCCCTGCAGAATTACCTTTCCCATTTTCCTCAGGTACTCTGCTTCACCAGTCCTGCTGTACCTCAATACAATGTTCTGCGACAGTTTCCACTCTGACCCCATATGACCAAACACACTTGTAAACAACCTCATTATTAACATGATTCATATTGGGAAAAAAAAAAGAAAAAGGGAGGCAACATCTTTCTAAGTTTGTAAGGTATTACTTGTGGTTTCTCAGTTATGTAGTGTCTTGCTACCATAAATCTGCACTCATACAATTCCTATCAGTACAGAGAGGGAGGGTTTCTTGCACCTTCTCCACAATTTCTCTGTATTTCAGTTTCAGAGATATAAAATGGGGATCATTTTTCTCTATCACACAGCAGTCTTGTAAGACTGGATTAATAATGGAGCTGCGTGGCTGCAGAATTTTTGCACAGAGAAATTGTCAGCACAGCAAAGCGTCTTTTTAGTTGTTTTACGCCAGTACCACCGAACAGAGAGCTGCTACCTTCTGGCTTTTAACAGGAGACATAAATCCTACTTATTAGTAATTGTGGACGTAAACCTGTAGGAAAGTTGACGGAAGATGATTTGTGCACACAAATTAGGGAGTGATAGAAAAGATGACTTGTCTACACAGTTACAAGGGAAGTTGAAAGGAAGGCTAGCGTAGAACCAGGATTTTCTGACTTACATTGTTTCTACCACTAGACCACTCTCTCTAGTAGAATAAGAAGCAAAGAGGACTTTATTTCCCTCTCCAGATCAAAAACACCTACACAGAAAGAACTGCACAGAATTTATCAAGTCTGCTCTGAACAAATGGAGGTGCTAAACTGACCGACACAGAATTATTTATGTAAGGAACAAAAATAACTTTTACTACTACTTTTAGTAACTAAAAACCTATATAGCTTCACGAGCTCTTCTACTTTTGGTACTCTCAAAAAACTACTCTGCAGCTTCTAACTACATCTGGGTAGTGAGAGAGAACAATGTTTGCAATTTCTTTGCTGTGACTGGGAACTTGCCTTAAGATAGAAAAAAAAACTCAACTCCAATAGCCACCCATGTACAAAACCAACTTCCCCAGTTCAAATAGAGAAATCATGCTTTGATACAATAATCAGCTCAAAAAACCCAAATTGTAAATAAGTTCTTATCCCCCTGTAACTGTGTATAAATGTACCAAATGGTAAGAGCATGTAAGTACTCTTTTTGTGTATGCTGCATTATTCCTACCCTTTTCACATCAACTACCCAGAAACTGGCATGTGACACCAATATGAAAAACCACTTACAGTGAGGAAAATACAACATGGTGACAATAAGGATGCACCAGGTTGAAGAGATTATTGAAGAGATCGGGACATCAATTTGAACCAAGTAAAATTACATTGAAGAAGGCCAGACACATACTGCATTTTTATTTACAAAGCTATAAATCTTCCTTTGAATACAAAATGTTATAAAAAAACACCTTTCAAATGCACTCAGAATTTTTTTAACATTGTATGATATTAATAGCCAGACTTTTTCTACCTGTGTCTTAAAGGTAGAAATAGTTAAATAATGCAGTTTGTTTTCATTCAGCACAAAAAGAATCCCTGGAACACTTTAAATTTAGATTTCTTCTTTAACAGTATGATTGCTACTATCTCAGTCACTCAAAGAGTGGTGAAATCATAATTAGCATTCACCAAGAGAAGATGTAACCTCCTTTTTAAAATAGTTTCTGAAAGAATTGTGACTATTATGAAAGTGAAACATTAAGAACTGTGTTTGAGCAAGCCTCATTTCAGATTTATTCCCATCAGCGATGGCTGAGCAGACAGTACCAAAGCCAGCGCCTGTCCTGCCCTGTGACCTGCACTGCTGGGTTTAGGGTTCAGACTTACAGGTGCAAGTAACAATGGATTACTTCTCCCTTAACACAAGCAGAGGCACAACATTTTCAGTAATCAAGGCTTGCTCAGGACAGTTTTTGCAACAAAACTACTTCATTTAAGGAAGCTACGCTGAACTGGAACAATTGTTCTGGTACAATCAGAAATATAAATGCACTTTATTTTGCTACAGAAGTGCTTAAACTAGCTGTGCAGCTATTTCCACGAAAATGACTCTAGATAATGTACTTCTGTACCACTGACTCCTGCCTATAAGGGAAGAATAGCTGCTGTATGACATAGATTGCAAAGGCACAGTAAAACAGTGGAGCTGCTGCATATAGATGATGACCAAGTATACATATGTGCATATTGCTTGTTCAGCAAAATCACGTTTGAAAGCTCAATGTGACAAAGTTCCCATTTTAAAGGGGGCACATTTTGTCGTAAGAATTTTACATGGCCTGGGTCAACAAACATCTATCTGAATAAAACACAAAAATCTGATTACAGCTGAAAGGAATTGTATTCAACAGGAGAATAAAGGCCTGGAGTTTACTACTATGTTGAGCATTTCAGCCACATGAAATACTTCACTATTCCAAAGCTACTTAATTTACCAGTGAGATGGCTTGAGGTTGTAAGGAAGGATGAGATTTCTGGACTGAGCAGGGCCATGCACCCCACAGCACACCTAGGAGCCTCCCAGAATAACAGAGGGTGGACAAGATTTGTCCCTTACTAGCAACAGCCACCCCTTCTGCTATTCATCATCAGCATCCAGGCTTTCCCTCCTCTTAAGATGGTTCAACAACATACATTGATTTTATATATACACATCACATCTTGAACTATATTTGTATATATTTGTACATACTATGCACAGCTTCCAGAAACATCTCCCAACCGCTTTTAACTTCTCCTTTGCTGCAAGGGATGTTCAGTATGAGAAGTTCAGACCCCAACAATAAGACTCATGCTAACCCAAGAGATGATATCAGCAGAAATACAAGAAGGCTCCACGGCTGTTCTCTGAAATAATTATTTTTGCTTCACACCTGGGTTGCTCATATTTAGGTCACTGTTTTTGTATGTCCAAACCCAGCAGGATCTGCCTTGTATACCCTGTCCCAGCAGACCAGAAGACATTCAAACAGGGAGAAAAGCCTCATGTTCTGCTCCTCACTCGCCTTGCTTCCCTGTCAGCTCAGCTCACCTCACAACACATCCTGCCCATCCTTGAGCAATGCTGAAACACAACAAGCAAATGTTCCATGTAAAAAGCTGCAAGACCAACCATTTTTAAAGGCTTCCTAGGGCAGCATAGAAGAAACTAACCCTGTACAAGAAGACCTGAGGCAAACCTAACTGAGTCTTCTGTGAGCCCACCTATGGCACAGCACTGAAGGAAGAAGGGGGCAGAAAACCCGCTCTGGGAGGCTAACGAGGCAGCAGGTTTCTGCTTCTCTGGGCCTTAATGGGGTTTTTGTCAACCATAACAGATACTGACAGTTCTCACAATGAGGTGGACATAAACAAGTTAGGGTATGCAGTCTTCCTACAGTCAAGAGTAGCTCAAGATTATGTTCTTTTTTTAAATTACAGTTTGTTGACTTTATCATTCATTGCAAATTAAGCAAGCACCCTCCTTTTAACAGCTGTTGCTAAAAGAAGTATTATTTTTCCCCCTACAGTACATGCTCTACTTCCCTAAGAACAAATTGGTCTGAAAAATGTATTTACTGAAGTCAGCATTTTTTTGCCAGGAGGAAGCAGACTTTGTGCATTGTAAATATTTTATTAGGGTCCACTCCAGACAAGACTGAAACTATAGGCAAAAATTTCCATATGCCTGTTTCCTGGTACAGCAATAGGAAAGGAGACAAGGGACTGCACTGTCACCTGCAGCGGTACTACATCAACATTAGCCATGCTATCACAGTACTGAAGTTACTGATGATGGACAAAATGAACACCAAGCACCAGGAGCGAGTAACCCACAAACTGAAAGCCCAGGTAACATGCCTATTTCTACTGCCATTTTCCCTCGCAATACCACTTCTCTTGAGGCAGCTAGAGCAGGAGGTGGCTACGGTAACAGATGGGGAGTAGAGAAACACAGAAATGTATCTAGCAGCTCCCTGCTCCAAAAATACACTTGCACGAAGGGCCGCGTGTAAGCACAAACTGAAACAAACCCATAGTTCCAGGCAGAGGGAAAGAGGCCAAGCTGCCAGCAGCTCTCACCCTTGCAGATTCTCCAGTGTTTAATAAAGGGTAGAGTTACTGGCTTTTTACCTGCAGCCATGGGGTCTGACCAAGACTCCTCTCTTCTATCCAGAGGTCCTTTGTCACAAAACCCATGGAAATAATAGCTGGAGGTTTCCACCCCCATAAGCTCTGGTTGAAATTGCCTGCTGAAACTTTCCGACACAACACTGAATTTGCTGGCCAGACAGAAAATTCAGACACATTTTGACATCACACAAGAACTTTTTCCCTATGAAGCATCGCTAAAAATAAGGGAGAAGCCCAAGGTTGAAAAACAACACAGCAAGCTAACTTGTCATAACCACTGACAGCGTTGCCCCATCAACCATAACAGTGTTGCATGCCCACAGAAAAGGACTGTCCGAGCTCTCTAGAAAAGCAACAGCAGTGTTGGTGCGGAGGTGTGACAGGCTTTGACAAGGCAGCATGGCACAGTAGGCTGCCACAGGCCCACAGGTAGCAGATGATGTGTCAGGGGCAGTCCTCTCACAACACCCTTTACCAAGCTCTCTGTATTACCATATTCCAGCACTCCCCTGTTGTGCAGCTGCTAGCTTTCAGCTGGCATACCATTTACCCAAGAAAAGAGGGAAGAGAAGTATGGGGGCAGGAAAGAAGAGTTGCCTCCCCACACCCGACTGAACAGTCTTACAGCCATGGACTAAAGCAGGCATCATGTCTCAAGCACTACGTGTTTACAATACTAGCAGTATGGGTGATCACGCACTTTCTCAATCCTCTGTCAAAAAATCCCATGATTATATCAGCCACTATGAGAATTCAGGGTGTTAAGATCACTCTTGGTCATCTTTCAGTTCAAAATGGAAAAAAAAAAAATCCCATTTACTATATGAAAAAAAGGAATCCATGGGAAAGAAAATAATTCCTTTACTGTTTTAAGATTGTCTCTGTCTTGGTATTCTGAAAGGGTATGCAGACATCGGAGCTCAGAGCAGCCAACTAAAGGGAGGAAAGCAAACAATTTTAGCAAGAAAATGAAAAACCAAAAGCAAAGCCTACAACCTGAAATTCCCTTTTCTACAGGCACAAATCCCAAAAAAGGGGGGTGAAGACACCAATTGTCATTGGTATTTTAAAAAAGGATCTTTCAAAAAGTGTTAACAGTAAACAGGAATCATCCCAAACGTGCCTCAAAACCAAGTAACACTGTGCTAGATTCTTTTGCTTTTTGTGGTGTGAGAGGAAGTGGTGAAAAATGGGTCAGGACTTTCCCATTCTTAAAATTTTCTTACATGTCAAAGATAAAGGAATGCAAGGGGAAGTTTTATGAATATTCACTCGCTCGACTTAAGAGACACTTATTCCAAGTAATTTATCCAGTTAAGATCTGCACTTGAAGACAAAAGGGAGTTCAAAAACCTTGTTCTCTTGATTTTTTTCACAACTTCAATTTTATACAACTATTGCTCAGGTTACCTACAGGAAGAGAGAAACCACTAAATCAGTTTTCCAGGAGACAGTAGGTACAACCAGAAGAAAAATACAGTCAAGCAGTTAAGAACAGCCAGATTCACCCACCTCCCAACATGGCCAGAGCTGTGACTTCAGAGCTATAATCATGTCAGGTGTTACCAGGAGCTGTCAAGTTAAGTCCTCTGCTAATAAACCACAGATAAATCAGCAACAGGTTGGTTTGGAAATTTACAGGCTGCTGAGTTAGATTTTTGCTGGAAAAGAGAATTAAGCTGTTTTGACAGCTCTTCTCTGTTCTTTTAAATCTCTTCCTATGTACTGCCATAAACAAAGCGATTCAGAGTTTACTTAATGAGCAGTCACTGAAAGTAAAGGAAGTTCACAGTGCCTGCTGAGTGGCAGCATACAATGTGCTGCCAACTGTATTCAATGGTCCAGATTCTCCAATTACTCCATTTAATATGGCTTTTGATATTAACAGTACTGGCTATGCAAATACTCTTCCCAAGCACAGCTGAGAGGGAAAAGTCAGTTTATGACACTGGATTTAAAAGCACAGGCATCAGTGCATTAGTCTTAGCCCTGAAGAAAGTTCAAGACAGCTATCACCTTAGGGCATCAGGCTGCAACGTATCTAATGAAAAGCCCAGAGATGACTTAGGGAACATTTTTGGTCTGCCTGGCCTACAAGAAAGGTGATGGGGCTTGTCTCAACAGGTGGAGATGAATATATGCTCCTAGAAAAGCTGCACACACATCTTCCACTGCAGCGGCCAATGCCACCCATCCAGCAGCCCCAGACAACTCTGACCCATCAGACAGCAGCAAGGAAGCAAATATTACTTCTTGGGTAAAGAAAGAGGAGGCAGTGAATGTGGAGGGTGACTGGTCATTACAGGTGCTTGTGGAGATGGCACCAAGGAAACGAGCAGTAGTGATGTGGGCCATGGTAATATGGGAGTCAAAACTGATGTGATATGATAGAGTCTAAAAATGCCCCTGATGGTTTTAATTCAGTTGTCCCTGGAACTAGAAATTATTTTGCCCATGTGATGTTTAGTCAGCAAAGTCATTTTTCAAAACAGATCTATTAGAAAAAAGAAGATTGGATCTGCCTATGTGCTGTTAGGCTCCGATACAGCAGCTCACCCAAAACACAGCCCACAGAATGACTGCAGTAGACTGAGTGTGCACATGAACTAAAACCTGAAACCAGTTTTTGCTAAATAAATACACAGAGCCACATAGATTGCAGTTCAGCAGCTGCAGTTAAGCAGCTGCAGAGCCTGGCCATAGCTTTGGAGTAATCCTCAAGAAAGACTCCTTAAATAAAAGAGAAATAAACAAGAATCCCCAATAACGACTCTCCACTACAAAGAGAGCCTCAACAGGCAAACAAGAACTTCTGCACTGCTCATCTTTACAGGTTTGCAGGCAGCTGGAAACTATAGTTCAGAAGGGCCTGCACTTCTGATTCATCTTAAAAGCTTGTGTGTTTGGAAGCCCTACAGCGACAGCACAGGGCACTGACTCAGGATCCAGGTGATTTAGCTGAAGCACTTTAAGATGCTCTTGCCCACAGCTGTGGCTCATCTCACCCCTCTGACAGGTTTTCCTCCCCACTGCATCAGGGCAGCATAAGGCAGGTGCGTACACTCAACTGCTGGAGTTCACGCTCACCTTACAAATCTGAACTGAAGCTGATGGCAGTTAACACTAACACACCAGGCGGCCTTACCGTCATCCTACCTCTGCTTCAGGGCAGAAGAAAGCAGAGGAAGACTACTGCTAAGGGACACTGACATCTCAGCTCCACTCTTCAATCCAGAAAGCCTCATGAGTCAGAGCTTTAGACAACAGCAATGTGAGTTATGGTTCTGCTAATTTTAGCTCATGCTTAACCCACAGTTCCCAAGTCCCTGCAGTGCCTTTCCAGGTGCCAAAAGCCACAAATACCCTATACCTTAACTGCCAAAACATACAGCTTCACAGCTGAGAGCTCTGATGCACTTACAAAAACTGTGTGCTGCAGAAATACATTTTTCAAATAAAGACAAGAGGAAGAAAACAAGGATGGCTTTATTTACCCTACTGCTGTGCGCATATCTTAATTTTAAGGAACAAAAGTTCAGCTGCATAGTTCCTGTGTTTCAGAATCCACTCCAGGACGCACAAGACAGACTTAGTGCAGAGGGCAGCTCAGGAGTGTCCCACAGCAAGGTAGCAAAGAGCCTGCCAGGGCCAGCTTCTACCCCAAGGAGTAAGAGGAGAGGGGCAAGGGAAACAAACACACACTTCACACACTCCCCTCAGAGTAAACTGGGAAAGCTTTTAGAAGTAAACAAACAACCCCCCTGCCCCCATATTCTCAGAAAGCCACCCAAGCAGAATGTTTTTACTACAGTAACTGAAGGGTTTGTTTTCTAAGAGTTTTCTCAGATTTAGTCAACCTTACCAGCCTCCTCCTCCTCTCCTTATTCACACTGAACTGTGAAAGGGACTTCAGCTCTCTCCAACCAATTAAAAACTAATTGAAGCAACAGACTGGCACTATACAGCCTGAGCAGTCTAAGAGACTGAAGACTCAGCTCAGATGAGGCCTACACAATGTCGTAACATTTCATTTTATTTAACCTCATAACACAGAGCTGAAAAGAATATTCACAGGGATCCAATCCTGAAAAAAAATTCTTTATTCCAGCTCAAGTTCACTGGGTTCAAAGAACAGTACACATACTTCACTGTATGGATGCAACACAGCGCCTACAGGAACAGAGCCAGGTTTTATTTATTTGTAATAAGTTAGTGTATTTTATTTATTCAAGGAGACATCCTCACCCATTTAACTGAATGAATGACAGACCATTAAGATGGATTTGTCTACACTTGGGTATAACCTAATCTTATCTGCTTTAGACAATTACGTTTGTTACTACTAGGACAGTAAACTATGTCAAGGAATTGCTGGAAAGAATTGTGTCTCTCAAAGATGAATAAAATTCAGAACAAGTATTTATGACAAACCCAAATCTTTCTACCTTACAGATACTAAACTTCTTGCCTGCTTCTGCCAATTAGGTCTTTTAGGAACTGGACACAGTTTCAGATGCTCTCAAAGAGTTGCCGCAAATAGAAAATGGGTATAAGTATGCAGCACTGACAATCTGAAAAAGTCAGCAGCAAGAAAGTTTTCACATAAACCCATACCTCTCCTGATGAAATCTCTTCACTGCACAATATGCAACCAACAATTTTGATGAGAAATACCTAACTTGTGGTTCATGGAACAGACATAAGGCTAAAAAAGGGGGCAGGAGGCTAGCTCGGTAAGGCAGGGAAGGAAAGCAGCTGGTGTTAAGGAGTCAGGATCAGTAGACAACATTCTGACAGAAGTCAGGCAGAGAGCCCAAAGGAGCAGATCTGCATTTCTGAAACGAAGGATTTTCTTTTGGATACAAACAGAAGAGAGATGCAATGTGGCAGAGGAGAACTGCTTTTGCATGTGGACAGTAAGTGTGTTTTAACTGACTGCAGGAAGAAAGGGACAAGACTGACCTGTAAGGCAGCTGGCAGTGATTCTCTGGAAAGAGTATATTTAACACACAATTTAAGCCCTCAAAAAGTCCTCAATCAAAACTGGAAATGAATGGAAAAGAAAATGCTGAAGTGTATTTGCAGATGGGGATTATTTGGTGTGGAATCAGAGATCTCAATGAAGAGTGTAAGGACAGAGTATAATTTAACTGAGAAGGAGACAAGAAGCTAAAGAGCAGGAGAAATTCACGATGCTTTCCTTGCACAAGCTATACTTGTCACAGTGTACTTACATGGCTAACATGCAAATCCAACCAAAAACTCAGAAGAGCAAGGCCACAACAAAAAGCACAGTTCACAGCAAAACTAACTCAAAGAGATCCTGAATTGAGCTGTAACTGTATCTCCTTCTGTCATGTTTCAATACAATCAACTTTAATAACTAAAAGCACTTAGGTGCTCACAAAATCCCCTCTTAATGACCACGCAAAGCAAGGAAATTAACTGAGCAATTTGACAGCCTGACCCTGTACAGGAAACCCCCAAGGATTTCTACAGCAACCAGTTAACTCCAGTTCTCTTGGTGGCCTTCAGCACTGAAGAGTTTGCTGGAAAGCAGCGACCAGAAGGCAAGTAGACTGGTGTGAACCACGGAATCTCAAAAATCTCATTTCTCTCCCATGCACAATGCAAGCCAAATCTTAAAATTCCTGCAGCATCCAGTTATGAAAGTACAATAGAAGAGAGAAACAGATGGCTAAAGCCTTTTGGAAAAAAAAAGATTAAGCATTACTTCATTTCCAAAAGAGAAAGATGTGTATTTTCAAATACACAACTTAATTCAGACCATACCTAATTGATACAAAAGTAGGCAACTTGCCTTATGGAAATGAAGCCTGTCTTCCATTAAGGCAGCATACAAGAAAAGTTTAACCCTTTGACAACATCATGGCTCGCTGTATTTTTAAGTGGGATTTAAAAGCAAAGCAGTTCATATAGGAGATGACAGGTATTACAAACATTGTAAAAAATAACATATTTCTTTACCTCTAAAGCAATCCTGAATGGCAAATCCTGTCGAAAAGCATCCTTATGTTTACGCTTTTCCAGCTGTTTTAAGCAGTTAGCACCTACGTTCAGGTGAGCAGCTTTCTTGCTCATAAAAGCATCTAATGGACAATGACATTAGGAACTTGGCAACCTCAGCTCTGTAAGTTAGGCTCTGTGGAAACCAGTCAATACTACACTTGAAGCGTCTATTGAGTCCTTGACTTGCAAGATATCACTCAAAAATAAGGAAACATAAAAGCCATCCTAGAGAGCTCATGTGTTCAGCATTAGATGCTTCAGCAGCTCTGTAAAACAGCTATCACAGCTGCAGGTCCAAGGACTGGAACCGATCTCTGGTCCAAAGGAATATTTCACCCCTGTGAGGCTCCTCTGCTGAGCCTGTGCCTCAGACAAGCCTTGCTTGACTCAGTCGCCTGAACAGAGGCCTCCAGCAGCTGAGAAGCTGCAGGGTACACAAGGGATGCATGCCAGGCTGGCCGGCTTGACACAGGATCCACAGGAGACCTGGGCTTCTCCAAACTGGCAGCTGGGACTGGCAGAAAACTCAAAGGCATCTCAAACAGTGCTAGACACCAGTGTTCAGGCAACTGAACTGGGTCCCCTGAGCAAGCCACAGCATTACACCTGCCAGCGATGCCCAGCACACTCCCATGTCACACAGCAGTCTGCTCCAACAGCACAGAGCAGCAAATATAACTCTTTTTTGTAGAAGCTTAAGCAAAACGCATGAGACTGATTTCTGGTTTTATTCAATAGCACTGAGGATAAGCACTAAATTAACTCTCTCCTACCATGCATAGTCCTTCCAGGCCAGGACTGCAGCTCACTGGTGAGGCTGGGTGGAAAATCCTGTGCTGCCCCAGCTTATTCCAAGGGTAAGTGGAGGATGACACACTCCAGCACCGCCAAGCAAGCGCCTTTCAAAAAAATCAAGTGCTTATATGATTAATGCAAAGCATGACGTTTTCACAGTAGCAGGAGTCACTAATCCATATTAAAGACAAAGACTACATTTATTTATTTTTAATGAAAGGCTCTAAATGAACCAACTGCTCAATTTTTCAAAGGTACTGAGCAGCCACAATAATTAGGTCTGGGTCAGTGGGAGCAGCCAGAATGCCACAGAAGCGACTCAGTCCTGTTAATTACCTGAAAATAAGGTTTTTTCTAATGAAACAGTGACAACACTGGACACTCCATCACAACCTGTCCCCCCCGCAAATGCACCACCAATGAAAAGCAATCGTCTGAGAGTGGCTGTCTTTAATCATCAGTAGAGGCAAGAATCAGAAACTATAGAGAGCAGAAAAAGCAAAGAAAAGGAGTTTCAGCCTATGCTGGACGAATGCTGCTGTACCTAGAAATAACACTTTCAAAGAGTGAAGCAGCAACAACAGAGTGGTAGCAACTTCCCACACAGCCAGCATAACTCCAGAAAAGAGCAGGAGCTATTTTGAACACTAAACTAAGTTAAAAAAAAAAAAATTCAAATCAGTACAAGTCCAGAGGGGACAAAGAGTATTAAAGCCAACCAACCAGAAATACACCCAACATTGCAAACTGCACAGGATCAGTTACAAAAATATTCTTAAACACAAGTCATTTTCTGAAGAGTTAGACAAATGTAAACCTAACAGAAGATAGCAGTTCACAGAGAGGCACCCAGGCTGTTTTAGTCACGCACAATCCTCGCTCACAGACACATCTCAATTTAAGTGTGCTTATGACTGCATTGTCATTTATTTTAAAATATGAATGCAGCATTCTTTTCCTCCAGAAACACTGCATTGTTAAAATGCCAGTACATTAAAATAACTTACTGCTTACTACATTTCGATCAAACAAACTACAGACTACAGCACTGACACTTAATATATACTGAATGCTTTCACCAAGAACAGCATATGGAGTTCATTTCTTCTGTTTTGTTCTCACATGGGCCAAACTCAGAGACAAGCTTTAGAAATAGAGGAAGCAGTGGTTCTGTCAGCACATGCAAAACTATCTTCTCCAAAGTTAAGGAAAAACCTAGCTGAAGGTTCTCAAAATATATAAATATTTACCCTTTTGTTTTATACAGGAGTCCCACTTATGGCAGAAATATTGTATTTTAGCTTGCATGCTTAAAGAACATTTTTGTTAAGGTTCTCCAAACAAGAGGAAGCAGAATAGAAAAGCCTACAATCAAATGACTGCGAGAGTGATGTTCTTTCCCAATTGTTATTTTTCCTAGAATTCATCCATATTTCACCACCATACTGTTGCTTCGTCATAACTAACACAAGCACTGATTTTGCCTGCATTTAAATTCAAGAAAGTAAAATGAAGGTTCAGAAAGACAACCTATTTTTAAAAAATTATTTGCATATCTGAGGTTTTGAAAGGCTGTTTCACTACTTCACACACAGGCATTTTGCTCGGTGCGCACTCTAGTTCATGATTAAACAATAAGGTAATTGTTTCTAAAATAACAAGATTGTTCACAAGAGAACTTTTGTGTGTGACTTTTTCTTAAATCAAGTGAAAGTTAGCTGCAGATCCAATTAGAACATTCCCCTGCAGGATTCATACTTTACTGCTGAAGCATTCTGCAAATTCTCAAGCAAGGAGTGAATCAAAGTGAAAATGAAAGCCACAACAGACTAGTTTATGCAAACAAAACATAAAAAGTAATAAACACAACTGCTGAAATAAACCTGATAAACCAAAATTACTGTGGAAAACTCTTTGGCCTGAACTAGACAGTAGATGCCATGAGATAATCACAACAGCATCTTTCAACTTTTAAAATGTTTTTATTTGTAGTTTATTCTGTGAAAGCAAGTTCAACTTCCAAAAAAAATTCTGCTTCTTAATAATCTTTCAAAACATTTTGGGCAAGAAGATAACTTGTTAAAAATTTTTTTAACCTGACAGTGTTCCTTTAAGACAGAGCAGCAAGCATCCTTCTAGCATATTTGACAGAGATTTCCAACTCCAAGAGACAGAATTTAAATTTGTAGAGGCAATTACTCATAACCAGTGAAATCAGCCAATGCAAGTGCCAAACTTGTTGGCAAGAAGAAAGGCCAAGTATTAGAAAGGAGGCTGCAGTTTATTACAAGGCAATTTGAACATCTCAGTCCACGAGGTCTGGAAAGTACTTTCTTCGTCCTCTGACACTACAGGCTCACACTAACGTGAGGAATTATGTCAGTAACATCAATAATCCAAACATACAAAAAAGCACTTAAGTATTTGCATAATGGAGATCTTTGCCTTACTATTTAAAAGCTACTTCCAGTCTTCCCTAGCAGATTCATTTAAGCTCATTTTGCACAGGAAGGAAAATGCACCAGACCCGTATCATTAACTGTTAACTGCTGTCTAGCCAGCTCCAAAGCCATGCAACGGGACCACCACTGCACAAAATTCTTGTCTGACTAAACAAATACCTTAAGAGAATTCCCAAGGAGCTGTCTCTTGCCTCTTCCCATTAAAAGATGGAAAGGAACAAGGAAAAGAAGGAGAGACAAGACATCTTCAGATAAAAAAGTCAAAATCAAAATGGGTCATCACCACAGATTAACACACCACCATCTTCAGGACTGATCTCAAATGCCTCAGTCAGCTACCAACAGTGGTGCTGAGTGTTATGTGCTGACAAGAGCTGAGCTGGAAGTTGGAAAACAGCTCTTGGGAAACCTTAAAAAACAACCACACAAAACCAACAACCAAAACCACACCACTAAGTCACAGATGCCAAGCTAATAAATGCACCATCCTCTGCATGATAACAACAGCGCCAGCTAAGAAAATCAGAGTACAGAACAGAACCAACAGGTCCAAGATAAGTATGCAGCAAAGCAACCACTCATCAAGAAAGACAAGCACCCCACACAGCTGCTTCTGCAACGGGCAAGCAAGAGAAAGCTAGGGGAAGCAAGACAAAATGAGCAACATCCTTCTTATTTCAGCACCAGCAACTTACTCCACCATTTGTGCAGCAACATGAGGCGCTTCTTACCATTTTTTGGTGCACTCGACCATCAACTCCTGGTAAGAGGCCACAAACTGGAACTTGGATGCATGTTTCCCAACACGCTGCAGTCTTTTCCAAACTGAGGCCATGATAGTGAGAAATGCTAGTCCTCTTACACAGTAGCAACTCTGTGAATACCAATGTAGGTTTAAGAGTGCGCGTGCTCAATACTAGCAGATTTATATACAGACACAGTAAAAACAGTGTGCAACGAACTTGATGGGCTGTCTACAACTCATATTCCGCCTCTCCCTTCTTCATGGTAAATCGCAGTCTAGCTGAATAGTTCACCACTGGCCAGGAGCAGCATGCAATAGGAGCAGACAGGTAACTGAAAGGAAGTTCTCTCATGGAATCATCACTCCTCACACAGTAGATGATGGGGACACTGCAGGACTGGAAGACAAGTAAGACAGGGGGAGAAAGCATTGGTTAATATACTCCATACTACAGTGTTGCAATTGCACGTGATTGAACAACTACAAAAAAACCCACAAAAACATGCCCCCTTCCTGTTGTCATCCCCCCCTCTAACTAAATAAATAAATGAGAATGCTGCAGCAATTTCAGGAATGCAAACCACGAGTCTGTTTGGAAACATATCAACATGTCCTTTATCAGCACCATCATAATTGGCAACAACAACAAAAAAGGGCAGGTCAGGGCCACACCGAATCGTTATAAAGCATCTCCGGGAAGCAATGCAAAGTGGCTGAGGTGCTGCCAATGTGCACCCAGAGGGAGGGACACAGGGAGACGAAGACAAGTTCTTTGTCTTGATGACAAAAGGTGTAACAGTTGTTTCCTCTCACACACACACCTCCTGCTCCCGTTTCTCTTTCCAAGGAGAAGGAACAGCCAAGAAGCCGGCAAGGGAGTGTTACTACTTAAATGCCTGTGCCAGGGTGAGTAGGAGAATGAAAGAGGAAGGGGCATTTCCTGAGCCTTGGCTGCCCAGGATTCCCCATCTTTCTCGCTGCATCATATTGAAATGGAAATGTCTCTCCATCCTCAACTGAGAAACGCTCATCAGGGAGGTGAAAAGGGAGAGGAGAAACCCAGATGGGTCTTCTCCCTCCAAAGGAAACCAGCACCTCCGCCGGGCGCGGAGGAAAAATCTTCTTCATTAGGAATACGGGGAAGCAAAAGGTGGCCGCGCCTGGCGAGAAGGCAGGGCAGGATGGCATCAGAGCTGGCAAGAAGGCAACCTGGGGTCCAGGAATGTCCCCCTGGTGGGGACCGTCCCCACGGAGCCCCGCGGCGAGGAGCGCCCCGCTCCGCCTCAACCAGCCCCTGTCACCTCAGCGCCCAGCCCGCCGGGGCAGAGCCCCCCGCCCCCCGCAGCCGTTGGGGTTTAAAAATTAAAACGCCAACGGCGGGGAGCAAGTGGCGGAGGCGGCTCGGGGAGCGGGGGAGGAAGAGACGCGGGGCAGCGCGGGCGGCTCCCTCCGTGCCGCGGCACTCACCTGCCCCCGGCTCCTCACGGGCGGTCCCCGCCGGGCGGGCGCGGGCGCTGGCACCACACGGCAGGCGAGAGGCAGCGCTACCGCTGTCCATTACTGCGGCAGCCCCGCCGGCGGCAGCGCGCTGCGGCCGTCCCCGTCCTCCTGAAGCCTCATTGGCGAGCACCGGGCACACGCCGCTTCTCCTCGACCCGCCGGCCGGGC
>NW_010972886.1:8025325-8025548 GCF_000737465.1 Haliaeetus leucocephalus | reverse complement strand
ACCGCGCGCCCTCCGCAGCCCATTGGCTGTTGCCCCGTGTCAATCACCTGCTGGCGACAGGGGCGAGCCTCGCGCAACGGAGCGAGGGAGGTACTGAGAGAAGACGGAGCTCGCAGGCCCTCTTCCCCCGCCCCCAACTCAATCCTTTTTCTGACTGGTGGCAGGCCCCGAGGAGGCAGGGTTGCTTCTAAGGAGAAGCTAGTGGATAGGGGGGTGCGGCCGC
>NW_010972886.1:7876298-8025164 GCF_000737465.1 Haliaeetus leucocephalus | reverse complement strand
GGCGGCGGGAGGGGAGGGGAGGGAAGGGAAGACCACCGCGAGGGACAGTAACGGCGCCGGGCCCGGCCCTGAGGAGGTGTCGGTCCAGCGCCGAGCCCGACCCAAATCCTGCAGCACAGGCCCTGGTCCTGGAGGTGCTCCGGAGTTCTTGTGGGGATGGGAAGTTGGTGGAGATGAAATACGAAATTCAGTAACGCAGGCAGGGCGATATTTCTTTGCTGATTTAGCTTGATGACGTCCTCTGTGAGCTTCACCCAAACATCTGGGTTTGGATGTTCTGCGGAGTTCTGTGTAAAAGTATCGGTGGGGGAGAAGGGGGCAATGAGGGGGGCGATCCCTGTGGGAGGTGGGCTGGGAATTTCCAGTAACCCCGCTGGCTGAACACTTCTACAGCACAGCGCCCTTAAGGGGGTGTCAGGAGCCAGGTGTGAGCCCTTGATTCCAGTATTGATCTAAAATGAAATGGTGCTTTATTCTGGTTCAGAGAGAAAATGCCACACAGCTTTTTGCCCGCTTGCCTCCTTACACCCGTAAGGTTGTGTTAAGTGTTAGATCCCAAAGCGATGTTTGCAACAAGTGGGATTCCAGAGTCAGGATGACATGGTTGTGTGAGATGCTGTGGGAGCTAATCCGAAACCAGGTAAGAAACTAAGCCAGCTATCGAGTGGAAGCACAGGGAAATAAGAAAGATAATGCAGTGGAGGTCTGAGAGCAGCTGTGAAATTGAAGCCTCAGGGCTTTGCAGTCCTCCTCTATGTTCTTTCCCATGACAAACCAAATGGAGTCCAAGCCTGATCCATGGACTGGGAAGCTCCTTGTTCCAGTCTTTTCCTCCTCTTCCCTAAGCTGCCTCTTTCTGTGCCGGCATATCAGAGAGGCTGCCAGCATTCAGTGGTTGGAGTGAAAGGAGAGAAAGAATGACTGTGTGGAAGGCCACAGGCCTAAGCTCGACTAAGTTACTTTGGAGAGGGTGAATATTTGGGCTATTAGAAAGGTCAGCCCTTTGCTTATAATGTGCTAATCTTCATTCCTTTGCCTTCTCTCAAGACAGATTTACTTATCCGAGCTGCCAGAGGGCATGCATTTCCTACCTATTTGGAGCTGTCCTGGAAGAGGCAGTGATTTTCCTTCGTAAAAGTGTTACACTGGAATGTGAAAGACAGTTGTACTATTTGTACAGATTTTCTTAGAAATGCTCTTTTTTTCCCTGAATATTTTTGAAGCTACAATTTGAAGATTTTGCACATTTGTCTAAGATTTCTGTTCCAGTTTTGCAGCTGGTCTGCACGCACAGAGTAATTCCAACACACTTGAGGGAGACATTACTGGTTTTTTAAGTGCAGATCACCTGCTTAGGATTTGGGAAATGAGGCCAGGATTTCCAGAACGCATCAGACTGAGAACACACAGTCTGGAGCACACATCTGCTTGGTTCTAACTTGGAAAATACCAGACGGAAATCTGGCAGCTGTAAAGTGGATCAAACAAGGTAATTTAAAATTCCAGTGGCCCTGAGGAGATCCTTGCTTCCTCATACCAGGGAAATGTCAAGTAGTCAGTTGTAGTGATTTTATTTCAAAAGTTGTCTTTATTCTTTATACATTACCAAGAGTTAATCATCTGCAAGCTTCTCTGATTTATCTTCTGAATACCATGCAGCATCCTGGCTAATTCCTAGGACATATCTTTAGCTAAGATTTTATTTTCCTCAAACCGAGATAGACATTTTCTGTCCTGTGGAATAAACACAGAAGGTCTGGTGGTTTGTTCAGTGACTTGTGTTTCAAACATCATTATTTATTAACATTTTCCATTTCCTTCATAGCTTTCGGATTCAAGTTACACCAGGCCTAAGACGTACACAGCATAAGGTTGCTTTTTCCCTTGTTGTGTGGGGAGAATCATAACATAGGCAATTATCCTACAGATTATCTATTTATTTTTACAGTTTTTAATAGTAGCAGTCCTCAGCTCTTGCAATTTTGGGGAAAGCTTTAGATTTCTAAGGGTGTGAGCAATTACTCTGGAAAGAAGGGCAAGCTCTTCAGCTGCAGATTGGAAGCTAGAGGCCACCGCAGCATTCTCAGGTTACTGGACTGAGTCCTAGACCAGACCACCTCAAAAGCCCTTGTGACTTCTGTTGGCAGCTCAGACCCCAAAGGAATCAATAATTGGCAAAAAGGGATTAGCAAGGGCATGGATGAAGAACCCCATACCCCTTGCCCTGGTCAGAGCACTCTGATGGATCAGTGAGGAACCCCTGTGTTGACTTCATTGCCATATTGAAAAGATCTCTTGACCAGTCCTGCCAACCATAAGCCTGATTTGTGCCAGTGACCCAGCAGAAACCATAGCTCAGCTATAGAGCATAATTCAGGATCTGAGCCAAAATCTAGGGAAACAGTCACGTTTTTACTTAATGCAATATTATGAGCTTGATGGTGAAAACAAGCAAAGCTAGTTACACCAAAGTACCCAATACTCACTTTGAAGGTCAATAGCTGAATGAACCACTCTCACATGAATCCCAGAAGGGTCCTCGTGATTATGAAAAAAATGATGTATCGTTTTATGTACAGTGTCAAAGACCTTTTCTTCTGCAAGCAGGAAAAATAGTCGTGATGAATAGGCAGATGCTGTTTTATTCTTTAACGATGCACAATATGTATGATACAATCTATTTAAACCATAGTCCTGTCAAAACTGCTGCCTTACTTGCCTAAGGAAGGACAGCTGAGGAAGTGTATTTGTGTATATTTGAGCATGCCCTTATCTGTGTTGTTCTGGAAATGGCATGGAGCGGGATGCTGAGAGCTGCTCAAATTGGGAAGTTGGCACGGCCAACCAGGGAGTCCCCAGAGCAGCCAGACCCGGTTCTTTGTAAGCAGTTGGTTCCACCAAGGACACCCTTACTATCCAAAAATATATGCTTGTGCTCTGTGGCTCCCCTTTTCCCCCAACTATGGTGACACTGAAATATCCAGGCTCCCTCACAATCGTGACAGAAATCCCAATTTTTTATTTTTTTTTTCTGGATTTTGACTCCTGCTCCCTGGCTTTGGCCTGATGGTGGTAGATTGCAAGCCTCCTGGTCCAAGTAGAAAGATGATCTATGCTCTATTTATGTTATTCGCTGATAAGCTTTAAAGCTATACAGCCTCTCCCTTATCCTTCAACGCCTCATCATCAGCATGACTAAGGACAGGTTGTTCACCAATAAAGAAATGACCTTTGCTAGAAATAGCTATCGTTATAAATCTCAGTTTCCCTGTCCTTCTGTATATGAGCCTACAGAAATGTCACTGAGGAAATCAACTAATTGGATTATGTCAAATGTGCAAGAGCATTCAGCTTTCTGAGGCAAGGGGCTATGCACATGAGGCTACCCTCACCTGCTACATTTTAAACTTTCTTGGTTTTAGGTCCCATCAAAAGTTTCATCCCATGTTAATGAAGGTAGTGGAGAATTTGCACTGACCTCAGGGAATTTGCATAAAGTACCATCCTCCTGGTCCCCAATACATGTCACTTAACTGATGTGTGACACCATAAAATTCAGTTCTGTAACAAGTAATACTCACCAAGTTCTATGGCAGCATGCTTGTCTGTTCTTTTTCTTTGTTTCTTCACATCCCAACAGTAATTAAAATATATATATATACACACACACACATAACAAATCATAAAAATGTATGCAGCAACAAAATCATTTTTTAAATCCTCCCTTCTTCTTTTGTTTCTTGCTGAAAAAATTGCACTCAGCTGTCTTTTCACATGACCTGATGACTCCCACCAGCCATTCTGTATTGGAGGGAAAAACATTTTGAATATTCCGTCTGCTAGATATTGGTGACAATTGAGGGTGGGGAGGAGGGTGGAATACCCCATTTTATTTGCACAATGAAAGCTTGACTTTGAGACTGGCAGCTGAGAAAAGGCGATTTCCACATTGCAGAATTAGATAGCCCAGTTACTGTCATAGCCTGTAATGAAAGCATATAATTTCAGCAATACTCCCAGCTGCGCTTAAGGCACTAGGCATAAAAACACCACAATTTGTTCTTGCCTTACCAGCAAAGGAAGTAGATTTTAGGATGTGCTCTGGTGGGCTTGTGTTTTGTTAACGCTCTGGCATGGGCTGAGGCAGACAGGCCAGCCTGGTACTTAGCTACTGACCAGCTTACCTGTGCGGCATTCCTAGCCCAGGCCAGGTCCCAGCCCAAGGCACTGACCTGTGTACAGGCACCCATCCTATTAAACCTCCTAATCCCAAGCCTGAACCCCCCAGAAGGCAAGCTCACATGAGCTCTGCTGCCAAGGGTAATCTGCAGAGACGGGGGCTGGGTTAACTCACCAGCACCTCTTTTTTTATGGATTCTTTATTCTCCCATTCTCCTGCTGTGGCTGGAGCCCGCACTTGTGCGTGGTGAGACCCCGCTGTGCTTCAGCCAGGCAGCGAGTGCTTCCCCTCCAGGCTCTGTGCCAGAAGGGGTACCCAAAAGGCCCGTTCCATGGGTGGCAACCTCCTGTCACAGCCCCTTTGCTCTCCTGTGACCAGCTTCATTATGCCACCCCAGAGGCACTATGTACTCCCTTGCCCTGCCCCACTTAACCCTGCTGCCCAAAGTCTTGTAGGCAAAGTCAAACACACTGGTTCAAAAGGAGCAGATGAAAAACATCCTCACCTGTCTTTCCTCTATCTCCGCTCTCTTGTCTGGCTGAAATTCTTCCCAAACCACTCAGCAGTAAGGGGCATGTTGTATTTATCTGCAGACGAGGTCAAGGACAGGAGTCACATTCCTGAAACACAGAAGCCGCAATGCAGTTCAGCCTGTGGAGGCGAGACAAAAGATGGGGTATTGATGGTGGGGACCCACATGCTACAGACAGCGTTTCCCTATTCTGTATCATAAACCTCTGGTTTAGCACTGCTTTTTCCAAGTTTATTGTGAACTCTCCTGCTAGTCAGCTTGCAATGGTCTGAATGAGTTTTGTCATTAACCTTTTAATATCCTTGAGAATTATGTACATCTCTTAGTGTCTCCAGTTTCTCTTAAAAAAAAAGAAAAAAAAAGCAGCCTGTACTTTGTCCATAAATAATAACTTTCGATCTTTTATCATGCTTTGTGTCTCCTGTACCTTTTCCAGGTCTTCAATACCCTTCCTGTGTGGTCTTCCTAGCCTTTTTGCAAAGTATAATTATGCTTGTGTAAGGACATCCTGCAGCACTAATGAGGTAAAGAATGCTTTTGTCCCTCTCTTTTTAAAATAAACAGCACATAGTGTGGCCAGCAGGACTCGGGAAGTGATTGTTCCCCTGTACTCGGCAATGGTGAGGCCGCACCTCGAGTACTGTGTTCGGTTTTGGGCCCCTCACTACAGGAAACACATTGAGGGGCTGGAGCGTGTCTGGAGAAGGGCAACCAAGTTGGTGAGGGGCCTGGAGCACAAGTCTTATGAGGAGTGGCTGAGGGAACTGGGGCTGTTTAGTCTGGAGAAAAGGAGGCTGAGGGGAGACCTTATTGCTCTCTACAACTACCTGAAAGGGGGTTGTAGTGAGGTGGGTGCTGGTCTCTTCTGTCAGGTGGCTGGAGATAGGATGAGAGGAAATGGCCTCAAGTTGCTCCATGGGAGGTTTAGATTGAATGTTAGAAAAAATGTCTTCACCGAAAGGGTTGTCAAGCATTGGAACAGGCTGCCCAGGGAAGTGGTTGAGTCACCATCCCTGGAGGGATTCAAAAGACGTGTGGATGTGGTGCTTAAGGACATGGTTTAGTGGTGAACTTGGCAGTGTTAGGTTTATAGTTGGACTTGATGATCTTAAGGTCTTTTCCAACCTAAATGATTCTATGATTCTATGTTTTCTTACCAAATAACACAGCTGTTAATTTAATTTAAGATGGCCTTTGTAAACAATGACCTTGATTCTCTGGAACTGTTCACTTTTTCTCATTGTAATATTTTTTTTTTCTTCTTTTCTACATTCTTTTCAACTTTGAACATGGCCTTCTTTTTTGATATATACTTTTTTCATAACCTAATTGCTTGTTAGCAGACTACCACCAACACTCTGTGGAGACAGCTGAAAGTGAAAGGGCAAAACTTTAGACAAGATAAAGACAGGGAGCAACCTATGGCTAGGACTTGGAAAAAGCATCTCAGATGCCACTTGTGTGGCAGCACAAGTACGAAAGCAGGACTCTTTCTCTACAGACAAAGATTAAGAACAGAAAGACCCTTTTCTAAGAAAATAAAAGATGGAGCAAGTTCAGAGGAAGACTTGCTTCCTAGCTCCCATACACACACCCATTCTACATGATGCTGGATATGTCAAATCTCTGATTAACCAGCTGTAGATGCTTCATGGAGGCATCTAAGGAAACTGCTGATTCAAAGGTGGGAAGGTCAAGGAGTGAAGGGTGTACAGCCCATACATTTTTTTCTACTGAGATCCTGTTTATTAGAAAATGAGCAGCTGGACATGCAATCAGAATACTGAACTGGAAAAATTTAAAGCCTTAACTGTATTTCTGTAACTCTGCATAAATGCCAGAGAAATCATAAAATGTAATACAGCTGTCTCTAAAGATTATGCAGGAAATTCCTCTTTCCCCAAATATAATATGTTGCCTTTAAAGAGAACGCCTAGTTAACTTTGGAGCTACACCATCAGTCATCCACGCAGTACATCAGTAACAGAGGTACACTTCCTTGGAGTACAGACATTAGCAATGCACAGACCATCATAGATCAAATCTGAGGCCTTCTTGGAAGCCTGTCTAAAAGCAATTACCTTGCAGATGTGATAAGACAATCTATTATGCAAACTGGTGCTCCTACCAGACCAAGAAGAAATTTGTATTTAACAACTTGTACAACCAGAATCCCAAACATCATACATACAAGAGGACATTAGTGCTTGATGAAAAGGATCTCAAAGCACAGAGCAGGAATATGTATATGCGGTGTGGCCTTCATCCTGCAGAAGATTTATAGTTAGCAAAGTTATAGCTAATGAAAATGAGCCCCATGGACCTATTCATGTATGCAAGTGGACAGGTGTTTGCAGACTTTGGTTGTGGTGTTGGGGCAGGTGTGAGATGGTGTGGAAAGAATCAGTTTTGAAAGGACAAGCAATTAATTGTGTTGTAAAACAGACTGCAAAGTTTCCTGCTGCAACTTTTAAAATCTCAGCAGCCACCCATTTAGATAAATATCTCTAGATAATCTGGAAATGAAACAAAATAATCACAGCCAAGTTAGGTAATTCCAGACTCAGAGACTGCTCTTCGATATGTCCAGATTAACCCACATGGATTTAAATGGTGTTGCAAGTTATTTTTAACTGAGTGTATTACCTTAAGTTATCACTAATCTCCCTGTACACTTTTAAAACTGTATATATTAAAGTCACACTGTCAGAAAACATGGGGACTGTTAGCTTCCCAAATTCTGCATGCAGCAACACTGTGTTCAACTTCATCTATATAAAGCACTACAAGTTTGCTTACTAGGTCCTCCAAAGAATATGCATCACACCATACAGAAAAGGTACCTCTTGCAGGTGGTCCTAGTATGATGGCAAAGAGCATTCTGGTGCGTATGCTCTGGCAGGAGCGTAGGCTGAAATCCATCTGGCGATAAATCATTAAACACTTCTAACAAATTATAAACAAAATTTGGGGAGCATTCCTTACAGCCTAAAACTCTGCCTACTATATTCTGTTGGCAGCCCTGCACTAGGAAAAAAAAACTGCACGTTGACTAATTCATGTGGTGCTTTCACTTACACAGAGGGCCAACCACCCCAAGCTACAGAATGGGACCACCATTCTTCAGCCCCTTCCAGATCCGTACAGAATCACTGGCTGCCCTGAGGACCCCAGAAACACTTTTTCCAAGGGGAAAAAAAGGTACATTAAACACCTAAGGTAATAACCTAAGTTCTCCAGTGGTGTTGATATCCAGGATAACTTAGGAAGTGTATGGTTGAAGCACAATCAGAAAAATAAAATGTTAGAGCTCACTACAGATGGCATGTAGGACTCATTTTGCTAGATGATGGCGGTGTTTGGGCTCCTCCAGTATGCCCCACTTCAGAATCCTATTTTTGCTAAATTCCTCTGCAAGAGCTTGTGGAGGACATGCAGCCTTACTGATCATGTATCCCTGTGGCAGAGTCCCCAGCTGAAGGAGGAGGCTGCTCAATGTAGGTATCTTTCATCCACAGTCTTGGGAAGGGTACATTCAGATTTTTTTTTCTCTGAATAGTTTTAGGAATCTTACTGACTCTTCACACGTGCTTGGGAGTGGATGCTTTGCCAGCTCTGTAGAAGGACAATCAAAAAACCCGAAATCTCTAGTTTGGGATACTTTCTAACTGTAGCTAGGTGACACAGTGGTGCCTAGGGCCATCTTGAATCACTAGTTTTGAAATTAAAGATCTGGGGGCATAAATGGGTTTAGCTCCAGAAAAAGCAGAATCCCCAAGCACCAGCAAATGTGCTTCCAGCCCAGGGCAAGTGCAGGGAACAATTCCATGGCTACACTCAGAGATTCAACTTTATCAGTCACCAAGATACCTTCCTTTCATCTCTAACCAGAGGTCTGGAGCTCAGCAAAGGATCTACACAGCAACAGCAGAATGCTGGTGAAGGCATCTCAGCCTCTCTGTTCCTGGCAAAAATGCCTGTATCATCCAAGCTAGCAAAATCTGCCTGTTTGGGGAAACAACAGATACATCAAACATTTTGGCAAAGCCCAGGAGAAATGACAGTTCAATGATGTTGAAAAGAAAACTATCAGAGAGAGATTAGTTTGTCTGACAGTCTTTATTTATGCTCTCCACTGAAGAATAACAAGAGTCCTTTCATGCATATTGAATTTTCTTCTCGTGTGAATCAACCTCTGTCAGTAGGGCTGTAAGTGTTGCCGGTTTAGAAAAATGGGTGATCGCTGCTATCTGGCACCTGCCCTCTGCACACCTCAGAGTGCCAAAGTTTTCTAGCCACTTATTCTGCTGCAAGCAATGCTCATTTTACACTGAAGCATCACATTTTTGGATATAGCATTCAGAACGTTTCCTTTACTACCTATTAAACTTTTGCCCAAGTAGGCAGACAGTACAACCAAATGGGGGTCCGCAGGCCATGGAAACCTCAGGTTCGGGTTATGGAGATGAAAAGAGGTAAGGGAGCAAATATTGCCTCTTAACAGGACTGGCAGTCTCAACTAATTTCTCACACCACTTTGCAGGTGAAATAGCTTGTGCTGCTGGATGTCTGGCGCCATCTCTCTCTACATGACACAACAAAACTTGACCACTGTTTTGCCACAGCCATTCCTCAAATGTTGTGGTGTTGCAGCTCATGCAGAAGCAATAATCCCTGAACAGATGCAGAATTATATCACAACTGCTCTCCTGAGAGTCTCTGCAGGTAGCAGGTGTGTATCACATAGTCACCATCCATTCTTCTGCCAAATCTAAGACAGCCATGAGCTTAAAGCTCAGATACAAAGTAATGCCTAGAAATTCCAGGTCCTTTTTCTGATACCAGTAAGATGCCCAACACAAATGACAGTGGTATGGATTTTGTCTCTGGCTCCTGCTGTTCTGCACACCATTCTGGTAGCCCAAAGGTGGCAGCAGCCCAACTGAACTTGTGGATTGTGTCTTTCCTGGGAGTAGGCAAAACCCATGAAGCAGTAGGAATGGTGTGTCATTTCCCAGCTGTGACACAGATGGAGAAAAGGACAGCATAGCTGGGGGACTGGTGTAGTCCAGTATGGCTCGGCAGCAGGAGTGCCTCTTTTGAGTCTGGAGCAGCTGGCACCCCGCAGAGCAATCCTGCTGCTTCTCTGTGCTGCGGCTCAGAAGCTCTGCTCTGCAATGCCTGGTGGCCTGCAGATGTGGGTGCCCAATGCAGCAGCAACAGCTCCTAAGAGCTGGCCTAGGACAGCTGAGGGAAAACGGAGCTGCAGGAAGAGGCGTCCCATGTCGTGTCCTTCTGATCTGTGGGAGGAGCAGTAGGGTCCCAGCCAAGCACACTAATGACACATTTAGAGAAGCAGCTTGATTAAAGGTCTCAAAGTGGCATCTATTCCCAGCTCTGCCAAAGGTTAGCTTATGCAGCCTCTTAGTTCTCTCTGCAGCAAGAGGATAACAATGCTTACCCACCTTTAAAAGTAGGATTAAAATACTGAGGCACTTTGTGATGGACCAAGATATGCTACAAACTGTCAATAGGAAAGAAGACTTGTACTCTAGGTTTTGTAACTTCTAATGCAGTTCCCTTTGCAGTAGGCTAAAATAATTTTGTTGGGGGAGGAACAATTGCTAAACAAATGCTGCCATGCATTTGCATACGATCTTTTCCTACAAATAGTCAGAATGTGAGTGGATTTTCTCAGGACAGTGAAGAGCTCTTCTTCCATCACAGGATTTTCTTTTGCCAGCCTTCTAGTTGAGAGGGCAAACTGAAAAGGTGGTAAAACTGCTCAACTTACAGTTACGTGCTCCTATTGCTTATTTAAAGCATTGCCCAAACTACTTATTTTCCCCAGCATGAATCTTAGAATAGCTGAACCAAGTTTAGCAGATCTTCCCACCCAAAAGATGAACCTGAAACAGTCACAAAAGTAGGCCTGAAAAGTTTGGCTAAATTATAAGGAACCAAACAAAGAGGGTCTGGCATCTGGCAGCTTTAATAATTGTAGATGCACTTCAGCTTGCTTGACCCACTACATCAGGCAATGTCGTCCTCATTGCTTACCACAAAAATCATGATGCATTCCTCAGTCTATGGCAGCATCACCTCAGTGAGACTAAAATAAAACCCACTGAAAAGTTTTATATAATGCCAAGGCTACAAGATCTCTAATGTAGTTTTCTTATTGGAGCAAGAGCCAAGTACAGCTTAAATTCATTAGCTAATGGCCTGTGACAATAAAGGACAAAGACAATTATTAGGCACATCTCCCAGCTGATTGTTTCTGTGTGAAGAAAATGCAACAGATTATTGTTCTCCTATATTAATGTATCATAAAGGATTACTATCATATCTATTTCAAAAAAACCCCTATCCCTTTCGAAATGCAGACTAATGCTGGATAAATTTGATTTTTATAGATGAAAGCCTGGTGGAAAAATCAAGATTTTATTAGAGCCATGGACAATCACATTACATTTTATATAATATGAGGACTTCACTACTGAATCAGGAAATTGATCCCAGGACATTTTTTTTCTCCTGAAGACTTACCAATTCCCTGAGCATCTCTCATGTATCTCAAACACTTATTCTTGGATATAACAGCCAGAGGCATTCTTAATATCTGTTTTTATTTATAGAAAGGTCAGAAAATACATACAATATGGAGTCTTAAAGATGCATGAAAGCCTCCTACCTCTCTCAGTACCAGCTGTTGGTACATTTGTTGCACTTGGAACATGAAAGGAAAAGGAAGTCAGAGTAGCCATGCACCTGGAATGGTAAAAATCATTATTTCACTTTTGCTTCATTAACAAAATTTCACTTTCCATGGAGCTTTAGTTCAGGAAAATCACCATTCTGCAAGACCTTGAGACTGATAACAAGCATAAAAGCTCACAGAAAAATTAAACCAGATTTATGGTTAAATAGCTTGAAGACTATGAGTCTGTTTCTGAAATGAAGAAAATTATATCCTAATATGGAAAGAGTGAATCATCTCACCACTTTCAGCAAAACGTATGGTAGATCACACTCCTTGTAATTTTTTAATGCCAACAGGTAAAACACTAAGGAGAGGATGTGTCACCTGAGTCTGCCAACAGCTGTAAATTCAGATTAAGCAGGACCCAGCCAGATCCACCACAGTTTCAGGGCCCCATCCTGTACTCATGTACATGTGTGAGTGGGCTGGCAGCTCTGACACACTGCCAAGTCTCCAGAGGCTGCTAACACCAGCTCCACATCAGAAATGGACAGACTAACCCTATCGTCCAGATCATGCAGTGAGATGCCTGACTGCTGGATACCTACTGTCACCCAAGAGAGACCATGGCTTGCTCTTAATTTCAGTGACAATTTGAGGTTTTCTGAACCTGTGGCTGTTTCATCACCACTTGCCCTTTTCTAGAAAGGTGCTGGTAACTATGCCAAGAGACTTGTCCCAGCATTCAAGCACATGACCCACGACTTTTCTAACACCAAGCAAGCTTGCAAAGGAGCACAAAAGGCCTGGTTTTATGCACAATAATTTATGAAATCACATATTCTGGTAAGCATCCACCCATTGTTCTCAGAGACCACGTGGGACTACTCAGAAGCCCACTTGGAGCAGCAACCCGTTCTTCTTCCCCTCTGTACTCACTCCTGGTTTGTCACTCATAGACACTCAAGGCCTCCCAGTTACTCTGGATTTAATGGGTCATTCACACAGGAATTGACAAAAACCCAAACTTATCCTCTAGTAACAAGCACTGGCCAGAAAGCCTCCTTCAGCGAGGGCTTTGTAATTGATCCTGAAACAGAAAAAGCTTAGGGTGAATTCTGGTGTCCCAGCATGGCCCACGTGTGCAATTACAGTTTGTCCCAAGGGCTTTGATGTGTGCACTGTAAGGTTTTACCATGTTGTACCCCCCTATTCCACAAACCAGCCTTTGTGCATTTTCTCTTTACAGCTGACACTTGCCATATAAGCCACTGAGGCTGTAATAAAATGCACAACATGGACTATATATATGGAGTCTTAGAGATTATGAAATTTGATGTCATTTTTTAGAGTCATAAAAACATTATCTAATTCCCAGTAGCTCCCCCGAGAGACTCAGGAATACACTTATACACTAAAATGTCAAAATCATAAAACGCCTGATTTTGCACTATTTACTTTGCGTTGTGGTGAGGTAGTTATTACAAGACATTTCATAAATACAGTGACTAAGAAATAATTAGCATGCTGAATAACATGCTTCCCACTACAATACAGCACTATACATTTTAAACCCCTGATTTTCATGAAGCACTTGCACAGTCTAGCTTAAATACTACAAATAAAAGTGAACTCTGGGGAAAAAAATGCTGCTGTTGGGTTTTGTTCTGTTTTCTTTTCCTTTAAAGGGAGATATATTGATAGTAACAACCCCAGGGCTGCAGTGACAAGCAGCAGTAGCTGTGCATTTCCCAAACAGCAGGGACAAAAGAGGCAGCATGTCTTGCTGTTACGACATGAGGGAGAGGTTCCAAGAGAGTATCATGTTAGTGAGATTAAAATTAACACAAACACTGAACAAAATCCTTCTTTGAAGGAAGGAGATGATTTAAAATTGCTTGTAATTAAGGGAGAAAGAGCACTGCACACAGGTCTGCTCTAGCCAAAGAGTCTTCCAGATTTTCACTGCTCAGCTTGTAATACTCCTACTTACTTTTTTTTCTAAACACCCAGTAGATTTTGTTGCCTTTTTTGGACATTAATATGCAACCAATTATAAATTGTGAGTTGCAGCACTGGATAATTTCCCTTCAAGAATGCTAAGCAGGTTCTGTGCTGTATCAGCCCATGTGACAGCACTGCAACTACCATCTTCTCTGACATTTTTTAGCAGCAGTTCGTAAATGGTTGCTCAGCAGGAAAGCTGGAGCAAACCCCATCTTGGGACCTCCTCGTGATGCTGAGGTTTAACTTGCTGGATGTTCTGTTTAAAAAAAAAAAAAGAAAAAAAAAAGAAAACTTAGGATTTAGCTCAAATTCTCAGGAGTAGAGATTCAGATGAAAAATAGGAAATAACAGTATCACCTGTTAATTGTATCAGAGGTACTTGTCTCAGTTTCTCACTCTGTCTGCTGTTGTGCTGGCACCACATTCAAAGCTTCTTCTTGAGGCTTGTCAGAGAAGAGAGGGCAAATTTTAAGTGCAAGGTTTAAAAAAAGGAAAAAAAGAGAAGGCAGCATGAACTTTCATTTCATGTAGATACAATGTACATCACACAGCAGCCCTGTCTCTGTGTTGCACTAGCCATCAACATACCTGGAAGAGCATTCTGTTGCTGGAGGTTTTGACTGCACAAAAATGCCCTCTTCCCTTTCATTTTTCCTGGGATAAAGTATTTGCAAAAGAACTACCCTCACACTGAGTAAAGGCGTAATTATTGATAATTATTGACATTCATCTGTGTAAGCATTAATGACACTAGCTGGGTCAAAATGAACCTTGACATAGGTGGCTGTGTCTCCACCATGCCCAAGCAACAAGTGCTATTCCTGAATTTGGACATGGGTATTGAACCAGTAAAAACACTATCCAGAGAAGCAACTATGGATGAAGATGCATGTTAAGTATCAATGTTTATGCATGCTTTACACCTCTTTTCTGTTAAAAAGCCCCTTCACTGTGTGGGAAAATACTTTTCTACACTGAAATGGAAAAAAATGCTGAGACAAGGCTGTACTTTTTTTTAACCTTAATCACAGGACTCAGCTTTGGTGGGTGTCATAACTTGGTTTTGGCTGAGGTAATCTAATGCATAAGAACCCTACACAGTAATACGAGCTCAGACATAAAACACTGAGCTGAGGCCATAGCTGTGATATCTAATTGCCTTTGCCTAGAAACTGCAGTCAGCACTTGTAATCCTTAATAGGGAGTTTCAAAACAGACTCCAATATTTGCAAAGTGTATAGCCTAATTTGTGTGCTGCCCTGTCAAGAGAGTTTAGGACACTCCAGTAATCTTGCTGCTGTACTGCTTTGTGCTTTTCAGCAAGTTGTTGGCACGTGCTTTCCACACAGGCCTGTTCAGCTCGAGAGATCCTTTTCCTCTCAACACCTACACATCACCTTTCAATTAACAGCTATTAAAAAGAACTTCCAAAAGTGTCTGCAGTTTGTCATGCTCTACATTTGATGATAAATTCACAGTAAGGGAAAAAAAAGTCCACTCAAAGATCAAATACCCAAATTAATTCCTGGTCTTTGTTTTTTCCTTCTGTTTTATCCTTCACTCCTTCCATCATTCATCGGAGGTCCAAACTGGTGCAAATGAACTTCTGAACCTGTGACAACATGATCCATCTAAGAAACTTAATTCAGAAGCAATGGTTCTTCTTTTGGTTTTCTAATGTTCATGGGAGCTTGCTAAGGAACCATTTTGATTTGCCTCTTTGTGTAAAAATAATCCATGTTTCCTTGACATGTTGAGAATACAACGTGCCAGAAATAACTTGCATACTTTTGGAGGTCTTTCTGCTTGTGAAAGTCCAGCATGCTACTGACTTTATCAAGAGGTATAAAACATGCTTGTGGAACTTGAAAAAGGCCTTTCCAGTGACTGATGCACTTAATTTGTAAGACTAACTCATCAAATTAGCAAAATGCTAAGTCTTACAAGAAGCAATTGCTGTCTTATGCAAAACATTAAATGTGTTCATCTGGAAAAGGAAATTTCACATCTCCTAGCTAATAATGAAATAACAGACCATCACAAACTCCTTCCAGACTCTTCTTATTTGGACATGCTCCACATCCTTTTCCAAGCCAGCATTTTCCTGGCCAACATAAGCCTCTGGGAGATTCTATCTCCACTCACATCTCTGCAGTTCCAGCCCCAGCCAGGCCTGAATAGTTAAGCAGAAGCCAGCTGAGGGTAACAGCATTACCTTCACAATAAGTGGCAATATGTATTGGAGAAGAGTATTCTGGAGTTGTGGTCTGAAGAACTGCCATGTCCGTAGGGCTAAAAAGGTTTTATGCAGCTCTTTTTTGTTTGTAGCTTCTCTAGATCACAGTGTTGTAACTTTTAAGGTTACACATCAGGAGAAGTCTCTTAAGACTTTTAACGTTTCCCTTGCAACTAGCTCTTTAAAGAGTTTACTTATTGCTGCAGGAAAAGGCTAGTAAAGTTAGGGATATCAGAACAATTTTTATAGGAAATATATCTTGCAGGCAGGCTTCTGTAATGTGGTTAATCTCAAAGTGAATACCAGAAAATCCAATATATTGGAGAAACACATCAAAGTCTTGGGATCACATGTGCTACATGGTCACTTGTACTTACACATCCTCCACAGCAAAGGAATGACAGCACTTGTTAAAAGCATTTGTTGACAAAGCAAGTGTAACCAATAGCACCCAAAAGATAAAAAATTATCCCGGTTCCCACAGGGGATGCTGTCTGCTCCACACTATTTCTGAAAGCACACATACAGTATTAGCTCCCTCACCTGCAGCTGATTGAGAAACATGTGTCACTGGGGTGATTAGGAAGGACTTTTTTTTTTTTTTGGCCAACACACAAGGTCTGCAGTTAGTTGATAACAGCAAGTAATTTGTGTTGCTGAAGGGAACTGTTTTCAGGCTCCTTCATTTAATACACACAGACAGGACAGGGTCCTGTCCAGAGGGTACATATTCCTCAAGCAGTCCTACTTCTGGTCTGCAAAGGAGAAACACCCGTTCAGTCCTCCTGGGCTATCAAAGAGGCAATAATAATGGACCACATCCTCAGCTGGCATCCGCCAGGCTAGCTTCCTTGACCTGAAGGTGTCTTCCTTCTTCTCCCAACTCAACCTATGAAATGACAACAAAAACCCTTAACCACTGCTTTTATAGACATCAACTTAATTTCCCATTCCCACAGCCAACTACCACCCAGTAATTGTAACCAAACACCTGCCTGGGGCTAAAGCAAGGCCTTATTCTAGCAGGGCTGAAAGCTCACCAAGGGACAGCAATCATTCTCCAAGAGGAGCCACTGCACTGAGGGACAAGCTTTCACATGTCACTGCTAGAAACCTTAGCCCTTAGGCAGCAGGGTTGGCACTCAGAGCCTAGATGTGGAACTTGGCCTGGGGTTTTCTTTAGAGAACAGGGTCACAGAGCCCCATGGAAATCCTTTGCTTCTAAAAATCCCAGAGCTAGCTGAGAGCATGAGGGAATGATCTTGTCACACACGTGTCCTGTTCTCAAACTCTTCTTCTAGGTGGCTGCTGCTGGCCTTTGTCAGGGATGAGATGCTGGCCTAGGTGGACTTGGACAGAAATGCTAGTCCCTGGATTTCCAGGTGTCTACAACAGGATACAGGGCAGCTTCTGGCTGTTTTGATTTGCAGCTCAAGACCAACCTGTGCCTGAGAAGCTTTAGAGTCCATGAAACACCTCAGAGCCAGCTACACCCCATTGCATGGGAAAAGAGCAAGAGCCACCCACATCCTGAGCGTTTGAAGAGCTCCATGTAGAAGCTCCAGTGCTTCAGAGCTCCAGACTAGGTGCTGCTCCTGGTACCCAGACTCACTCTCTGGCTACATGCAACATCTCCTGAGCCATGTATAAACTTACCACCCACCCCACCCCCCGCCCCCAAGATGTAAGGGCTGTGCTAATCCTCCCTCATTAATCTGCAGCAGCTTCTGTGGTCTCTCCTCTCCACTGTGTGGAAAGCTGAATATCAGAGCATCTGCACAGCAGCAAATTTTACAGCCAGCTCCTGCCTCCGTTATTCCCTGCTCACTGCCATGAGTTGCACAGGCCCCAGATGCCCAGCCCCACGCCTGACGCCTCTCCATGCAGCAGAAGTCTGTACTGGTATTGCTGCCCAGACACTTCTATGGGCACAGAGGCAGAGATCGTATTTGCAGTAACACCCACTTATGTCTTTGTGCTGTGTGAAAAACTAGCACTCCCTGCTCATCTAGTTTTTGGCTAAAAAGATCTTGAATTTGATTACATCCTAAGACACATCTGGTTTTAGCAGTGCAGACTGGATACTTGAAAAACCACAAAGAAAAGGTGCTTGGGTTAAGAATGCTCTTGTGATTAAAAAAATATTGAAAGTCCTCAAGTGTTTGTTTAAAGAAAATAATTTTCATTTAAATGCTGGCACAATTTCAACAATTTGATTTTAATTTTGAAGTGTTGAAAATGCCCTCAGATAATTTCTGTAGCATTCCGGAACCCAAAAGTGATCATAGAAAGCAAGTCACTTAAATCAAGTTAACTGCAGAGCTGAAATTAATTTTCTGTTTCCTAAGAAAACAAAAAAAGGGCCCAATACTCTTAAGTCTTTCTGAAAAAGATCTTCTCACAAGCAGTTTTCAACCAGGCAAGCCTGGTTTTCCTCCCCCCCCCCCGCCCCGCCCCGCCAACCCAAACAGAGTTTGCCCTTTGAGAAAGCTTCCAAGAACCTCACAAGCCACACTAATACAAATAATTTACTGGACTTCGGTACCAAGTACACTGCTTTAAGCATTGTTTGGTTGGACCTGAAAACAGTCTAAAATTATTTGATTATTACGGTTATAAAGATGCTCAATGATATGTATTTTACAGTATTTGTGCTCTGAGTTTCATCAAAGCAGTGGTCTGACCATTTTATATCAGGATTTGATCTTGCCTTTAGGATTTAGGCAAGACTTATGCACCAGCACCAAGTTTCTGTCTTATCACCGCCTCTGACTTCCTGGCTTAACTGAATCCTCAAGAGATGTTAAAAATCAGAAAACTTTGCTGGTTTGGGGTCCAAGTTTGAGTTAGTTTTCACTAATACCAACTTATTGGCCCAAATTCTCTCAAATTCAGGTCTAGGTTTACTGAAGCTTCAGTTCCTTGAACTTGGCTTGAGTATGTACAGCTTGTTCTTCAAAGAAACCCAAGTGAAATTGGGTCTTTAGCTCACCTCAGATGAGTTAACAACCCCCAGCTAGACAGGTGTCAGTAGGTTTCCTTCACAGAGGTTTTGCTAGAAGCACCACTTGTAACATGATGTGCCTCCATCTAGCAAGATGAGATGTTGCAACTAGCTGCAATCACTGCTGTTGCCTCATACTGGTTTCAAGGGAGCAGATTCCGTAAAACATTTTGCTAGGAAAGCTGGTTTCCATTTAAAAAGGAGAAAAAAAAGAAAAAGACAAACATGCCTCTGAGCAGGCTTTTGAATGCTCTGCTTTGTTAAATAACACAGTTAACAGGCCTGAATATGACAACGAGCTTCACATCAATAGCCTGCCTCAAAGGGAGAACACAAGTAAAGAAAAGCAGCCCATGATACATCAGTTCAAACAATGATGTGAGTATACCCAGCAGAGCACAAGCTGCTGTCGAGTTGGTTTACGGAAAGGAGGAAAGCCTTAAGAAGGCAAGTATTAAGAGCGTTCCCCTCTGCCAGGACATCCCTTCCCTCATGATCGCTTAGCTTTATTTGACCTTTATGTTCACAGAGCATTGGGACACAATGTGTTTCACCACTTTACTTTTTCTAAAGCCTATGGTGATATCAGAGGAAAGTGTATCCCAGCATCCTGCTAGCACTGCCACCGGGAACACAAATGGTCTGTCTACAAAGAGAGGCTTCATCCTAATGTCTTTGAACTCAGTGGCAACCAGCAACTCACAAAACCCCCAAATCCTGTGCAATGCTGGTAGCAGCCACTTTGACGTGGCACATGGGCACTGCCTGAACCAGCCAGCAGCTCTACTCTTGGTGCACATAGCTAAGCACAGTCATGAGAGTGGCCAGTGGGGATTTTACACAAACTACATCTTGGAAACCCTCACAGATAACGTAGCAAGTCTGTCATGATTTCCACCGTAGTCATAGAGGTGATGGAGAGAGACCTCCTCCTGCTAAGGACAAGGCCAAGACACCAGACATCCAATACATGTTCAATGAGTTACAAACTCCACTATGAACAGGTAAGTTTTTGAAGAATTAAAACAAAACCAGCTATGAGTATGGACTCAGGTATTTCCTAGGTGCGTCTGAGGGTACAGGAGGTGGGTGCCATAGACACCCTATAGCATCAAATCAGTTTTTCTCTGCTGAGGTCCATCTGACTCATGGCCACAGCTCAACCTCTGCACTATCACTTCACATTTGAGGGGGAAAACATGGCACTAACTTTAGTATAACTATCAATGAAAATAATTTAGCTTTCTGCTATTGTAGGCTGAATAGTCTCCAAGAAAGCAAACTTTGACAGAACTTTTCTATGTCAAAGAGCTCTACAAACCTCACAGTAACAGCCAATTTCTTTTTTTTTTTTTCCAAGTGACCAGTAATTGCATGCCTCAGCTGCTTGATGCTTACCCTGAGATATCAAAAAGTGGCCTTTATTTTGTGGAGGAAAGTTCATCCTTTTACAAATAAGGCCATTTTAGGTATTGATAAAAGGCACATAAAAATTGATATCCACAAAATCCCTATTTAGAAAATGCAATCAACAATTTTTATTTTTTAATCTCACTATCATTCTCCAGATATAGTGTCTTTCAATTTTCAGTTCCTCACAGTAGCTTTCATTGGGTTTACCATAATCTTCACATTATTAACCTACACTCACTCTTCATCAGCATATCTACTTGGAGGCAGCTAAGAAATTAGAGGTAAGTTAGTTCATTGTTGAAACACTTGAAATAATAGATTTAGTGTGTTAATCCTGATGTATGGGTCTGGGAAGGGGGTAGAGAAGGCTCTTCTTTTGGTTTTGGTAGTTTTTCTCCTCTGTGCCTAGCACATGTGGTAAGACAACAGCAATAAATCAGAACAAAGGAAATAAAGTACTAAGGCTTTAGGGAACATGTGTTTTAGAAGAAAAATTTGGCTCGCCACTAAAAGCAGTATTGCCTTATAACGGATGTTTAAAATTCAGATGTCGAAAGAGACAGACAAAATTATATAAATGCAAGTGACTTACAGGTCTGTGCAGCTTTCAGACAGTACTGCAAGCCAGTCCATCTTCCCAGCTCTTCCTGGACCTGGCCAGACAGACGCCATGCTCCAAAACAGCAAGAGTAAAGCAGCAGCAGTGGCACATCTCATCTCTAAGCAATGCTGCAACATGTTAGGTTGCAGACAAAGGATTAAAGAATTAAAACCAACCCAGGCAACTGACACATTGTTTTCCAGGATCAGGGGTCTCCAGCTGCTGTTGACAGCCCTATTGCAAATCAATGTCAGCTAGAAACATGCTGCTGGAGTAATGTCTTCCCTGGGATCCGTACATCACTCACGCTGTAGTGGTATGGCAGCAGCTTCACACAGCAAGAAGGGATTCTGCTGAGACTCTGTTCCCAGCCTTGGGCGGGCAAAAACTGCTCAAAAGAAGTAATAACCACTTTGGAGCAGATTTTCCAAGATATTTAAGAGTCTAGACATGAAGAGAGGTGCCTGGTGGGGTTTTCCAAGGCCTCGAGGTGGGTCAGGCTCTTCAAACTCAATCCCCAAGATGGGAATTTTCCTCCTCTCTCCCTCCAACCTCCTGAGGAATTTCCGAAAGGCTACTAAGTGCCTCTCTGCACCTTCAGGCACCTAAATATCTCTGCAGAGACTTTTAGATTTCATGTGGCTTCCCCTCCTCTTGTGGGCTGCCCACGGGACTCCCAGCCAGGCTGGTGGCCAAGGATCAGCACTGGACTGACCAGTGCTAAGGGCAGGAAAGCAATCTCAGCTGCTGGCAGGACACAAGAAGTCCCAAGAGGATGAAAGGGCTCCTGTTTGTCTGTCCTGTGCCTTTTAACTTTTTAGGGTAAATGGTCTCTATTTCAATTAATGCAATAGCTTTGCTGCTAGTCTTCTGCCCATACACTTTAGGCCAAGTAGTCTAATATTAAATGTACCCTACATACACTTTGCTTATTATATTGGTCTGCCTTTCTGAATTTTCCCCTTTTCTCATGCTTTATCAGTTCCAAGCTTAAATAAAAACAAAGCCCAGATGCCAAGAACTGAGTACTGACTAAGGTGGGAGCTGTGAAAAGGAAGAGAGAGGGAAGACACTATAAGTGGAACCAGGGAAGTGTGGCTTGGGTGTGATTAATGAGTTTACATCTCTAATGAGTCCTTACTATAAACAGCAAGTAGACAAGCAAAGCCAGCAGCAGAAAGTACTCAGGAGCAAAGAAAGTAGAGCTGTGCCTCCCCACATCATCAGCAGCCTGACTGGTTGATGCATGCTGATGGGAACAAGAGATCCAGGATTAGCACTGTTCCTCCTAAGTGGGGCTTTGATTGGGCTGCACAGCAGGATGCATGAAATGGGTAGGGAACAGCATGCATTCTTGCAGAAATCTGGGAGGAGACAGAAAAAATACAATTCTCTTTACTAGCAGCAAAACAGCAAAGTCCTGGCAAAAAGGTCTTAAGGTGCAGCAAGAAAGTACCTGTGCTTTTACCCTCCTTCCCTGGGATTTTTCTCCACCTGTAGAGATGCTTGGCACCTGCAGTGTGGTTCACAGCCACCTGGCACGCAGAGTAGCCCCAGGGGAAGAGGTATCACAACATGTGCAGGCAGGTCACAGGCTCAGCCCATGGCAAGATAGGGTGCTCCTCAGGGCAGGCTGCCCCTCTCTGCAGGATGACAAGGGAAGAAAGTAATTTCAGCCACAGCACTTCTCCCCAGCTGCCACCTTGGAAAGCCTACCAGGAAACACCAGGACCACACAGGGCTGGCTACTCAAAAAGCCGAGGAGAGCCAGCACTGCCAGGTCATAAAGTTAAAACAGGACACATACCGAAAAGGGAGCCTGCAGACACCAACACTCTGAAATCATACTAGCCTCCTATGGCCATAGCTGCTTCTGGCCATGGGGTCAGGCAGCCTCCTGCAGCCCTGAGGATCTCCAGTGCCAAAGGGGAACCTGAGGCTCGCTCCCTTGGAGTGAGTCAGGTGGGCAATCAGGCAGCAGCACCAAGCACAAACTGCCAGGAAGTCCAGCCAGCAGGGCAAGGAGGTTCACCACCACCAGCAGTCCTCAAAAGAGGCTGGTATTTTACCGAGCATGGCCATTTATCACCCAGTTTTGGATGAGCACATCAAGGAAATCTATTCATGTCCTGCAGCAATCCACTCCAGGAGCAGACAGGGTGGACACCTATCTTATGGGAAATGCCTGTGAAAGGCACAGTCATCAGGCACCTATCCTGCAAGCTGCAGGCTCGTCTGGGTCACACAAACACAAGTAACAGAAGCAAACTCAAAGGGAGCTTCCCTACACAGATGAGCTCTCCAGGCTTCAGTAAATGAAATCAAAGAGAATCTGGATCAGGGTAGAAAGAGAAGGAAGGACCTTCGGCAGGTTGAAGGACTAATGATCAGGGAAAATGCAGAGCAATTTGGAGCAGCTGTCCTGCAGTATTCAGTAGGATCACAGCATTGCCCATTGCTAAGGATAAATGTGCCAATGAGGCCTCTCAAATCCCACTGCTAGTTTAAAAACAGAAAAACCCAAGCAAACAAAAAAAATCTCAATTAATTTGGGGTTCTTTATTCATTATTTTCTGGTTCCTCAGCCTGTGGAGTACATTCAGCTCTCGTTTTCAATCTTTTCTCCATCATTACAAAAGAAAAGATTATGCTTTTCAATATTACATTGTAATGAAAACTGAAATTTCCTCCTTATTCTCTGTTTCAGAATCCATGCCTCTGAGGAAAGCTCAGAGTACTGTCAATTTGTGAGAAAATGGAGAATAGGCAAAACTTGAATTCCAGAGGTGGATAATCATGGGTAAACTCAATGCAGACTTTTTTTTTTTAAATAAACTAGCCAAGACTGAATTATTGTTAAAACAAGATATCAATTTTAAACAGTGAAAAAAAGCCATATAAACCAATCTATTCAGAGTCTTTGAAGGAAAAGGCTGGGTTACTCAAAGACAGCATGCTCTATGAATAGCTCCAGCCCACTCCACTTTGATTTTCTCTGTTAAAATGCAGAAAAAGTTTCCACTGCTTGTAGCAACCAGTACTGAGTTAGACATCAGGGTGGCCCTCCAATACAGCAAATGCCCATGCTTGCTGCTGAAAGGAAAACGTGCTCCAGGAAACATTTACAGGAGATCGCTTCATGACAGAAATGTGTGTGGTTGTACCCAGACTCGATCACCGGGAAGACTGCAGCAGGATTACCCCCAGCTGCTGTGCTTGCTCTAGATTGCTATCTAGCAACGAAACACTCTCTGAAGCTTGCATCAAGAAACACCCACATGAGAAAGCTGTAAAAGCTGTGCTTCGTGTAACACATGCATTTCTCATAGGGCAATGACACGTATATCCAGAAAAAACAGTCAAAGCTATAGCTCTGGCTGCTGCCAAGTGCCAGAGCCCTGTTGCGAGAGTAGCTAGGGACCGCTTCACCCTTGAGGTGCTAACAGGGGGATATACACCCCACCCAACATGTACCCAAAATAGGTATCACAACAAATTCTCTTCCTTTTCCCATACTCTGGTCACAGTGCCCAGTCTCCTGCACCACAGCTGACAAACTGGGTCAGGGTAATCTCCAGCAATCCAGCTAAGCTAACTTTCTGCCTGCTCTGCATTTTTTGCAGCAGTGCAGAGCAGATGCAATGGAGGTCAGGATCTGGCCCCCCACATGCATAGTTTTAAAAATTATCATTCAGCAGAAGCTATTGTGAGGAAGAAAAAATGCTAAGCCCAGAGCCTGAGTTATTTCTCTGACCCTGAATGCTTTAAAACATAATATTTTATTTGGCTGGTTATAGAAAATATGTGGAAAAGCCTTCATTTTTTGGAATATTTGTCCCGCAACACAAAATAAAATAAAAATAACTGAACTTTTATTCTGCCTCTCTCTGCTATGCACATCCCTGCACCCACACAAGCTGCTCTCACCTGAATTTTAAGTTCTGAATATATTTGATAACACTATTTACTCTGCAGAAATACCAACAAGGTCCCAATCAAAGATTAACACCACGATCTACAGGGTGGGGGCAAACAGGCAAGTGCCCCCACGAAAAGTTTATACTCCAAGCAAAATGGGAAAGTTCAAGATAATCAGTTATTAAAAAGGACATGAAAAGTAGCAAGTTCAGGACAGAATTGAACAGCAAAAACCATTCACCTGAGTCCTACTGTATTTAGCAGCAGCAAGCAAATTTTTTCAGTGCTCAACAGTCTTAGAGCCCTTACCTGAGCACAAGGCTGAGGAACTAGCTTACAGCACCATTTCTGGGGGAAAAAGCTTTGTTTTCAAAGTTTCAGTTCCAATTCTGACCTAACATCAGGCCCCAAATATGGCCTTTCCCCGTTCAAAAAAAAAAAAGACACAATTACACATTTACCTCCTAGAAAGCTGGCACATGCTAATGAGCTCAAGCAGCATTTGCAGTGGAGTCAAAAGGTGAAAGACATATCACAGAGGAGGAGCACAGCAAGAGACTTGCTTGCAAACCTATTTACTGTTTTCCCCACCCTGGCAGCTGTTATTGCTGTATCCAACCCTCTCCTAAACCTTTCTAAAGGACATAGTACAAAATGAAGGGTTCTCTTCCAAGCATAGCTAGAAGCTTTAAGCCCCTAGCCAGCAGGGTGAGTGCAAGCCCACTGCAGCAACACGAGGGGAGGCTCAGACTCCGACCCTTCCCCGCAGGAAGGCTGATACTGTGCCAGTGCAGACAAAGGGTGCACACACATTTTCACCCTACTGGCTCAGCTCCAGGGACAGTTATTTCCAGCTGAGGGACCGCATCAAGCAGCGGTAGGAGGTAACCTTTCCATCTGCTCCTGTAGACAAAATGGCAGTAAAGGTATTTCTAAACATCTCAAAACAGGCAGAGGGTTATGCTGGCTGGGACAGTGATAGCTATTGCCCTAATTCCTTTGCCAGTGGTAAATCCCTTAGCTATTCCCTAAGGCCTCTCCTCAGCTAAGCCACCACAAGACCTATAACTCACCTTCTCCTTTTCCCCTATTAACTGACCAGCTAGCCCAAGCTCCCTTGGCCTATAAGTAAGGGACAAGCCCACTGTTTAAGACACCTGTGCTCTGTAGTCAGTGAAGCAGCTGCCATTCTTAGTGGTTTTGCTAATCAGGCAATCAGTGTTGCCCCCGGGCTTGGTGCCTGTGACCCAGCTGCAGGCCTGCTGCCGTTCAGCAGCTGGCACTTGGCACAGTGGCTGTGCATGACTCAGGCTAGCAGGAGCCTTTGGAGATGCCTTCCCCTGATTTATATCTGCAAGTGACTCTTTGTGTTTGGACCATATTGTTGGTGTGCCAGCTACACTGTGAAAATCTGGAGTTAATAAACTCCACTTTCAGATCATGGCAGCTCTTTCCAGGGCGCAGCTTTGTAGCATTGGCAATGCTTGCTCCTGCCCCGTCACCTAACATGGCTGCTGATGCATTTCACATTGGAAAAAACCTGTGATCACATACATGAACAACCCTGGGGAAAGCCCAGGTTCACAGCATCTAGTAGCCTGCCTCCCTCTTGCTCTACTTCCTTCTCCCTTTTGGTGTGGAGTCAGAGCTCATGGTCCTGCAGCCCTACTCCTAACCATGAGAAAAGCCTCCTGGTACCTGCAAGTTGGGCTCCCCCTGAGAAAAGAGGGAATTTCAAAAGAGAAAAAAAAAAGAAAGACAAAAGATGGAGGTGACCAGATGTCACAAACCCTTGAATCCAGGGGAATCTGAAAAATGTTACCTTAGCTCTAGTAACAGATTTGTTACTGTCCTGGGCAGCATCTTCCTGCAGCAAAGCAGGTCCCTCTGGGAGAACTGTTCAGCCATGCTGGCTCTGGCCCCTGTGAGGAAACCTGTCTTGGGGCATCTTGTTTTGCGTAGGCCTAAGTCTGTTTCAGATCTGGCCTTTAACCTCCATGCCTCACATCTGCAGCTGCAAGACGGAGCAATTATTTTGCTCACCTCTCCTGCAAGAAAGCAAAAGAGCTACATTGAGGGTAACTTCTTCCCCCTACCTTGCACTTACCTGTCTCCTTTCTGATGCACTGCCATGCAGTTGTGGCCCCACTGGTGACACCACACTGTCTTTCTTGCAGGGCTTGTATGGCCTTTGGAGCAGCTGGGACTTTCCTTGCAACATCATCAGGCTCACAGCAGCCCAGTCCCGCTTTGCTCTGGAGCAAGTTGCATTGGAAACTGCTCAAGGAAGGGCTATTATTTTGCAAAGCAGTGAGTTCATTTATGGAGCTGCATAAATAACAAGACCATCTCTTCCACCTGGGCTACACTCTGCTAAACAGCTGCTGCACCTCTCTCCAGAACTGATGACAATTTATAGTGGGTAAAGTGACTCATGCATTACACTACAGCCTTTCTTCCATGCCAGATTTGTGGCTTGTTTGTGGATTATCAGCCAAAAAGGATGGAAGCAACTTCTCAGCATCTCCATAGGACAGGTATGCTTCAGAGCTGGCTACATTTCAGCAGAATGATTCATTTACTCTAAGCCGTATTTTCAGCTTCTATAAGCTGGATCAACATCAATGGAGCTACATCAGTTTACATCAGCCCAAGAACATGGCTCCATATTTTCATGGCATGGAGGTCAGTCCTGAAAGGTTTTGAGCAGCCTCTTGATGGTGCAGGCTGGATGCCCATGTGGGCATTGAGCCCTGCCTGGGAGGCTGGTTTGCTTTGCATTACTCTGGAGAAGAAATGGGGCAGTACTAGTCCCAGTGAATGACAACATGAGTACCAGAGGAAATGTCCGGCAAACAAAATAAAACACTCTAGGACTGAAACTGGGAGCTGAAGCTGGGGCTGGAGGAGAGCTGCAACAGGCCCAAGAGAGCTTCCGATATGGGCAGTCAGGAGAGTGGGATCGGACCATTATACTCATCACCAACGCGGGACAGACAGAGGTTGCGAACAGCTTTTCATACCAAGAACTGAAAGGATTAAAGCACTTCTATTCAGACACCCAGAAGAAAATCAGCAAACACAGGATTGCCATGTGCGACTATAACTAATACTTCAATGCCAGTTCTGCGCACAGTGCCGAGCAATGGGTCCTGTGCAGTGCTGGATGCTCAAGGTGAAGGGATGTGTGCAGCCCCTACCCTGTTTGTGCCATACTAATTAAGGTTGATGAGGGCTTACGGCCATCCTCTTTCCCCAGCCCTTTGTGGAGATTTACTCCTGGGCAAACGCCTCTTCCAAAAACTGACAATCATCTCAGACCCAAGGTACAGGCATTAAGAAGCTTGGAAACCAATACGAGAATTAGGCAGAGCCACAGAGCGATGCTATATGTTAAATATTGTGGTTGTCTACAGGAACATTCACCCAGAGATAGCAGCACTCTTTGCAAAACAGGGTTGAGCATAAGTAACCCCATCTTACACAAGGAGAATGCGAGCCACAGAGATTAAAGGCTGCCACCATTAAAATAAAAACAAAACCTGCAAATACCATAGGCAGCTTAAGCAAGATTTCGGCAGAGTTTGGGCACCTTGGTTGAAAACTGCAATCTGGGAGCTCCATACTCTGGTTCAGCTGCTGCTGAGCCCTGGAGGTGCCTGAACTTGCCTGCTGCCTCCTGGTTCAGCTCTCAGCCTCCATAGTCAGCTGTTAACCCGCTCTCAAGCTTATGTCCAGAGCTGCTCCAGTCCAAACATCTCCACTCCAGCTCACACCTGAGTGCTGCCAGGGTCTGGTATTGCTGCCCAGGGCCCCAGGGCTGGGGCTGGCAGCGCTGCCCCCATTCCCAGCAGGAACCACCCTGGGAGGTGCAGCAGGAGCACACTGTGACACAGCCTGCACGTGAAACATGGTGATAAGCACTACCACCCCCCACGAAATGCCTTTTGCTGCAGCAGCACAAGAGGTTGAGCTCTCCGTGGGAGCACCCGACCCTACGTGCTACCCCGTGCAGCTCCCATCCTGTCTGCTACCTGCCCTGTGGGGCACAAGGAGCTCCCCAACAGCCCCCCCACTCCCCAGCCACCTCACAGGGAGCAAGACACAGCAAGCCCCAGGGCAGTGCAAGAGGTAGAGGAAGCATGAGACTGAACCAGTTGGGAAAGGCACCCACTGGGGGATCGCCTGCCCCCAGGCAGTTCCCACGAAGCAAGCGGGGCCTTGCCCTTCACCCCAGGCATGTGGCTTGGCTGGTGCGCCACAGCAGCCTTGGCGCCTGCCAGGGAATGCCAGGCGTTCAGCGGCTACAAGGCCTTTCTTGGATCAAGGCCGAAGCATTCTCCAGCAGACCACACAGCACAGCAGAGCCTTCAGTTACCTTAAAGCCACCATCCACAGCTGTGAATATATACAGCAAGAACCATGTTTCCCTCCTTCACAGATGCTTCGCAGTGTTGCAGTGTCTTGGACAATGGTAGCAGCCATTGTCCAGCCACCTCCATATCCCACGAGGATGCCAGGGCAACATAGGCTGGGGTTGGCTGTGTCTTTTGCCATTTTTTCAGCATAACCAAAGCTTGAAGCAGAGCTTTGTTTCAGAAATCGTATGCCCATTTTCCCTCCTCTCCTCCTGTTCTGGGAACAGGGTAGTTTCAGACAAGTAACAAACATAATAAGTGCCTGTGGTAAATAAGTCCTGAACCCTTGCTCCCCCTCCACATTGTAATCCTCTGCAGTGTTCTCAAACACAATCAACAGCCTGGCCTACAGCTTATTTACCCGCTTCCAAAATTCTTAGTCTGACAAATAACGATGCATTAATCACTGTCAGACCGTGATCTTTTTTTTCTGCTCCTCTGCAGGCATCTGTCAGAATCACAAAAGATTAATTATCACACCAGCCTGGATGCAGAAATGCATCCTGTAGACGCACTCTTCGTCACATGCTTTGTGGCCCCTTCAGCAAACATTGCCATCTGTAGAAAAACTTACCTGTTCTTCCACTCTTTCATTCATCCCTCATATTTCTAGCTCTGGGGCTGGATATTTGCTCCCTCTTGCCCAAGCATCAGTCCTTTTTCAGCTTCACAAGCAGCACTAAAAGAGACAACCACCAAAATCCCACTGTCCATGTCGCCAACAAAGATGTTAAACAGCACCAGTCCCAATACCAACCCCTGAGGAACACCGCTTGTTACTGCTCTCCACTTGGACATCAAGCTGTTGACCACAACTCTTTGAGTGTGACCATCCAGCCAATTCCTTATCCACTGAGTGGTCCATCCATCAAATCCATGTCTCTCCAAATTAGACACAAGGATGTTGTGCGTGACAGTGTCAAATGCTTTGCATTTGCAATTGGGAGGATGAATGAGTTCACTAGGACAGAGGGAAGAACCAGGAAAGAGCATCTTTCTGGGTGAATAGGGACATTTCAGTAGATGCTTGGATCATACAAGTCTTCTCTCCATTTAACATGTCCCAGGTGCCAGAGTTACTTCAGTTCTTGTTCCCCTCTCTATAGTAAAGGCCTGAGAAGCAGGAATATACAAAACCAAGCAGTAAACAAAATCAAGTATTTGTATATGCACAGCAGTTTCATTCTAATAGCCTTTGAGCATGTGGGCACAGCCAACACAATGTAATCATAGTGCCACTGATGTAACATATGTTGAAAATGTAACCCAATATAAGAGTATCTTTTTCCTGTTGGGACATTTAGCTTATACATCCTTCCCAGAAACAAATCTAAAGCAAGAAGAGTTCTTGCTCCCAAAACTGGAATTCTCTGAGTGTTACACTGCCAAAGATTTAAACGTTCAATTTATACTAAGAAATTGCGTCCCATAAAAACTCCAGAAGCTCCTATAATTCCAGCATTGTGACGGATCCCCACGTCTGCTGGCCTTCAAACCTTGCTCCAGTCAGAGATTCCCAGCCTACCATGCTACTCATAAACCTCCAAGAAGGTGGCTGGGTCTTCTTCGAGCTTCACTTCTCATATATTTATGAATTTTAATTGATTTGACTGGTTCCAGCTGCCAGCTGACACTGCAGAAAGGACAGAGCTAGACCAACCCACCCTTCTACCTCCCCACTGGCAAGTCAATCTGTGGCCCTGTGCAGTGCCAGGAATAAACTGCTTTTCTTGGAGAGACCCACCAGCACGTGTTGGGCTCTCTACGGAGGGCACAGCAGCCTCAAAGACAGTAATTTTAACTTGGATTTCGAAGTCCTCACCAAGGGGTTTTAGAGGGCTGGAAATGCTTCTGGGAATGGTGCTGAGGGGGCAAGAGGAGAGAGGTAAAAAATAAGATTTGTTTCCCCTTCTCATGCTTGGAAAGCAGTCCTTCAGGGTCTGCCTACTCCCTTCCATCACATTTCTTCTTCTAGCTGGAAGATCACAGCCTCACAAATGCAGTGCTGAGTATATTTTAAATGACTCATTAATGTTTGCATACATATGCCAGATGCTTTCTTTTTAAATAAACAAACAAACAGAAACCTCAAACACCCTCTGAAAGATGGAATATTTTTCCTACAGTGAAGGCCAGAGGGGTTGCTTGTGCAGGACAGTGGAAGAAGGTTCCCCCCACTCCCCAAAATCCTACTTTATAAACATTTCTCCTCCCTTCCTTGTCCCTTCCCCTACCACACAGGTCATCCAGACTTTGGGGAGGGGTGGAGGTACTGAGAAATGTCACAGCTGCTTAGTTCCTCCTGCAGTACCTGAGGAAGGGATTTTGGAGGACAACAGCTGAACATAGCTGATGGGACCCTGCATTAATGCAGCATTTGATGGGCATTCATCAGAGCATCTGCCCATGCAGGAATGCCCAGCTGAAAGAGGCAGTACTTGAGGTCACCAAAGAGGGTTTTTTCAATAATTTATGGCTGAAGCTTCCTAAGCTACTTAGGTGCTGTTGTTAATTTTGTCCCAATCCCTTTTTTTTCCCAATATTTCACTTAACTCACTGGAAATTAAGCACTGTGATTTCCCAGTCCTGGCAGTCTTCAGCTTTGCTACATAGTTTCCACGTTCTTTACATCAAGAAAATGGCAGTGTTACACAAGGGATACCCAAGATAAACAGTAAGTGCACAGAAATGGACCGTGACAGAGTTTGAAGTCAAAAAGCTCAGATCCAAAATTGCAGAGAAGGAGATACGAGTCAGAAGCGGTCTCTCTGTTTGCTCCGCAAGCTTTACGCCCATGTGTCAGCTCTTACAGGCGAAGGAAATGCCCACTGTTCCACGTAAACACAGCATCTTTCTTGTGGGGAACTGTTCATACACGCTGAACTGATTCTACATCAGCAATCACCATAAAAATTTAAATTAAAAAAGTGAAGTGTATATTCTTTTTGTGTCTTGTGCAAAGGCATCAGCTACTGAAAGCAAGAGGGATTCAGGCGAGTGCTCCATGAGATGTGACTAGCATATGTTTCTTCTGAAGTCCTCTAATCAGAAGTAGTAATGTATTCCCTTTTTTCCCCTAAGACTTGGAAATCACATTTTAGTGCCTGCCACAGGACTGTCAGGATCAGCATTTCAAGCAGCAATTCAGCCTTTATCAACATTCAACAGCATTGTAAGTCAGGAATAATTAATGTAATATTAACATAGAGTTATCAAGAAAGGTAAGACTGTAAGCATTCAACATCAGATTCATTTAGTATTTACTGCAATAATGTGATCAGCAGGAAGTCATTTAACATAAACGTCAGTGTCAATGGGATGTCTCAGGGCAGTCAAGAGCAGCTCGGAAGTGTGCCCCTCTCTGTACATACCACCCTCAAGCTCTCCAGAGCTCTTTCGTGCACTCCTTGGAGGGTCATCTTGGAAAGTTGCTTCACGTATCTGTGTCAAAACAAAGACCAAAGAAATATTTCTGTAAAACCCCAAAACACTTTGCCATGATATATACCAGATGAATATAGAGCTACACTGTATAGATAGATAGATCATAGATACAGTATATATAGAAATGACAGATGAGAGTCTATAGAGCCATATTTTTGTATTTATACACACATACATATGTGAAAGGATACATAAAATCAAATTCATACATCCATTCAGTAGAACAGGGCAATACCTTGTGGCTTTTACAGAAACTTTCTTGGCTTTCAGTGGACACATCAGACAGCGTGATGTGTACTATGCTTAGCTACAGCAATATACATATAGATATATATAAAAAAATACATAAATTGATATAAATTCAGTCCAAGGTTTTGCCTCATAACAGAGGAAGACAGCTAAGCTACTTTTCTTAACATCTGGAAAAATTTTGCTGTCTTTCAAAACAACCAGGTATCAGTTCAGCACTTTGTGGGCCCAACTCCTGCATTTCTGTTCCCTCTATCTCCGGGGCTACTCCAGTACAGCCAAAAGGAAAAGGAGCTTGGCCAAGGGGTTTGTCTGAGCAGGGTTGCAATAAATGTCTAGTGGGATTTTCAAACACGCCAAGGCTGCTACCTTATGCTGACATTAGCAGGAGTGAGGTGCCCAGGCATGCTGGAAAATCTCTGTAGCTACTAAGTCTCCCTTGTAACGGCAAGGTGCATGTGACTTGAGTGCCTGGAGCCAGGACCCCACCAAATTTCAGTGGAACTGAGACACCTGGATCCAGTAAGTTCCAGCAAAACCCTGCACCAGCAAGTACTCCCAGTGCTGCAGAACAGGACCACATGCCCCAGGTTGTACCCATGCCACAGCATGGTTGCTTCCACTGAGCTCACTTTTCCCCTAGTTGCCACAATTGCTCTGAAACTGGGGCACAAAGAACAGGGAACAACGAACGTGCACATAGAAGCACCAAACCTTTGCTCAGCAAGATAAGCCCCAAAGGCCAGATTCTGCACCATCAATCACAGAGCTGATGTAAGCAGCATGCAGGGGAGCGGGTGAAGGATCAAGACTGACTCAAGTGAGAAGACACCTCTAACACTGTCCTAACAGCCTGAAGCAGTGGTGAGAGCATCTACTATAACCTCCTTCCTATGTATGGGGCTTTAACTGTATCAAACATGTCTTGAACGAACACCACATCTGTCTTTAAAACAAAGAAGAGCTTTTCCTACAAGTAAAATAAAGTTAACAATCTGCTGCTTGGCATTATGTCTAGATATGCAGTTTCAACACACTGCCTCTTTCTGGGGCCTGCAAAGAAGTTTCATTGCAACAGAGACATTTCTGCATGAGAAATGCAGGGATGATCCTCACTGCAGGGATGGGAGCAGGCAAGCCAGCCTGCTGCAGCTTAAGACAGCACACTCCCACTGAATCCAAGTCCCACCACTTCTTAGCGAGTGCCATGCTTGTTTGACTGTGTACAGACCAAGTGCTATAGAAAAATGTAAATATTTTTTATGGCCTGACCTGCTTAAAAGCCTAGGAGGATAGCTGGCTAAGTGGAAAGGAATGCTGTGCACACACAGCAGAACAAATTTAATGAAAGACAGAACCCAGAAGTATTCTTTAACCCAGAGATGGAGTGCTTCGCATTGTTAAACAGTGGTTGTTTAGTACACCACAAAGAGAGCATTAAAGTCTAGATAACACAATTAATAATGAACTCTCCAACACAAAGTACTGTCACCATCAGCATGACTTCACTCTTCTCATGCACAGAATACAGGCTGGCTTTACAGAGCTATTCGCTCATCTCATCTTGCTTCTGAGAAACCAGCCAACCGCCCAGATCACTCCATACTGATGGAGGGTTACAGCAGAGACAGAGCCAGACTCCTCTCGGAGGTATACAGGGGAAGGAAAAGGGGCAAATGTGCACAAGATGGAAGATGGAAAAATTCACTTAAATGTTAGGAAAAGTGCTTTCACCATGAGGGTGGTCAAACATTGGAGTGAGACGTGCAGAGAGGTGGTGGGACCCCTGTTTTTGGACATACTCAAACAGCAACGAAACATGGCCCTGAGCAACTTGATCCAGTTGGATCTGTGTTGAGCAGGGGTTGGAGTAGGGACATGCAGAGATTCCTGCCAGCCTCTGTTATCCTGTCATTCTTCGGTTAACCCAAAAAGGGCACTTTTGAACAAGGTATTTGTCACTATTTCTTTTCTTGCATGCCTCCTGTATCAGTATATCCACATCAACTGGCTGTGGCAGATGCCAGATCCACTGTACTGGCTGGCCAAGCCTCCAGCCAAGTGACACCTGGGAAATATATGACTGGAACTAGGAATTGGCTTGAACTCAGGTACAAGTTACTTTAAAGACCAGCTTCGTCTTGTCAAATCTAGAAGTCTACAGAATAGACCGAAATTTGGTGTTCACAAAGCAAAGACCAGGAGACAATGACAGTTCAGATTCCTGGCACAGAAGATGCAAAGGGTGTGCTACAGAAAATAGGACTACTCTGTCACTACTGTCAGGATTGCTTTTACAAGCACTGAGCCAAGGGAGTCATACTGACTCTGATGGATCACTTCTGCTTGCCTTGCACATCCTTTCCAGACAAGACCCCTTCCTGCATACACTCCAGCCTCTAACAGCTGAGTCCTGAAGGGGACATGGGAGAAAATATGGTGGGTTTAGCTCCAAGAAGTCAGCTTTCTGACTACTTTCCTAGGCCCAGGCAGCTGCAGACATTGGAGAGCAGCAGTTTGATATCAGGGTGTAAAACAGCTCAGCAGCGCTGCCTAGAAATCACCCCTCACAGCCCAATGTGCCCAGCCTCGTCGTGCAGGGTGCTCCTGCTGACCTCCACTCACATGGGGAACATGATAGCTTGAATACCCATTTAACAACCAAAAAACCACCCTTCATAAGGTCAATGAAAACCTTGAGCTGAGGTCCCCAAGCTGTCACCACTGAGAGTCTCCAGTAACTGCTGGTTACACGTCTCAAAGTTGCCTCTCTCAGTGCAACTCTTAATAGAGACCCTCCCCGGTGAAAAGCGCAGCACTCAGCTGTTAGCTACTGTTAGGACAGCAGAAGAATCACTGCTTGCCAGCAAGACACTTCAGCAGCAAGATCATGGGCGGCCAGCACCACCATCAGCTGACAAAAAAATCAAAGGCAGCCTAGATCTCCCTCGCCCTGCTCTGTCTTTCAACATGATGTTCAAATCAGCTCTGAAAGTCATAACTTACATTTATGTTATATCTCCTTGTCTTTTCAGATGTTACCACCCCAGCTATGCACAGCCTCTGGCATGGGGATCACCCGTTCAACTCCCATGGCTACATCTGAGAGCACTGTATGCTGGGATGCAGCTTTAGTGAGGCCAAGAAAGCTACGCGAGGTGTAAAAACTCTTGGAAGAGAGCCTAGATGCAACACCGAAGAAAAGGTAAGAGAGGTAAGCCCTGCACAAAAGCTTGGCAGCATCCTAATGCACTTAATTTCTTTAGATACGTTTATTTAATTGTATCTTTTCATATCATCAGTGCTTATGAAGTTCAAGTTTAACCCGGGGGGGGGGAAAGAAAGACTTATGTGGATGGATAAAGGCCCATCTCAAATATTAAAGCCATTTTTACAGCTAAACATTAAAACTATTTCAAGTTGTTTCTTCAAATATAAATACTATAATTATGTAAGGTTATTTCTCCCCATTTAACAAGTCCCTGGTCTTGTCTGCATGCTTGAAAAAAAAGTGAATAGACAAAGTTTAGCTGGGCCAGGATGAAAGCACAAACATCTTGAGGCCTGTGCCAGCTTAATTTAAATTGCAGGGTGCAAGGTCTCCGGCTGCAGGGGGACAGCAGCACAGCTGTTTGCCTCGATGCCTGCAGTCACTGGGAGACTCATCCCCAGGCTTTAAGTCCAAAACTGTGCTGCTGGGGCAAGCCCTCAGGACATTTTCCCCTTGACTGTGGGGCTCGCACCGATTTGTTGCTCCCTGACAAACAGCCCCATCCTTCATTCCTGGGAGACAGCTCATATTATCCCTCCAGGTGCCCTGCTGCCTTTTGCCCTTACAGCCACTGCCCCTCTCCACCTGGACCCTTCTCTGCCCCAAGGCACTGGGGGAAGCTGATCCTTTCCCCTTCGTTATCATCAGCAGCCTCTTTGCTCACTAAGTAGGGATTTGAATTTGTCTGGCTCCTGGATGCTTTTGGTGCATCTTTACATGAGTCTGAATTAAGAAAAGCTTCTGAGAGCTGAATACAGCTGCAGCAACCAGCCAGCGACCTGTGAAGGGGCCCATGGTCATGTAGTTGCCTGCCTAGGGACCATTTCCCTTGGGCTTTTTACGTGGCTTCACTCTCCTTTTCCTGCTGTTTCTGGCTTCAGTTACAGCCATATGTGAACAATGCACCCTGTGTGCATGATTCCCATTTAGTGCACAGGCTTGTAAAACATTTTTAATATGTGATTTACAAGGGTTCTGGCTTGGACTGAAATCGTTCCCCTCACAAGCTGAGCAAGGGTGGACTGGCTGAAGGTGTTTATGGAGGGCAAGGTGGGAGCTGACAGGCAGGGTTGAAGGCTCTCAGGTCACTGGCAGATCCAGCATCCACTACTACAGCCTATGAGAAGTGATAAGGAAACAACACCATTCCTCCCTCAGCTGGCATTAGCCCCAGAAAAGCATCCCCATTTCCAGAAGTGACATCTTTTGGGGATAAGCAATGTTTAGGCTTGGTCAAAAGCAGAAGCAACCAAAAGCCACTATAGTGTTTGAGCCAAATCTGTTTGTGACCTTTTCTTTCCCCAGAAAATTGCAAAAAAATACTACTAGAAACATAGAAGGAATGGAGAAAACAATGGCATTTTGGTTAAACTGAATAGTACAGAACAACAACACTGGATGATTTTATAATAGAAATATATTCTAAAAGAGAATTCTCATGAAAAGCAACATTTAATTCAGAAGCATCAGGCAGCCCAGTTTGTTATCATTCAAGGCCCCTAAATGATCTTTCCAAATGATCAAGGAACTACATTAGACACAATATCCTACCCAAATTGCAATTCCTTACTCAACTTCAATGAAGTTTCAAGTGGAAAAGATAATACAAACTTATTGTCCTAAAAACCTGCCACCACATGCAATTAAAGCAGTAGGGGAATGAGGCAGCACTGTACTATGCATCTGATCAGCAGATGCAGTGTTCAAGTCTCCCTTGCAGTGATACGCATTATGAAATGGAAGACTGCTAAGACTTGATTTTATATACATATATTACAAGATGATGAAATTTCCACTTCAAGTGCTGAAAAAAACACACTTAATCACATCTTTGAGGATTCTTTACAGAGTTGTTGCTACAGCGTAAGTCCAGAGAAATGTTCCAGAGCTCTCTAGAAAGCCTAGCTAAGATGATTTCTTCACAGCTCGAAGCACACAAGACAAGTGCAGAAATCTGAAAGGCTCCCCAGATACTGCTTTCTAAAGAGTCATTGGGGGAAGGGGGGTATCTTACAATAATCATAAACATATAGAGTTTTTTTCCTTCAGAAACACCTTGGCCCTGCTAGCAGCAGCTCAAGGCTCCTGAGTTTGATCCCTGTTTTGAACCACTTTATACCACAATTCCATCAGCTGCTAAAGCAAGTCAGCACTAAGTGATGCTTAAGAGGCATTTAGGCAGTGCCCGAAAGTGCAGGTCTCATGGCACCAGGCGGGATGTGCCTGCTGTGCTCTCGCCCCAGGAGACACACGTGATCGTGGCCAGGGGATCACGGCTCCCACCTGCTTCCCTGTTCCCAGCCATGCTGGGACCAGAGCAATGACTTGCATTGACTTTGCCAGCACTAATGGAGGGAGGGGGCTGCTCTGCACAAGCAGCAGCAGTGGCGGGGCCAAATCCTGCCCTGCTCCCAGGAGCAGGTGAAACCCCCAGGCAGGAGACAAGCTGCTGAGCCCACTTGCTTTCTGCGTGAGGTCTCAAATCACCTCTACCTGGCAATGTTGCATTTCTCAACTGCACCCATCTGCAGTGACTAAACTGATGGAAGGCTCCTCAAGACACTTAGGAAAGAAAAAGGTCATCCAGCTGTTGCCCAAATCCTTTGAGTTCTGAGGGTAGAAAGGATTTGAGGTGGAAGCTGTGGGATTGCATGATTCTGAGCTTAAAGTTGCATCAGACAGGACACTCTCAGCACTGCAAATATGCTTTGGCACACCAAAAGTGTACGGAGAGATGCCAGAAATAGCTTGGAGGTCTCACTTTGCGCTTTTTTTTGCATAAAGGTTTTCCTTTAGTTCAGCCATTTCATCTGTCTCTCATGTCTATTTGCTGAAGCAGCTTTTTCTTTTTTTTCTTTTTTTTATTTCCCAATACCAATTCCTGGGAACCACAAAGGGCGAGGCAGCCCACAGCTTTCAAAAGAATGACATTTTTCTTGGCATATTGATTACCAATACTGCCACTGCACTCCACATGCAAAAACAGGTTTCTGAGAATGCCAGGACTCTTAAATAAAACTCTATAGCTCAATAGACTTATATTTTCTAGCTACATTTGAAAAAATCCATGCAAAAGTTCTTCCTTCCTCCCCTCCTGCTTTTCTCTTCTCCAGATCCAAATGTCAACATTAGAATTTAAAACCTCCACAAAACATGTTACCATGTGTTTTGCTGCTCTCTTAAATGAGTTTTTCAACGACACACTGGCAGTAGCCTAAATATTCAGTGATGGCTTTGCAAAAGGATAGGGAAGAAGCCTTTTTTCTCTTATCTCTACATAAATATTTTTGCTTAAAACTGGCCAACAGCTTGAACAAGAGATGATGGCACATAAAATGATGTAAATAAGTGTAGCTCATATCAATTAACCATAGGAACAGAGAGAGGAAATAAGAGAGTCTGTGTGTGCATATGTGCACAGGCAATAATATAGTAAACAATTTCATTGCAGAAGCAAAGTCTAGTAACCTAGCACCTGGAGGTGTCCAAAGTGAAGTCACCTGTGCAAACATTATTTGCCCTCCCTGCACATTTACCTTATGCTAGAGCCTTACATTTCATAATCACATGCCATTTTTTCCATCCCTGGTAATTCAATGCTTAGCAGAGGTGGCACTAACTGAATAAAAAGTTATTCAACATTTGATCCTTATCACTCAGTTTACTGGCTCATGCCTTATGTACTGTGCATGAACTTATGGTTCCAGTGCTTCTCTGAACACAGAACTATTCATTTTCCATATAGACCTCAGTGAGATGCCTACCCTATAGATCCTGACTGCTTGCAAGCTTTAATGACTGTAACCATGCAACTCCTTGGTGAAATAAAGGAATGGTACTTCTTATTTAGGAGATGTGGAAGCAGCCATAGAGACGGTCAGAAATGCCCTTTTATTTCAGTGCCTAATTTGGGATTTTTAGAGGCTGACTCTTCAGCGGCAACTGCATCCAGTAACGCTTCCTAGTGCCCTCACCCTGCCTTGCCAGGGAGGGAAGGGTCAGTGATGCCTTTGCCTGGTGATGAGAAGGCTATTTCCTCTCAGGAGGTGGCACTATCAATGCCCATGCATGGTCTGGGCTGCACCCAGCTCTCTACCTCCCCAGCGTATTTCCTGCCCCTGTTACCATGGCATATGGAAGAGCTCAGGGGAGAGCCGACTGTGCTTGCAACTCCAGGCTCTGCCTTGGCTGCCAGTTCATTAATGGGCGAAATTCAAAATGCTAATCCCAATCCACAAAACCACCAGTGCACTGGGGTCAATTAGCTCTGCAGCTGCCTTGCCCTGGACGCCCCACTGCGACACATGCTTGGAAAATGTTTGCCAGCCCCTGCCACAGATTTCCTGGGAGCAGGAGAATAAGCTCCTTTGCCTTTGGACTTGACTTCAGCTGAACTGAATTGCCTTTAGAGAGCCCTGGAAGAGCCGGCTCATCTCCAAAGCTACTGAAGTCAGGAGTCCCATTTTTTTTTCCCATGAATTTTAAGTCATGCCCCAACATGGCTCTACATTTTCCCTTTGCCATAAAGTCGAATTTCTTACAACGGCATTTTAGGTAGGAGTTCAGTTAGGATGGAGCAGGCTGTGCTGTTCCCAAGTTGGCAGGAAACAACAGTCCCTAGACATTAACATGATGGACATGTCGACACAGAGAAACGTATGGTACCAATTAAGACAGTATCAACAATTATGCAGAACACAGTTGAGTGGATTAATTTGTTGCCTGGAGTAAAGGCTGCCAGTATGAAGCTGGCTGTCAAGAGACACACTTTCATCTTGTGTGCTGCCTTGTGCCAAATACTACGAAGCCCATGTGCACTAAGGATGATCACTGGGTTTTCTTTTTCCACCAGCAATCTTGAAGCAGGGAAGGAGCAACCAATTAATGTCTCTATGTGCTGCCTCCTTTCTTCTCTGTTAAAAAAAACAAACAAACAAAAAAACAACATCCCCCCAAAAAACTTGGAAAAAATCCCCAAACGACCATTATTCCCAAAACACTAAAATAAGAACTACAAAGTAACTGGGAAAGGATGGTTATTTTCTTGCTTAAAAAGGTTTTCTTTTGCTGAGGGCTGACATGATAACTCATTTGTCAAACACACTTTTTCCCAGTTCTCTAAGCAGAGAGAAGAAAAATGGTTAAGTCATGTGTGTGACTTTTTTTCTAGCTTGCTATTTTTACGCTGACCAGAAGGATGCTTACACACTGTCCCGTCTCTTGCTTCCCACCCATTCTTTGCCAAGGAAGGTGCAAGATTACCCCTAGTGAGTTGTGGCTAAGTTCTCCTGCCTTGCCAAGTACCTTCCAGAGGCTTGGTAAAATACCTTAATTCTAGAGGGGCTGTAAGAACAAGCAGCTGATTTTCTCTAAAAACCTTATGTTTGCAAAATGCTACGTAGGTCTATGGCTGTCAGAGTATTAAACAGCAAAGAAAGAACTAGGACTTGTAAATAATCACTTGCTGCATTAATGAGCAGCAGCATTTGAATTCCTGCTGAAGCTTTGTACCAGCTGTGCTTTGTCCCAAAATCCAATTAAAAAAAAATCTGCTTATGCTTGTTCCTACAATATGAAGAATATTAAACTACCCTTCATAAACTCTGCTGTTGCTTACAGAGCATATGGTCCCACATCAGGCTCTCATTTCTCTATATTTAGCCTTGTTAAACTACAGCATGCCTACCTGCGATATAAATTACCTTGAGGCTTGGAGTAATGCCATCCTGAGTAAGGAAACTATTCATAACACTGCACTCCTTAATTTAATGCAGGCAAAAGTCCCCTGCCCACTTACAACACAGCACACGCTGATCACAGTCGTTGATGGAGAAATCCAGTTTTAATCCAACATTCCCAGTAAACACATTGTTCTCTGAACAGCAGAGACATGAAATCTGGTTTTCTGGAAGTTTATATCTTATATGCCTTACTCCCCCAGCCATTACATTTGTATAATATTTGCAGTTTGGCAATATTCTTATCACAAAACCTTCCAGCTCATTCCTATTATCTTTATTCCTACTACTACTCCTTGGGTAAAGAAGCTAGAAGCTGCAGGGTCCCAGAAACTCAGAGCAGACATGGGGCTGCCCTTTCTTAGGGACCACACTCCCATGGGCCTTTCCTACTCTGACACTGATTTTCAGGAAAAAATATTTTTCAGACCTTTCCCTCTTGGCCAAATTTGATCAAAACTGCTCAACACTTACCAAAGCTTTTTAGGGTAAAGAATGGATGGACAGTATAAGAAATCAGACTAACAATTCATATCTGCTACATGTAAGTAATTCATATCTGCACTCTTATCTGCTACATGTAAGTGCAAAGGGGAAGTCTGAAGGTGTTTCTGTCTAATTAGCAATTATTTTCTGATATTCCACAGATAACACAGGGCACTTAACAGGATACTGAGCCTTCAGAGAGGCACTTCATGCTTCCCACCACTGTCTCAACCGCTGCACTAAGGAATGGGAAGGAATCTTTGAAGCTACTTCCAACACCTCCACCAAACTCTAATGTATTTCTGGGCCCAAGTGCTTTGCCCTATTTTTCTAACTTGGGGCTCATTTTTCTTCATTTCAAGAGCCCTGTGCCCAGGGTTGTTTATTCCCTGTGCTCAGGGATTTGCATAGACGCAACATTCACCAAATGAAAAGATAACATCTCGACAGACACTTCCTGGAAAGTTATTTCTGCAGCCAGCAATCCTCAGCCCACTGCCAGGCACACCGTATTCCTGGCAAACACCAGCCTAGATCTGTGCTGGATGGGTGATTTCCCCCTTCCATGGAAAGGAAAGATGAGGCAGTTCTCAAAGCACACAAGTGCAGGCTCCCCCTTTGATGGCTTCCCCCTGGAAAGGAGCTCCTCCCAGCACACAGCAGCTCTTCATGTCCGTGCAGTTCCCCCAAAGCACACAGATGCCTCCTGCCCTCCAGCGTGGCTGCAGCTTCCAAGCTGCACTGCCCCAAGGCTCCTTCTTATCTGCTATTTCCAGATGCTTCTGACACAGCCTAAGGGGCTAGCAGTAATGCCAAGGAGAACTGAAGAAGGTCAAAGCAGGGCAGGAAAAATTGTATCCATTCAGATGTGGCCAAATATGATTTTTTTTCTTCAATTAAACTTCTAAACATCTACATCATTAAGAATTTTGATGAGGGGGAAAAAAAAAAGTATTCCCTCTTCTTTTTCCTCCTGTTGGCAACTGCAATAAAACCATTTCCTCCTAAATATCTTTTCACTACCCCTTTTTTTCCTTTTCTACCATTTTCTTTATTTTTTACTATTTTTGAGCTTTCCCAATGTGAAATGTTTTCAGAAATGGCAAGATAATAAAACATCCACAAAACAATAAAAAAGATGCGATAGGAAAAATAACTGCAAGACTTCATTTAGCCTTTTAGACTTAGTAGCACAAGAAAAGGAGGACAAATATAGCAAACTTAAAATTCTGAAATACCTAAGTATCATCTCCCTTAAAAAAAAAAATGAAGTTTTTCTCTGAAAAAGTACTTCTCAATACATGGAGATGGGTATCTTCTGAAAGATAGATAAGTCAGGTTTTGGTGAAGCCTCATTTTTTCTGCAGGAAACATTTTGCCTGGGAGGGAAAAAAAAGCCAGCTCATTGTAATGAAAATTTAGTCATCATCATTTTACAATCAGTGATTAAGAGGAGCATGATGCCATGTAGACTGTTCCCCTACCAAGTTAGGGTAGAGAGGAGCTTCAGGAGGCTTTGGGTGATGGGAGAAGATACAGGACAGTGTGTGGTGTAACAGCAAGGACAGTTATTCTCCTGCACTGCTGGAATGGTCATGAGCTTCCCACCCTCCCAAGAGGAAGAGGAGGGTAGAGCCCACACGGAGCCTATGCCATTTGGGGGAGTGGAAATAAAAGACAGCAAAACAATCCAATTCCAGCCTGCTCTTAAAGAAATGACTCAGCCATTCAAATATACTAAAATATTAAACATTGTTTAGGTATTGAAGTACTTGAAAATTAAATGTTGTCTTCACAAGGACTGAAAAGTGTGAGCTCAAAAGCAATGGCAATCCTCCTGCGAAGCTGCCTCAAGGGCAGCTCCTGAGACACTTCACCCTAGTCTGCTTTGAGAATTTCTTTAAGATGGAAGATTGCTGGACAGGCCTCTCCTGGTATCCGTCTCTTAGTTGCTATGTTCAAGACAATGTGACAGAAGGTTTGCACAGAAGGCTGGGAAGGACTGCTGGTTCATATGCATCTCCTCTAAAGGGATTTCCTCCTGACAGCAAAACTGCCTTTTCTCCCCCAAAGACACAGAGCTTGCTGGAGGAAATGCATAGATACATTGCATCTGCAGCTACACATATGCAGAGGGAAACCACCTTTCCATACACAAGTCTTCCTGAGCAGCACACAGCAGCAAGCCCAGGCCGGGTCCTGAGAACAGTTCTCTCCCACATCCTCCCCTCTGGGAGCACTCATCCTCAGACTGCGCTTACCAAGTCAAAATCTGCAAATACATGGCGCTCTCTAGTGTCTTTGCTCTGCTCAGGAGAAACACAAGTATCCCAAGGCACTGACATCATTCCAGACAGCATGGTACAAACATCCAGGCGGAGGGATGCCCAAGGCCTGCTATTAATTAGGATGAGTTTGCCAGCATATCTGTTTGATTGAACCTTCTAGTGGAAGCCACTCCAACTATCTCACTGTGGCCCCCCACCAGCAGTGCAATGCCTACCAGAGCAATCATTTAAACAAAACCAGGTTTTTAAGCCACATTCCTGATGGACAGAACTATTCCAGGAAAGTTTCTGATCCAGGATTAGGTCCCTGCAGAACCTGAGTGTGAACCCATCAGCTCCCAAAACGGCCATCAGCAACGTGTAATACAGGTTGTAATTTCAGGGTGCAAGCTCAGAGGAGAAATCCTCATGGAGGAGCTGGCTCAGAGATGGCACCAGGGAGGGCTTGGCAAGCCACAGCACGAGTGGTACAAGGGCAGGCACAGGGCAAGCTGAGGGCTCCTTTGGGACCTGCAGGTACCATTAGCCATGCAGAACAGCTTAACTCCTGCCGAGCAGCCTTGATAGAAACACCAGTCCTTCCCTTATGTCTTGCCTCTTCCCATCACTGCTTCACTGGGTGAGGAGGTGAGGGCAGAGCATATTTCTAGCTGTTGAAGGTGAGCACAATCCAAAATGGCAACTGCTTTGATTTGTTCTTAAATGGCTTGCTGGTCCCTTTATTACTGCATTTTCTACTCTGTTACGGTGCCTCTCTTTCTCCTGTGCTTCTCTGAGGCTGACAATTCATGACAGAAATACAGCACATCCCACAGACTCATAGCCTCAGGTCCAACTGTGTTTGCCTAAATGACAAGATCGATGTGGCAATCTGCTAGAGAACATATGAGATTCCCCCCTCTCCCCCTCTTTTTCTCTCTCTCCCCTTTCATATACATTTCACATTAAATCAGCATCTAAAGGGAGGAGGCTCCTCTAGTGCCTAGGAGAACATATTTTTCTCCGAGCTTGCAACACTGGCTGGTGATGGGGGGAAATACGCTTGCACCGTGTAATTGATTTGATGTGTGCCATGTTTCGGTGGGATAAACACCACCCCCTGGACTCTCTGCATTCCAGCATCTCCAGCCTAAGCTCCTTGTTAAAGCATGTTGGGAGCCCATCAAAGACACTGAGTAGTTTTGACGTGAAGATAAATGCTCTTATCTTCAGCTTCCAACATTGCTTCTCTGAATAAGCACTCCTGACAGTTTTCGCTGTTTAAACTGCTCTTCAGCTAGGGATGGGAATAGGGGGAAACTCTTTTAACCCACTTTATTTCAGCAAGCTTCTCTGCTGGGAGAATAAGCCAGCCTTGTCACCAAACCAGATGACTTCCACTGGGACACACCACCACAATTCACAGGGAACAAAGTAAGGCCCCATCCAGGCAACGCACTTAAGCACCTGAATAAACATGCAGCTTAAGCTTATCTGTTGCTTTACGGGCTTAGCATGTCCCAGATGGACATGCATCTCCAGAACCTCAAATATAATTGCAATACACCAGCAAAACTACACATCTAAATAGTACTGTGCTGCTGAGGAACTTTATTATATTACAGCCAGGCAAATGCTAAAACATAAGGAAGTATCTTTTAGGAGGCCAGTGCAAGAACCAGGAAGAAAACTTGGTCCTCCAAGTCCTCCACCTCTTGCTGTAGCACACTGTCCCTTGGCTCAGCTCTCATCCCAGAATATAGAAGTGAAAATCCTGGTTTGTGTTTTCCACCTGCCCCACTGTAAGGCTGACTACAGACCACAAACCTGATCATTAAGGCACGGCTCGGCTGGAGCCCAGGAAAAGCCCCACTGATTTGAATGGATCTAGGATTTCACTCTCTGCTTCTCTACACAGGGATTAAATAAATATTCTCCTGCTAGAAAAATACCACACATGCCTGCCTGGGTTCAATGCAATATTTAAAGATACAGAAAAGTTGCAATAATTTCTAGTGGTATGGCAGTGTCCTGGTTTCAGCTGGGATGTAGTTAACTGTCTTCCTAGTAGCTGGTACAGTGCTATGTTTTGAGTTCAGTATGTGAAGAATGTTGATAACACTGATGTTTTCAGTTGTTGCTCAGTAGTGTTTAGACTAGAGTCAAGGATTTTTTCAGCTTCTCATGCCCAGCCAGGGCACCTGACCCAAACTGGCCAACAGGGTATTCCATACCATGGGACGTCCCATCTAGTTTAGGAACTGGGAAGTGGGGGGGGCAGGGAATCACCGTTCGGGGACTAGCTGGGTGTCGGCGGGTGGTGAGCAATTGCCCTGCGCATCATTTGTACATTCCAATCCTTTCATTACTACTGTTGTCATTTTATTAGTGTTATCATTATCATTATTAGTCTCTTCTTTTCTGTTCTATTAAATCGTTCTTATCTCAACCCAGGAGTTTTACTTCTTTTCCTGATTTTCTCCCCCATCCCACTGGATGGGGGGGGAGTGAGTGAGCGGCTGCGTGGTGCTTAGTTGCTGGCTGGGGTTAAACCACGACAGGCAGGGGGTGAGTTTTAGGGCCAAAACAATATTTCAGGCACCGTAAATCCAGTTCATGTGTCTTTTAACACAACAGAACAGACTTTGACAGGAAACATGAAAAAGAGATATTAAAGAAAAAATCTAGGAGAATAAATTGCCAGAAGAAATAACACAAAATGCCTTAAGTGTATCAGGAGGGAGATGCCTAGAGAAACAGTAGGTCTGACAAACCCAGCAAGCAGAGGGAGCAATCAAACAGAGAGGTTGCAACCAAGCCAAACAATGTCTTTGCAATCAGTATTCACACTGGAGTATGATTGGGGTTAGAAAAAGGCAGAAGAAATAGCTATTCTGGAGGTCGCTGTCTATGCTAAGATACTACCCAACATGGAGGAATAAAATAAATAAATAAAAGCAGCACTGGAAAAACTCAAGATATCCCATTGAAACTAATCAGCTGGACTGACAGCAGCTTTCTAAATGCACTGGCCAATGAAGTAGCAGAACTCCTGACAAGAATATGGAACTCATCTTCACACAGCTGTCACTGCAGAGGGACCCAAATTACATCCATCCTTTAGAAGAGGGCCAAGATCATTGTGGGATGAGCCCAATAATGATAAAATTCCCAACTTAAGAACAACAGCTGAGAGATTGTAAAGGTTAATCTGTAAGATCAAATGGGAAAACAATGTGAATTTTCTATGTGACCTTTACATATGATTGTGTCTAGCTGCTGAAAAAAGCGATGCTCCAAATGACCATCTATAGAAGCCTTTGGGGATCACAAGCAATGGAGACATGCTCCTTAGTAGAGGTTGGGAACCTGCCAAATTTACTAGCTTTCTCTGAAGACTGTAGACTATAGATATGGTGGAAACACTGAGCAGAAGACTGTTTTTCTAGTTTCAAGCTTAGAAAAACAAGTGTTGAGTAATTTCTGCATTAAACTGTTTAATAGTCAACTTTTATTTCCCCCTCTCCTCTTACAAGTTACATGATCAGAGAGAAAAATTTACCAACTTTCTCATGGAACAAAATTTTAAGCAACTGCTTTGTCTCTTGTGCTTTAAAGCCCACACTGCTCAGACTTCATGTTTCAGGCCACCAACACATAAAATTTACCAGAAAATTTCCCTTGGGCTACACAGAGTGAGAACAAACTCCAAAAAGCAAAAATAAAACCACTGATTTTGATTCTTGGCTTCTCACCAAGAGGTTGAGGAAGTCCCCCACCAGTTCCACAAAGAACAGAGGAAGTATCCTTTCAAAGTGGCTTTGCAATGTTGGTATGGACACACTGCTATGGGGCGGGTTTTTGCAAATCCACACCTGGACAAACAAGCAGATCAAAGTGAGCAGGATTGCTTGAGTTACCCATGGACTTTTTTGCTGGTGTCTGGTCTAAATTATTTCTATGTGTATGTCTCTGTGTGCTCCCTACTATCAGCATCCATAAGTAGTGCAGCTGCATCAGGACTGCACCTACAACACCCCGTGGCATGGCATAAAGAGGGGAACCTTGGGGGTTGATTTGACATGATCTGCTACAGTCCTAGGACTTTTTATCTAAATAACTTTTACCAGCGATGTGGCTTGTATCAGTTGCGGGTCACAAACATGGCTAAGCAGTGCACTAATTACTGGTGGATCTTGGTCTCATAACACAAGCTGGTTACCATCAGGAGAACTCCTACATGACTTCAACCTGGTCCACCAGGAAGGAAACCACTCTGAGCACACTGGTGGTGTGCGTAAGGGATTACCACAAAAGCACGAAGATTGATGACAGGTAAGAAACACCTCCAGCATACATTAACATAGAGGCATACCATGTACAGCACTGCCAGCTGTGCCACACTGAGAACCATGCGCTTGTGCTGTCTCAGGTATCTTCTGCAAGCAAGTATCGAGCTGCATCGGCATAGCATATTAGTCCCTTTATTCCACCACTATTTGATTATAACCCATTGCCATAATGAATAATGGATGAATAATACTAGGAGGACAAAGTGGAACTGCATTTGTGATCAATGAGTATTCTAAATTCAGCAATGATTTTAAAGGCCTCAGTGCCTTGGTAAAACCCAAGAATAACTTCCATTTCAGAAGGTGGAGGCACTCTGAAAACCTGCTCTTTTTAATGCATCTCTACTTGGGAGCCCCAAAGCAGCTAGATCACTAGCCATTTTCCATACACTGGGCCAATATGTGCCTGTGCAATAGAGCACTGCAGTTTCCAGAAAGCAGTATGTGAAATTAATCAGCCCAAATATCAGCCAACACTGATGAACTGAATAGCGCTTAAATTTGATGAAAACTCTGACTGAAAATTCAGGTGTAGTTAGCAAAGGATTTTTAAATGACAATTTATCTGGAGTGTCCCGGACTAGAAAAGCGCTTACACGTAGACAAAAAGAGGCAGGCAGCAAGGGGCAAAGAACAAGTAAACAAATCTGCTGGAAGAAAAATTCTACTTCAGCTAAAGTCTACATCTTGACATCCTGCCCATGTCAAAGTGAGACAAGTTGAGGCACAAAGGGATCAGGGTGAAGCCTTTGCCGCTATCCAGACTCATGGTCATTATCCTTTCTGCAGCGTTCCTACATGAAAAGTATTCCCCAGCCTAGACTCAGCAAAGCTCTTAAGCACATGCTGAACCCAGTTAAATCAAGACTGGACGAGAAACAAGCTCTTACTGCATCAGGAGTTACAAAGCTCACTACAGAAGTGCCTAGTGAAGTTGCATGGCTTGTTTCATGTGAAAGGTTAAAGCTCTTCCTTACATGAAAAAAATAAACCACATCTTTAACCCACTTCAGCAGAGTGCCCAGTGCTGTCAGGACCTTGATCACACACAGGACTGAAAATACAGCTACACTAATTGTCTACTTTTAGCAAAAATAAGTCAGCTTGTTTTATTATTCCAATAAAGGAATTACAGCTTTTTACCCATTGCACTCCAACTCTAGTTGATGAGCTTTCTCCCCCAAATAATGTGGCATTCTAAAGTTTAGTTTAACTTGGCATTTCTTCTCTCTACTTTGAAAGGCATACAGCAAAAAGCTGCTCTAAAATATTTGTCCAGCAGAAGTTCACTCTCACAGAGTAAAGAACCATTGCAAACAGAATGGAAATAACAGAATGATAAATTATTCAGTTGATTAACTCCACCCTTCACCAGGATGAGATTTTGGGACATAATGGCTGGAATAAGCCCTGTCAGTCCAGGCTCTGAGGCTGCAATTCTCCCTCCTGGCAATGCAGAATGCACCCTCGGCGTGAGGCTGCTTTAAGGCAGCTTTGTGTACATCTAATCTACGGCTGCCAGATCCTAGGCCCAGTCGCCCATGCAAGCTGGGTCAATCTGTAAGCTCTTCTGTGCCATGTCTGCTGCCAACAGACGTTCCCACAAGCAAGGGTCAGCAGGATTCAAGAATAATCTCAACATGTCACCTTCTGCCAGGACAGACTGCTGAGACAGGACTGTCTAGCAATTTTTTTCAGTTTCTCTTAAACTAGAACTCCTTGAGGCAAGGCTGAATGTCAAGTTGGAGGTCCCAAAAGCTTTAAGACTAATTTGGCAACTCAAACAGCTAACCCAGATCTGATGTTAAAGGCTCTCCATATCTGATAAAGATTGTTTATTATAAAACTCTCAGTTATGAGGACTACTTGAATTCACCTCCAGGGTTCTTTGGTCTTACAGCTTTGTAGAAAAATCATCTCCTTTATACTATAACACACTCAGAAATCCACTTTCAGCACAGGAACAAATACTGAGTTATACTCCCTCTGTCTCAAGTAGCTGCTTGCCTTTTTTATAAACAAATTCACCTGCAGTAACTAGTAAGCAGTAACAAGTCTCCTAGGGAATGTTATGTATGCACATGATACATGCTAGTGTGTTTTAGGAAAGTGATACAGAGTTTGGAGATGAGGGGATAATAAAATGAAGAGAAATAACTCCTCATCTAATTCTTCAAAGGAAAAGACCACTCAGAAAAAAATGTGGATAGACTCCAGCCTTATAGGAATTTCTTTCCACTCTGCATTTGGCATCACGTTCTTTCTGATTTCTTTACTCAGGCATATTTTCCTTCAGGGAAAATACATTACAGTTAGAACACTACCCAGGATTTCATAATATGTATTTATGAAGTTAATCATACTCGTGTGTCTCAAGGCATCTGTTAATCTGGGCTGGTAAATTCCTAATTATCCTTGCAGGACAGCAATATCAATCCTGAGTCTTAGTACAGTGGGTTGCCACATTTAACGTTCAAGGAAAGAACATGTTCTTTAGGTGTGATCAATGAGGGCTGTCTGGTACTGCAGTGGGCAATTTGCAATGTACACCAAACCTATTCTAGTGTATTAATCTCCTAAATCTTTTCCCACCTCTGCCTGTTAGCTTTCCTCTCAAGGAAATCAGGGGAGACCTACTGTGATAAACATCTAGCGTAAACAGACATGGATCTGTTCAGTAAGATTTGTTTTATTTACAGAAGAGCAGAGGAGGGAACATACAATACAGAAATGAAAAGGTAGCTGCAGAAGGAAGCAGTTAAGTAGCTGCATGTGCATGGCGGGTAGGATGAGAAGTAAAGGACTAACTGAAAAAAGCATGACTTAGGCTAGATATTAGGACTGCATTTCATAATGATACAGTCAGTTGATCACCAGGATAGGTTTGCCCAGGAAGGCTGAATAGTCTTTGTCGTTGGAGAGGTGTGGTTTGGGCATGGTTGGCCTGGCTTTGGGACAGGAGGATGAAGTTCCCTCTCCAGGGCCTTGCTGATTTACACGGAGGATTTTAGGCAAGTCACAGATCTGCCATGTTACACCAGACAAGACCTAGTGGATATTCGTGATTTTTTAAAAGCAAAAGTGACTAGCTGAATAGAAATCAACTAGTCAAGTTGACTTCATTGATTTCCACTTCCCATTTTAATTACTTCTTACTGCTCATCATGGCAAAGTACATAATTTGTCACACTGTTAACACAAAGCCTACAGCACCTCAGCACAGGTCTTCCCTCTCAACTAAACTGCTGCAACTCAGTGATGTTACAGAGGTAAAAAAATCTGGCCCAAGCTGTGCTAAATGCAAATGAAACGAGAAAGAAATCACAGTGCAGTGGCACTTCACAGCAGGCTCTAGCTTTTCTCATGGGTACCTCTGGTTGTCTTTTAAACATGTATAAACACAGTATGTATTTGCCTCTTGATATGGATGCTGCAGTTTAAAAACAACACTTCACCTGCACAGTGAACTCAGTTCATTTCTAATTAGAGCTGCTGCACCAGCATTTAATGTTTTAAAACACAGTTGCAATAAATCCTGCAGCTGTAAATTCAGTATTTCATAAAGGCAGGCGAGACCTTGTAGACAGAGTCTGAGGGAAAAATTTGCTCTTGAGTCCTGTAATAAAGTGTTTCAGGGAAAAAAGAGGAGAAGCAAGCAAGCTGGATTTGATCCTTCAATCCTGCCTCCTCCACCATGAATGGGAACAATGCAGCATGCTGGAAAGGAATTCCTTGATTTTAAGCAACATCATTATAGTAAAAATCCCTTTAGACTTTCTCCAGTCTTAAGCACCACTTTATAGATTCTGGTTACATGAAAAACCCCATCTTCAAATGACAAGTAGAAATTTTACATTTCAAAGACAGCAGACTGGAAAGTTGTTCAAAATGATCATTCATACTATGACAGCAACCAGTATCACAGCTGAGACCAAGGTATAATGGCACAAGTAGCCAACATGTACCCACAAATAAGAAGCCCCTGCCTTAAATAATTGAAAATGTAATAAAGAAAGAATTAAGTGCTCTTTGGAACTTTGGAGAGTCACTACACTCTTTCTTCTTACTACTTGATGAAAACCTGAGCCAAGTTTGCTTTGTTTGGAAACACAGCGAAGAGCGTGAAGCTAACAGATTACGAACAAAAATAAATATGGAGCCAAATCTGCATCCCAACAGAGAGATATCATAGAACGCAGTGGTGCTGCACTAACATCCCCAAAAGCATAACCCATGATGTTTGAAGCTAAAGGCCTTGAACCAGAACTCTGCTTCTATGCCTTAATCTTAAGCAGTAAGACTTGTGGGATTTCCAGTCATTCTCACAATCCTTTACTCTCACAAGGAAGAAGTGTTGGCCTAGACAGGAAGAACAGATAAAGGAAACACACTGATGCTGACTTGACAACACAACATGTACCTTTACATTCAGCAAAGCTTTAAAGCAGAGGGAGATTTTGCTCTTGTTTGGAAATCCAAATTTAGGGACCCAAATGCATATCAGAGAATCCAAATATCTGGCCTCAATTTAGGGCACTGCTGCAGCTCCCACTGAAGCTGCATTGATGTTTTGACAAACTTACACTTTTGAAATTAGGCATTTACGTAACTGCCCAAATAGGAATTTAGAAACTAAAAATAAAAACCCCAACCCTGCGATTAGTTTCTTAACTAAACAACAGTCCTCTGCCTAGTGGCTTTTTTTTTTTTCTTTTTCTAAATGATCAAATTACTAATGTTACCCCATATCACTCAGGGTTTCGGCTTGAACTAATTGCAAAGGATGTGCAAAACAGCTATTACAGGGAACTGTCAGCAGCATGCAATAACAAAATAAACCCTGCCTTTGCATGGGTTTATCATAACGCTCATGCATGCCACCTTGGAGTTAAATTTTTAAATACCAACGCTCTCGGGGCCCAGATCCCAGGAAGCATTTTGCAAAAGTTACACTCAGTACAGGTAAAGCATCTGGTGTGATGCCCAGGGAACACAATCAGCCCAACTATCTGGGGGAGCTTGGATCCACAAAACAACCTCTGGGAGAGCTTAGATCTCTGTAAAGTGTTCAGTTTTCAAACAGCTGGACACCTTGATTTAGCAGAACAACTAGACTCTACCAGTAATCAGAGGAGGACAGACACATGCAGCAAGCACATTACTCCTTCCCATGAACAGCCTTCTGTGGGAACCCACCACAGACGTGAAGCCTCTCTAACTAGTTTGGATTGTATAAATAATATTTAGACACCTCAATTACCACAGAAAAGACTACCTCGCCCACCTATGCAAGCAAAGATGGGACCAAGACTAAAGCCATCAGATCCTCTGCCATAAAGATCCTCCCACACATACTCCCCGCAAACTGCAGAGGTCTGCAAAGCGACTCTAGAGCCAAAGCAGGATTCTCAGTGCAGACTTCTGCACAAAGAGAACAGTGCAGCTATTCCAACCACACACCAGACAAAACACTATTTGCTGAGAATTACTGAGAGCCCCCACCACATTCCTGAGTACCTCCTGAAAGAACAAGTCTCAAACCTCAATAAGTCTCAAGTCCTGCTCAGATCTGCAGGCATGACTGGGGCAGAATTTATCCCCAACAAGGTCTGGAAGCAAAGGAAGAACAACATTCTGCTGACAAAACTTGGCATGAGGCAAATAAAAAAAAGGTACCCAGCCTGTTTGCAGTGTTATAACATGGCGTTCGCTCACTATTCCAAATCCACCTTTTGAAACTAAGGGGCCTCTTGCACTTGCCAGGTCATGCAGAGAGTCCTTTAAGGGCACATCAAGGATCTCCACAGAAGTGAAAATCTGGCTCAAAATCCATCCATTCACAGTAATCTCCTTGTATATCACAAAAATCTGGAGTACTTTTGCAACACAAATTGTAAAACTTGTTTAATAGCTCTGCCAGCCTTGAGAGTTTCCCAACATGTTTGACAAAACTACAAATCAACAAAATAAAACAAGCTAGTGAGTGGTTCTAACTAAATGCCAAGTACAGCAAGAAGAAAATCAATCCACAGGAGCAAGTAATAGTCCCTTTTTTTTTTTTCTTCCTGCTGTCTTTATGCTTAAGACTAAAATAGCCAAGATATATTTAATGCATGGAATGACTGCAGCAATATGTAATACTTGAAACAGGGGCCTGGGATAAGTCTCATCATCAACAATAATTGTTTACCAGACACAAATATCCTGTAGGTGTTAAATGAACACTAGGGACTAGTGTACATGTGACACAGAGAAAAGATTGTCCTGGGGTATTGGAAGCCAGGAGCACAGCTGTGAAATTGCTCTGGCAGACACTGTCACAGCTAATAACATGATCCTTTCAAACACACACATTAGAGTCTTCATGGCATTTGTAATTTGTTGAAACTCCCAATCCGTCACTTCATTCTGAGGACATGAGGAGAAAGCAAGCCTGTACTCTGCTTGCCTGCACACACCTCGGCTCACCAGCACTTTTTACATGTTTTACAGCACTTCTGCTAAAACGCTGGGCAGGTATTAAGGGGCAAGCAAGGAGGAGAGTGATTTCTGTTGCTTGCACACTTATGGCTACATAAGAGACAGCAGCACAGGCATGCCAGGGAAAATTGCATTTGTGAGATTCCTCACCCGCGTATTCAGAAATATAGCAATTGTGATTCAGGTGCAAAGATAAACCACTGGCACCATTTAAATGAACTCTGTGTTTCTGAAATGCCAACTGTAAAAAACTGCCGATATTTAATTTCATTAGATATACTGCATCTGGTGTTTATGGCTTAGTGCTGTTGCCAGAGAGCCCCAGGAGCTTCGGTCTGGGAGCCAAGCCAGTGTCTACCAACTTAGTTGGACTACTGTGGATACACAAAGATCCAATATTCCTCTGATTTAAAGCTTTCAGGCAGATTTTCAGAGACTTTTGTTTTATTTATAGCTAGCATGTGCGGAGAGAAATAAAACAGTGATTTAATATGCTGCGCAATTATGGGCCTACTTCTTCCAGTTTCACATGTCAGTAGCTTATTTTGAAGCACAGAGAATTGGAAATCTGGTTATTTCTACTTTAAACATTCATACGTGGATAGACACAAAAAAAATCCAGTAATGGAACGCCTTTCCATTAAAAAAGGAAAAGGCCAAATACGGTTTTGTCACAAAATCTGGACACTTACACTATTTGTACAGATGGTCATTGTAACTGTTACAGTCACATAACAGTTAAATATTTTTTTCTTCTTCCACTCCTTATGGCACAGATTTATATCCTTCTGTTACAGGAAGCACTGACTTGTCAATGAAGATGCTCTGGTGTTCTGATCCTTGAAGTTTTAAGATTCTCTTCTGCTTGAAACTGAAGTGCTCTCCAACCCTCCCTACAGAAAATCAGAATAATTCTGTTCATTACATTGACAAAAAACTGTATGCCTCAGTCTAAAGAAAATAAAACAGAATTAGTAAAATAAAGTGTATATATATTCCATCTTTGGGGAATATTTTAAGCATAGACAAAAATATTAAACAAAAGTGTGCACAATTTTATTTCATGGGGACATGTAGGATCTTGGCCATTTGCTGAAAATGTAAGGCTGCCAAATATCACAGATTCACACCTTGAGTCTGGAAATTGAGTTCACATGGCAAATCCATGCATTTCTTGTGGTGTCTGCATTCCACCAGCCTTTCCTTTACCTACTACTCAGTTTTACACTTCACTGGCTGCTGAGCTGGATTGCTTCACAGTTTTTGAACAAGGAGAGCCCAATTTTGCAAAGTCCCACTGACTGTCACAGAGCTGCTGGCAGAATACCTGGCTGTATGCTTGACAGGTTTTCAGAAGTGGGGAACATAAGAAAACCAAAGTGTTTGGGAGATCAGGGCCCCCGCTCAAAGCCACTGGCATGAGGAAAAGGCATAATATGGTGCAGTTCAGGCAAAATTCTTCCATTCTTTCATTCTGAAAAAGTAATCAAAAGGAAAATCCTTAAAGGCTGAACTTTTACAGGCCACCAGATTATACTATGAAAAAAAACCTGAGACTTCCGTGAATATCTGACTTAACCAAAACCCTGGCATACTTTTAATTCATATAAACCCGTTCCTTGTGTCTAATTAGCTGAGAGTATGGGACTAGTGTTTCCCTTAAAGAGGAACTTAAAGAGTGGTTAACCAGATCCAGACCAAGGCAACAACAGTAAAACAAGGTTTCAGGCAATCTCATTAGAAATCTTGCACAGATCCATCATCTTGCCACTGTCTATAGCAGAGAACTTTATGGTGAGATTTGCTAGATAGTGCAAGAGTCACCATTATAGTTGTTGAGCCTGACAGGAAATACATTTCTAGCACCTAAGGGTAATTAGCAAGATAACAAATATAGACTGCACTTTTTAAAGTTCAGAAACCTATCTAACATTAATGCTGTTTTTCATAATGCTTCCTCAAACCTAAAAGTGATCTTTAAACTCTTCTATTATTTATGAGGTAGGTAGCCAATTATCAGGCATTCACTCACAGACTTTTATCATTGAAACTGCAGCATACCTCTAGTGCCTTCACAGCTCAGAGCTTTGAGGTCCACATCTGGCTAGGACACAACACGACATGTCTATGACTGCAGCTTCTGTTGCTTTACCCACCCCCAAACAGGCTAGCTAGCACAGGCATCACAGTCACTATGCTGTTATGCAGGAGCCTCACAGTTCAAGATAGTCAGGTCAAAAAAACTGAAAAATACTCTGACTTTTTACCTTTACTAAATTATTTGCTTGTAGAGCTGTCTTGCTAGCAAGCCTGAGCTACCTAGTTCAAAGATAGACCAGGTAGCATTGCTAAGCTGCGGTCACTGCTGTACAGACACATCTTGTATGACAAAAGCTATATCACCTCTTTTCTTTTACCTTACATTGTGATACTTTGTGAGGAGTATTTTTCACTGGATGACTTATCTGTCTGCTTATGTCCAGGATGTGCTGAATTACGTGCCTTTTTCTGTAATGTGCCTGTTTCAACACAAACTGCAAACAGCATTTCACAGGACTCAACTTTTCTTGTTCTGTCTTACCTGTGTTTAAAATGTTATTTTCTGGAGTACTTAAACAGCAAAGCCCGCTGCCCTCCCTGCCTCTAAGGGGACATTGCACAGCATCCCTTGAAATTCTGGGATATCTTTAATTCCTTTTCCCTTCCCATCTGCTGCCATTATTTTAAAATCATTTCCTCTTCATTTCTTCTGAAGGTCTTCAGGTTTTTTTAATTCAGATTTCTGCTGGCATACCCGTGTTTGGAAAAGTTCTTTGAAAGGGATCTGTTGTCAATACCACATCAGTCATCAGCTCAAAAGCCAAATGGATTTCTCAGAACTCCTGCTTGTTTAGCCATCTTTCTCTGTAGTTCTCCCAGTGGGACAGAATGAAATTAAATTTCAACTAGGCTTTAAATTATTTAGTCAGAGATAATTGAGTTTGGAAAGTCATACTGGAGAATGATCACCCAGGGAAGTAGGTAAATATGATTTTGGGGGGGGGGGGGGTAGGAGAAAGGAGTTGATGTGTTGTGTTAGGTACAGTAAAATCACAAATGCTATCAGTTCTTATAGTAAAAGGCACAAGCAGCTCTTTCATCCTGATCGCGCAGAAAATTATTTCCGGCGCACTTAAGAACGGCATCCTTTCTCCTCAGAAGGAATCAGGCCGTAAGGGTGCTGAAAAACCTGGTGAACAGATTACCTCATTTTTAGGGGGATTACATTTTCCAAATAAAAGAAGCAGCAGAACTTGTATTTACATTATTAACTTTGCATAATGTCATGAGGGTGTCCTATAAGGGACAAAAGCTAACTAGAATAAAACAGCTGTGTTAATCTCACTGCTGCTTTTAACTCAACAGTGACACGGACAGGCTTCCTTGACGAAAAGGTATTTTCTAGTTTAGCTATATCTGAATCTTCATAAAGCAAGGATCATTCATATATACCTTAAGTACTAAAATAGCTCTGTTAATACCCATCCTTATTTTACTCCCCTGTCTCTCCAGCCACCATCGAGCACTGTCATTCCCCTGGATTTATCCTGACAGAAGCAGAACAGTCCTGCAACCGCTTTCCTTGGACAAGTATTTCATAATTACCTTTTCAGAACAACCCAAACCCTACCCTAACAGACTGGAAAAAAATCCACTCCGACTGATTAGAAAGGAACCAAGACGATGTAGGAGCTGAGGAAAGACAGTTGGGGCTGGCACGCACCAGCACCTCCGAGGCAAAAGGATGCTGTTTCGAGCAACTCTCACACGCTGGGCTCACTGCCGACTGTGCCATGAATGGCTTGGGGTGACCTGCCTACTGGGTGCTGCTTTTTCATTTTCCAGGGACGACAGACAGTCCCAATAGGGCAGGAAAGCACCACGCTTTCGCAGTGACTGTGACAAGCAAAAACATTCTCCTGCATCCACACACATATACATCACAGAAGTAAGCGGGAACGTACCTCTACGCGTGTGTAAGCACACACCAAGGCAGCAGTGACCACTCTCACGCACATAGCACAAATAAACATGCTTTTACATCATACCAGAAAACATAAATTTCTGGGATCGGTATCTCTGCCAGAAAGCTCCACTGTAACACTGTCCCCGGGTCAGAGGCACCGCTCTCCTCTCCCCAGAGCCGGGAGAGGCCTCGAACGAACCGTCCCGCACCCCTGAGACAACCAACGGCCCGGCCCACGCCTGGCGGGAACTCGCCAGCGCCCCCGCCTCCCCACCGCGCCTGCGCGCCCCCGCCTCGTCGCCACAGCAACGGCGGGCCGCGGCGCCCCAGCATGTCGCTGCCCGAGCCCCTGAGGAGGCAGCTGGGCTCCTTCAGCCGCACCGTCTTCACCGACAGCCACCACAACGGCCCGCAGTACCCGGGCGACCGCGCAGGTAAAGCGCAGCGCCTCGCTGGGCGGCGCTCCAGCAAGAAAAATGGCGGCGGGGAGCTTCCCCGGAATGAAGATGGCGGCGTCAACCGTCGCCTGGCGGCCGCTGGGGCGGGGCCTCGGGCTGACGGCCCTGCCCGCCCCGGGGAAGCGCCGTGAGGGCTGTGTTCTCCCAGCGGCGGGGCGGCCTCGGCTTTCTCCCCGATTCCCCCAGGCAGACCCGTGCAATCTGCAGGGGTAGCCGCCTCGCCCCCCGCCCCCGCCGGGCAGGAAGGCTGAGGTGCCGGTCCCAGAGCCCCGTCGCTGTCCTCCAGATCAAGGGGGGTCCTGGGAGAGGGCCTCAGAGTAACCCTGCCGACACAGGTACCGGCCCGGCGGTGAAAAGCAGAGGTGCCTTTTAGACGAGGTCTGGTGTCATTTCAGTCGCGTAGTGGGGCTTCGTGGATGCTGTCTGGGGTAAAACTACAGCAGCTGCGCTATGACCCTGTGCTTCCCATGCCGCGATGCTGCAGGCCTGAGACGGGCTTAAAATATGAAACAGGGAACTGTCTTGATTTAAAAGCAGGTATGGAGAACGCTCTACACCCGCCTTTACAGCTTAGTAAGCAAGCTTGCGTAAAATATTGCAGCTAACATTGTTACTCACACCCCGGGCACCCTGCCTGTGCCCAAATAAAAAGTAGAAGTGATTTACGGAGAACACAGAGCAAATAAAAGACCTGAGCTGCTGTTTTATGCTCAGTAGTCCTGCACAGTTAGGGCACCAGGTACTTAAAGCATGAAGAGGTGTACTAAGCTAGTTAGGCAGCAAAAACTCAAGCTTGCAATATGCCAGCTTTCTCTTTATTTTTCCGGCTCTATTGTAATGATTGATAACTGTTCCTTCATCATATTGCCAGTGAAACTTGCAGGCCAACATGCCCCCTTTTCATACCTTTAGAGTAGCCATGAAAATAGTCTCTCTACATAGAAAGGCTATATTCATTTCAACTGATAAATCCATTCCAAGCTGAAAAAATTAATCAAAAAGTCATTCTTATTTCAAGACTCATTTTCTTTGTGTAGTTATACTGCTAAGTTACTAATTCTTCCTATCATTTATCAAAACTGAAATATTTTTCTTAACTCCAGGAATAGCTTCTATTTTTAGTAATTTTTTTCTGTTTCCCATTATGAAAACTCCTATGTGAATATCCAACCCACTGAAACCAGTTGCAAATGTACCACTAACTTCTTGGAGATCAGGATTTCAAAAATTAAGTTTACACATACATACCTGAGTGAGTTGCTCTAGCATCAAAAATTGGCCATTGCAATACTCTCTGGCTTTTCCATAAATTTTAGCAATCCCAGAAAATAAGCATTAGTTCAATTTAGGGATAAAGATGAATTAGAATTGGCTTATATTGCTAAACATTCATCCAAAATAGAGTTTTAAAACTTGAGCAGAACTTACAAATACCAATGCTATGTCAATGAAACCTTTAACATACCTAAAACATTGTCATCACAATTGAAATTAGAGCTCTTGGCTTGTCTGTTTTTAAGTAACATGGCCACGAACCACTAAGTTTTCATCCAATACATACAGGGCATAAACATAGTTACCTGTAATTGGATGGTCATGGTTTTTTGGAAGATAAAACAGTGTTTTAGAATTTTATCTCAGTGCCCTCCAAAGTCCTCCTGGTGTTTAAGAGCTTCATGCATTAGGACAGCTGGGACAATATTAGGTAGATGGTAAAACTGATTTTGAGGTACCTATAGATTTTCATTCCTTTGCAGGTGTAAGAAAGTGTTGATGCTTAAAAATGGGATTATTAAATATATATATATATATTCGTTGTCTTGCACCTTCTATTTCAGTATAACAAATCCCTGCCCCTCACACCCTACCCTTAAGGTCTGTCCCAGTTCTGTTCCCAAATCCTCCTCCCTTCCCATCTAGTCTAGTAGCTACCATGAATACTTCTGCAGCTGGCATAAAGACTTCTGGAACAGAGTGTACCCGGCTGCATGTGGCTGGACTGGAAAAAGGGATGCCAGACTGAGATGGAACAAAGACAGGTATGAGAGTCATTGGAAGATATGGAAAGAGAAGGCAATGTCAGAAGAGAGGTGGTTCTGAGGCTGGAAGGAAGACAATGTGACTGTTCAGACTCATTTTCACTCGAATGTCACCATTGTGACAGACGGGGGCACAGGTCTTGAATACAAATCAGCAGGTCACAATGAATACTTTCTAAACTTGCTCAGGTAGTACCAAGTGAAGATGTGCCTACATACTTCATTTGGGGAAAACATGAGAAAGGAGACCATTGGTAATTGAAGTAAAGTGAATACAGTGTCAGTTAACTAGAATATGACAATAAAATGTCACCCATTAAAAATGAATGATTCCCTTAGAATGCCCTTTTAATTTTTCCTTGTTTTAAGTCTAATCTTGTAGGCCTATTATAAAATCCTAAATATAGAACTTATTACCTGCATGTTAAGAGTTCAATATTTGCTTTTCTCTACATTGTATGAATGCATTTTGTTCTCTCCAGACTTTAAAGGATAAGTTTTAGTTTGACACGTATTTGAAATTGTTAGCTCTTAAGAACTAGAAGAATTACTGACTTCTTGCAACATCGCTTCCATCCAAATGTCTATTTAAATAAAGATTGACAATGAAGAGTGGGCAATACAAACCTGCTCTCTAGCAGTAAGTTCTTAGTCAGGAGGATCATCTACAAAATAACAATAATCCAGCATGTACTCATTTAAACTTTGGCCATTCTCTTAGGAACAGCAGTGAAATAACCACTAACTTTTCTGCAGTGTCCGTGTACAGCACTACTTGAGCTAAGCCTATCAGTCAGAGATTGTGGAGTAAGCAATAAGCCACCAGGTGATTAACAATCAGACACTCAACTTGAATATATGACTAAGTGATAAAAATTCTCTGTCCTGTGAACTGAAAGTTGCATTAGATTCCAGGAAATGGTGTAACTCAAGATAGGGTAAGAAGTTTTCCTCTGGATATATAAAAATATTTTTCTTAACATTTAATTTGACTGGGAAGAGTGTTAATGCCCTGCTTGAAGCTCAGATGTAACAGTATCTTTCTGTCACGTTTATGGAAGTATGAAACAAACTAGGAGTAATAAAGACTTCTCTCTGTCTACAGATAATGAAATAGTTTCCAGTTTACCACTGCAGATGTCCCTCTATTTCAATGTTTATTTTTTCCCATTTTGGTGGCTCAGCACAGTTGTCATGCTCCATCTGAAGGTGAGTCCTGAAGGAAAGTGATGGCTTGCAAATGTAATATATTTCTGATCAAACACCTCCTAGTACTGGCATAGAGGTCACTGGAGTTAGAGATTATTAGGTTTATTTGGGAATTCCTTGAAACTGGATGTTCAAGACTATTTGAAAACCAGTACAACACTGTCAACTTACAGTAGCATACAGTGTCTTCATTTAATCACAAACAGCATGTTATGAAACAGCACAGCAAAACTTTTACTCTCTTCTTCCCTCTAGTATCCGGTCTTGTCCGATTACTACAAGTTCATCCTGGTCACAATCATGATCCTAGCCTCTCTAATAGAGGTCATTCGACTCTACCTGGGATACATGGGCAATCTGCAGGAGAAGGTATGTTACCACATGTATGTATTAATTTGTGCAGGAGATGTTTTTGGAGTTTAACATAAAGTGGTCTACCAGTTCATCTAAGAGATTTAAGTTGAGGGGATGGTTATTTCTCTTAAGTTACAGTCTGCATCTTCTATTCCCTTGGCATCAGATTCCACTTAATTTTGTGCATTCCAAGAAGTTTTCCCTCAGAAGAGAGCCCTCTCACTCCCCAAAACTGTTTTGTCAGAAAAAAAAAGTATGGTTAAAAACACAGTATATGGAAACGTTACCTCACTTGTGCCATTTTACATTATGTGGTGGCTTTTGGAAGATTAAAAAAAATAAAATGTGTTTTTCTCCACAAAATTTTGGATTTTTTCATCTCCAACTGGCAGTTAATAGGTGATGTCTCCCTGTTATAGGTCCCTGAGCTGGCTGGGTTTTGGCTTCTGAGTCTCCTCCTGCAGTTGCCTATAATTCTCTTCTTGCTATTCAATGAAGGTCTGAAAATTCAGCCACTGGAGCGAGCAGTCCATATTGTCTTTGCCCTCTTCCTCACCTTCCAAGTCATTGCAGCCTTTGTCACCTTGAAAAGAATGGTGAACAAACTGGCAACTCGCTTCCGCCTTAATGAATTTGACCGGCTGGAGGAACATCCTGTGCCTGATTTTTACAGCCTGGGTAAAGAAGAGAGAGTAGTTTCCATGGCTGGTAGGGGCCCCAGTGCTGGCTGGAGATCACACACTGAGGGCCTGAGAAGCTAACAGAGGCAGGCCTCACATTGCTACAACTCTGTTTCCATTTTGTTGGGTCATTCTTTACCTTCCTACATCAGCAATATTGAAGAATAGGTCTTGCTTAAGAGCCAACATTAGACCTCAGAGATTGGAGCTCCCCTCTCCAAGAAAAATCAAAGCCATTTACATAACTGGCTTGAGTGGACTAATTGTGGAGTGTTACTGCGTAGAGTACCAACAGAGTAGGTTTGGTGGTTTTTACATTTTACAAAGTCATGTGGTGTTTTTAAAAAAATCAGAAGCCTTTTTTCCTCACTGTTTGCACAGAATTGTTTTGTTTACAATAAATCTTTTATACATGTTTTCATTTGCGTTGATACCAGTTTTCTCTCTATTCTTCCAGATACGTTGCGCATATTTAATGTCTGGTACCTCAGTTAAGCCAGCCCCGCTCCCCAACCCCCTCCCCCCCAAACCCAAGACAACAAAGAACCCCAAGAAATCTTGAGGCCCAGAAAGAACAATAATAAGATAGTGAACAAAGACTACAGTTTCAGAGGTGGTCTTCCAGATAATTCCATCACTAGGAGTTCCTTACTAATAAACTAGGGATGGAATTTTAAAAGTACTTCTTCCTTAAAACTCCTACAGTCACCTACTTTGGCTTAGCTAGAGTTTTAACTATCAACCCGTTCAAAGAGGGTGGTGCAGTTTTCTCAAACAGAGGATTCAGTAAGTCAGCAGTAACAAAATTACAGCTGTTAAAAAAATTGGTTTCTGTCACTGGAAGGCAAGAGCCCGTTTCTCACAAGCCAGGGCATATACCAAGGTTCTCTCATTCCTATTATTTGTATTAATGTCTAGACTGTCTTCTCCAGTTTCAGTAATGGCTAAAAGTTCACTTTTTCTGTCAAGGAGGGATGGGGATGAAAAGGTAAAATAAAATTTTCATCTGAATCCTTTGAGTCTTAAGCAGGGCAAGAGTCGTCAGTTTTGAGAGCTGGCACAAACATCCAAAATGCTCAAAGGAATATAAAGAAGATGGGTCTAACGTGAAAAAGGCACAGCGTGCTTAAAGCTGCTGCATATTTAAAGCTTATAGCAAAAAGAAGGCATTAACTTTGTTTTATACCAAAACAGTTCATTTTCTTTTTAATCCATGAGTGGTACAATTAATTCTGCTAAATTTCCTTCTTCATTTTGTTATTATAAAGCATATATTACCAGAGCACATACCCCTTTGTTTTCAAACAAACTACTGGCTTGGATTGGCTATTGTGCAGAAAAAGAAGCTTTCTGTAAGAGTCTCCAAGAGTACCTTTAACAGTTAATATAAAACATTTAGAGCCCCATATTCAGAGCCTGCAAGAGAGACAGTGAGGTTTAAGCAGAAGTTACGTAATTTCAAAAACACTTTTACAGCATTAGAAACTACTTGTAAAAACATTCTTAACTGATGCGATGGGAACATTGCACACACTTTTATGTCAACCACAATTACGTTACTGGAGAGTGCCAAGGTCAGGGCTCATGAGCTACAGGGAAAGCTTGGTAGGATCCACTACAGTAACAGATAAGGGCATAATGGGTCCTGACAGGCCAGAAACATCAAATACCTTGGAGCCTCTTTTCTCCAGTGATTGTCACCAGCAACTCACATGTCTTAGTGCCTCAGTAACCATACAGAGCTGCCTCTTCCTGCCCAAATACGGTGGGACTAACACCAAAGGCTGCTCTTGCTGGCCACAGATGTAGGGTAGACCAAGCTTACGTCCAGCACTAGGAAGACCTGGGTGTTAGAGAAATACAGGCTGATGGTGCAGCGTGGGAGCCAAGCATTGCTAGTTTTCAATGCCTTCCAATAGTTTGTCTAAGAGAACATACAAGTTAAGGGAAAGCAGTATTTTTTTCCATAGGTACACCGGCTCTTGGAGTCTGCCCTTGATAACATTGACAGGGCAAGCACTGGGACAGCTTAAAAGTGCACTAGGGCAGTTGCCATCCCTTCTGCTCTGCATGTAGCTTGCCCGTTTCCCTTATTAAAAGCCCACTATGGGACATTAGTAGGGAAGTATACTGAAATGGTACAGTAAGCCAAGCTCTGAGGAGGTAGAGTGATTATGTGTAGTAATCTGATCTCTTGCCTTAACTAGAAAATGGCATATCCTTTGGTTTTCTTTCCTGTATCACCTTAAAAAGTTTAAAACTTAAACTCTTCTGTGAGATTAAGAGTGTAATGGGTGGGAAGGTTTTTAATGCCAACTACATCAAATACAACATAAAGCTGAAAAAAGTCAACCATACACCAATGCTGGCAACAAGGAGCTAGCCTCCAGGCTAAGGCCATGAGGTATGATTCAAAATCATATCGACAAGAAAACATCGATGAGGCAATACAGGAAATAGAATTCAGAGAAACACTGTTAGAGATAGAGTTGCCTGGAAATGCTTAAGGTAGAAACCAGTCTGTGATGTAAAGCTTCAGCAACATATTCGATAAACACAATATCTCTGCATTCTCTCTGCTCAGGCTTCCGAACAGACCTGCTAGTCTGTTTTAATTTCATCATTACCAGTTTAAACATTTAATTATGAAGAAAGCCTGCAAGCACCTAGAACTCAAATTAAGTGCCTACAGCTGCAGTTTTTCCATGATTTTTCTGCTCATGTACCCAGAGACAAGAGGAGGAAATTACAGTAGTGCTCAGGAAAACAGAACAACAAATGGAGAATTGCACTGAAACTTTCCTTCAGTTTCCAGATTTTACAAGAACTGGTAAGACGTCAAATAAGCAGAAAATATACTAGTCACTTGTAACAGTCAAATTTCAGACACATAAAAGCAAAATTTGGAATGGAAGCTTTCTATAAGCATGTTGGGGCGGGCAGGGAAGAGAATCAAGTGAAATAAATGAGAAGAAAAGTGGGGAAAAACACTACAGAAAGTACTTGCACAATAAGTATAAATGAGAAAATAAGTGGAGGAACTTTTTAGCATCGAGAGAAAAGCAGCAATAATGGCATTAATGTTTTAAAGAAAAACATAGGAAAGCTTGGTTTGGTTCTAATGAAGTAGTTCAGGAATAATTGCCAGAACAGACTGGAAGCAGTGAAAGGTACATGAGAACTTCAAACGGGCACAGCAGGAAAGCTAGCAGTCCTTCATAAAGCCTCTTCCTCCTGTTACTCAGATAGCTATGGGCAGGTCTGTTGTCCCATAACAGGAAGAATACGCTCATCTTGCAGTGCAAAGTGTTCATGAGTAGAACATGAGAATTTAAGATTCAGCAAATCAGGTGTTTGGGGAGTGAGGGGGTTTGGTGTTCCCCCTTCCCTCCCCAGAACAGATGGAAACAAAGGTGAAAGGAGGGAACTCAAGAACATTGGAAACTAGTAAAAGTTCATTGAGCAGTATCTAGTCAGTTTTGAACACAAGCTGTACCATAGTGGCTTTTTGCCACACTAGGGTTTGTGCAGAGAAAACCAAAAAATGTGGTTTTTGATGATCTAAATAGCCACCAATAGTTCTTCTTTCACAAGCAAGATCGCTGAACAGCAGAAGTCTATATACAGAACTCAGTTATTTCATTTCACCAAGTTTACTGTTAGGAAAGGCCAACAGCCAAATGTAAAGGAAATTTGTACCAACATATTTCCTTTAACTGAAGAAAAGAAATGAGGAATGGGTATATTATCTTAAAATGCTCTTTTTTAAAGTTACTGATCAATTTGAAGATGAGGAGTATTTTGTGTTCAAGGGCATAGTTCCCGTGTTGTTAATACCTGAACTTGGCATGTGTTCCTTGTCTAAAATAGACTTTGTAAAAGGATTTTTTTTTTTAATAGTTGCAGGACTTCCGAGAAGGGAAATTAAATTTGGAAGAGGCTTCAATTATGTACCTTACTCAAGCAGATCTGATAAAGCAGACATGAGATAAGGCACAGATTTGATAAAAAACAGACAATTGATAAAAAAGGGGATACAACATTAACCTTTCTGTATCAACAATTCACTCTTCCAGATTGCTGAAAGAATTGCACCCCAAGGAATGAGATCATACATTTCACTCTTGCCTTTGTCTCTTATAAACTAGACTAGACTTAGTGTTAATCTTTAAATAGTTAATGAAACAGATAGATAAATAGTTAATGAAACACGGTCTGATAAGCTAGTCAATAGTAATATTTGATAGCTAGGTAAAGCTATCATTTATTTTGAAAAAACAAATTTTGTTTTTCCAGGACAAAGATCAGATGGCAGCAATTAAAAAGGACTTTGTTCAGTGCTTCAAATAAAGCAAAGATAAGGAAGAGGTCTTCTATAAGAGGCAGGCAAAGCAGTATATAAGGGTCAGCTGATAAGACGAAGAAGAATTTAAACTATAACAGAATAAATAGGTTCAAGAAGTGTAACACTGAGGAAAAATGAGTATGTTGATGATTGATGCCACTGACGGAGCCCCTGGGTACACAAAGCAAAGGATTTATTAAAAGGAAATAAACGTGCGAGGTTACTAGCTTGAAATCTTATAGGGATTCAGAGGAAACATTATTCCCCCAGCTCAGCAGCTGCCTACAGGACACAGTTCCACATTCATTAAATACATGCAACTTTTGCAGCTCGTTATAAAAAAAAAACCCCTTTCTTCTTCAGATGATCCAAAGTTTGAAAGTAATAAAAATACAGTCCCTGGGAAGCACATAGTCACCAAGAGACATGAGCACAGCGGTGAAACCGCAGAAAGAAACGAACAAACCTGTCAGGCAGCTGCAAGCGCAACCATAGTAAGACCTATAGCTTCCCTGGTGAGTGTAGGAAGTATTAGTGACTTCCTTGAGAGCTGTCTTGAACATCCAGTGTTAGGGAAGGAGTTCCTGCAGTCTGTGAAAGAAGCTACTGTTGTTCTTTAAGGGATAGAAAAGACCCTTCTTTATTCACACTGGTAGACCCACACTGTTCCCAAGTAAAAAATTCAAGCAAAAATGCTTGAACACTCTTTAGTTACCACATTCTCAATTTATTGAAGATGTGCCATAAACTGAACTCATTAAGGTGAGAAGAATATCAGATATACCTATTCCTAATCACTTGTACTGCTAATGCCAGGGGAGATGTATTTCTTATGAGTTTACACAGAGAAAGCCTATGGCACGCTGGAGCTTTGAACAGAACCTCCTATTCCATGCAGCTACTGGTCCCCAGTTGCTTAAAGAGGAGCCTACTGCTTGTGTCAATCCAGAGTGATTCCTAACAGTCAATGTGTTTGATCTCCTGTTCGAATTACAGAAAGGATTTTAGCACGGACGTTTGTTCTCTCTTTGTTTTGCCCTTATCCCCATGGCTTTTTGCACAGGAAATACAGAATTTATCACAAGATTAAAACTTGCAAGAGCACATCAGAAGATACCCGAGTATGCTAATGACTGCAGGATATTAATGTAAAAGTAAAAAATTAAAATATATAGCTAAATGATTCTGTGTTTGACTTTTTTGTTTGTTTTTAAAACACCTCAGTTTGAAGTGAAATCTACCACAACCAGAAATTCTACAAATCCTCCCGTTGCAAAGCAGCTGGGAGTAGTTGAACAACAAGTCTTTGAACAATTCCTTCACTTCGAAAATCCTGGTGAAACCTAAAGCTCACTCTTGGGTTTTTTTCAAATGATTCAGCACGGTTAGTAGAGCATGTATAAAAACATGAGGGGTCGGGGGGTTGGGGCAAGTGTTATGCCAAGGATGTTCCAATAGTCACACAAACTATTCCAGCAGCCTATGAAGAAATACCAGAATTGATGGGAGTAGAAAATCCTCAGCATATGGCAGCTGCTTTCTGCAGGCACCCCCTATATTCTGAGTGCCTCAAATGTAGTGACAGTGGCTCAGAGTGCCCTGAAGGACAGCTGAGCAGTCTGAACAGAGACCGTGATGATGGAAAAGTTTCAATGTTATCACACTCTTAGAAACATACCTCCAAAAGTTATTAGCATCTTTTAGCCAAGACAAAGCTATGCTCCTAGGAAAGAATAACTGGCTGATTGTCGCTTACCTCAGGCTTCACCTGAAAGCCACCGCTGTTTAGAAAGACCAACACCACCCTGAGAAGTTACCTCCAGAAGAGCAAAGTTTACTGCAGAGGGGAAAAGGATTAAATAACCTCAGGCTGCACCCCAGCTGGGAACAACTTCAGGAGTATCTCAGAGCCGTGATTGAAAGAACTCAAAAATCAGAATTAATGGGTTGCATGGGGACAGCTGTTTGGGATGCCCTGGGTGTAACTTTGGCCAATTAGCAGATGTCTCCTCATGCCCAAGAGATACAAGGGCATTTGGTGAGGAGCAGCAACAGCAGGTGATGCAGGGCTGACCTGGTGAACCACTCAGGTGTGCCACATTGAAGAGTGTGTGATGAGAGCACATATGCTCAGCTGATGTGTCCCACCAAAAAGAAACGCCACTCAGTTTTGACATTTGGCAATGATTTTCTTTCCTTTTTTTTTTTTTTAAATCAATCATGCAGAAAGAAATAAGGGTTAGTCTTGTGCTGGTAGGCACTAAAATACTAGTACTCTGTGCCTGCAAACAAGTATGTGTATAATCCCCAAACAGAAAAACAATTGCCTCCACCTCTGCACAATATCTACAGTCCTGTGCTAAGAGTAACAAGCAAGCACATGAGCACTGCCCGCTACATACACACATGAACTTTTAACCAGTGCGAAGGATTATTAAATATTCATTTATTCAAAATTGAAAGTGTTCTCATCTGCCAAAAAAAAATCACAGCTTGTCCAGTTATTTCATAGAGCTGCTTTGATTGAGAGATAGCAGAAACAACATGCTTCCCCTGCCATGAAGGCACTTGCTCCCATGTGATAGCATGCTCATAGCAGAGCATTGGCACGGTGAAATCTGTATTTCTCTAAATGAAAACACAATGTCATTTTACGATCACCTTGATCCCACTCCTGAGTGTGTGGCAGGGCTTGAGAATTTAAAACTATTCTTCTATGCAATTTTACTTAGGAAAAAGAAGCAGCTGCAACCTGTGCCCTAGGAAATGTAGGGTCTTGTCACTGGGGCTTGCATGCCATGTTGAGCAGGCATTGGCAGGTAAACACCACTTAAATCACAGCGGTTGGCATTCTCCATATGTGCAAATGCACGTGCTGATCTGTACCCTGTGCACAGGGAGGTTGGATCATATAGTGGTTCTCTGCTCTTTCACCATTCCCATCAGTAATGGAAATCTTTCTGTGTGTCAACTTTGGAGAATATTGAATTTTTCCTCTTTCCTAACTGGAGAAAATGTGATGGCAGCTGCCAAAATCAGGCTTCCGATATTAACTACCTGCTTGTCTTTGTATGTGACCACTTACCAGACCAAGCAATCACAGAGGGCAGCCACAAATGTCCTAGAATTGGGGGGGTGGGGGAAACAAGAAAAAACCCTAAAAGCTGTGAAAGTAGAATGGACAAACAATGAATTTCAAAAAATACTGATAAGGCAGCAGCAAAAGGATTAGCCAGGCTGCTTGCAGTCAGCGACAGTGAAATGTGACACAAAAACCCCTCAGTTATTGAGTTAGGACAGCCCTAGGACACAAAAGACGGAAATGAAGGAAAGCTGTGGATTGCTTTGTTCTTGAATATTGAATTTTTTTTCCAGAAGCATGAAGCATGAAATATTACAGCGATAACGGAGATTGGAAAAGAGGAAAAAAACCCAGCCAAGGAAAATTCTTTAAGGGTTTATTTAGGATGCACTGAAAGAGTAATTTGGTTCAGTCCTAAACATCACCTGCAACAAAGCAGCCCAACAGCTCTGAGTAAGATGGGACATGTTGGCCCGTGTTCACATTTCTCAGTACAGCTTTCAATTATATGTTGCTGAAGGACTGCTACTCACCCAGGAAGGCAAGGGAGCAGCAGTACAGGTCCCTGTGATCCCTGGCCAGCACATTCCCACCCGGTGTGCCGAGGGGTCCTTCTTCCTTCAGCAAAAACAGTCCCTGGGTGCAGGGCAGTTTTGGGACCGTCCTGGGTGGGGGATGCACCAGCGCCACACAAATGCAAACAGCAATGCTGCTGTGCTGAAATCTGGCCCCTACTGATGGGGATTTTAACTCTGAGAAAAAGGTGAACCCTCGGTGGGGATCCAAGGAAGAGTTTGTTTGTGTTTTTAATTTCACCATATGGCCAGCTGCCATTGTTTCAGGCTGTATTGCTGGTAGTTAATCAGGCAGCCAGCGGCTTGAATTTTTAGTGCTGTCTGGTAGCCAGTTGCTAATATTCCAGCGTGGCGTGGTCACCAGCTGTGACAGGAGCTTGAGCAGGGCCTCTGTGTCCAGCCTACCTTCATGCTTCTGCTATGTCCGTGTGAATGCAAAACCAGAGTAAGCACATGGGCTGCTCAAGGTGCCCCAGAGGATGTATATCATCCTGCTTGAGTAGGAAATCAGTTGTATGCCCCCCACCCCCAGCACCTTGGGTAAATACAACTTGTTTCTCATGACGTCTGCAGAAACCCAGTCACTTCCAACAATGTCACCTGGTACCTTTCCATCCTCAAAAGGTGTCTGCACTGTTTTGGTCCTTTTCAGAGGACTAGGCACTCAAAAATTGATATTGCCCTATTTCAAGCATAAAAAAATAAAGAATTAAAGCTAAACCCTTGAGGGGAACCACATCTCTTTCAGGTAAGAGCTCTGCCCATTGTCCCACTGAACAAATGGATTAAGCTTGTAAAAATAAATAAATAATTTCTTATTCTTCATGGTTGGAGGCTCAGGATGTTTAGAGAAATTGCACACTACTTTGAGACATTTTACTGCTTTGTTGTTAGTACTTCTGAAATCGGCCAGTGAACAAGTGATATTCTGGGTCTGAAGGCTGATGGACTCTTCCCTCACAAAGCTGAAAGAATTCAGCCAGTCCTGCTTGCCACATACACAATACAGTATTGCCCATTTTATACCATCAGATCACCATCCTCTATGAAGGATATTCAGAACACAGCTCTTCCCATACTTTTTATGGGAATTAGGTGCTTTCCCAGGCACACGCAATTCAGCCCTGCAGAAATCCTGGTGCTGTTTGTATGCAGAACAGGCACATACAGCTGGTTCAGTGCTTCAGCAGCCTTGCTGTGACAGCCCTGTTATTTAGCACCCATTTACTATACATCATTAATACCCTGTAGGCTTTCTAACACGTAACTTGTTCCTGCTTTCACTTCTGTATGGTTTTGATGTGTTGGACATGTGAACGGTGCTTTTCAGGACTGTGTTCAGAGCAATGCTTATGGTCTTGTTTGCTCTGCTGCTATGTCACTGTGATTTGGAAACTAATAAAAATGGAGGCATTGGCTTCACTGTCAGCAGCACGCACTTACATGGATGCTGTTGCCTGGAACCTTTTAGGGGAAGAAAAATTATTGGAAATATCTTCTATGATGTTTTCAGCCAGCAGAGGGGCAGGGCAGCTTTTTCTCTTGCTAGCAATGTAAGAAATCCCTGTTGTAATATCTAGTGCTTATTATCCTTGTTGATAGCTTCCTGCTCCCTTGCAACCTACGAAGAAGCTGTAGCAGGAGAGCAAGCACAGAGTTGCAGTGGATTGGGTTTTATTCACTGCTGAAGCCTTCCCAAGTCATCTAAACCCTCTGTCTCAGGTGCCTTCATTCTCCTTAAAATAGAAAAAAATATAAGCAGCCTGCACCACAACCTGTCAATGGGGAGATGCAGTAGATGCTGTGTAACCGGCACAGGCACAGGGAGAAGCAGTGTGGGTGGGTATAGCATAACTTACTGCCCACTGGTTGAGATGATAGAAAAGGGATTACTTCCCTCCTCCTCCACGTTTGGTAGAAATAAAGAGCAAATAGACCCAGATTTTAAAGCGGTGCATCGTGTAGCAAATTGAACTAGCAACAAAAAGTGCTTTGCAAAAGTTTTGCAAAAAGGTGTGCAGTGGGAGGACAGCCTCTTGGCTGAGACACAGCACGCAGCTCCTTCTCCAGGATATACTGACTTCAGCCGTCCACTTTAAGAGATCTAATTACTAGAAAATGCCCATCATCACCTTCAAAAAAAAAATCTGATCACTTTAAATGCTCCCAGGTTGTACCTTTGAAACTCTGTCAGCTCTTTTCTGTGATCTGTCTCCAGAGTGGAAAGGAGAGCATGACAAGCTCTGAGGGACACAGCGAGGAACATGGAAATCCTAGAATAAAACTGCTCGTCGTCACTGTGACCATGTAGTTTAACTGTAGAAGCTAAGACCAAAACCCTACTACGGTTAGCATTATCAAAAACATCTTTACTGCAATATGTCTTTCACATGTGCAGCCCGCCTTAAGAGAGGCACTTTGGCTCAATATGTTAGAAAACCTCTTAAATAAGTTTAAGCTGTTGCATTTACTCAGCTATGTGCAGATGTTTTTCTGCTGCACTCTCCATCCCTATTTCCCCTTCCACTCTGAGCAAGCCCAGACTGCTGCATGTCCCCAAAAACCAGCTGAAAACACCCAAACCAACAATTACATAGTCCCACAGCCAATTACCACAAGTCAGACCAACAAGAACTGGGGGGAAAAATTGAAGCTCAAAAGCCCAAAACAAGTCAAGCCACAGCTAAACTGAATAATTTCAAGGGCAGGTCTAAAACGCACATACCAGCACAAATATTTTGATGATCTCAGTTCAGAGACTCCACCTCTCCCTCTTCAGGGCCATAAACAAAGTTGGATCACCAGAAAAACATTTTGATCTGAAGCACGCCAGCAGGAGAATGCACTCTTCCTGGGAGTTTTAACTATTAAAGCCTTACAAGGCAAAAACATTTATAAACAAAACTGGGATAAATTCAGTATGTTTAGTAGGATTTTTTAATTTATTTTTTTTAAAGCTAACTACGGAGAGGTTAATGTTATCCTCAGGGTGCTTTTAAGCCTGGTGCTGAGGCTGAAACACAGGCGATGCACAGCTGGGCACAGCTTTTTTCGCCTTCTGTAGGTTAAATCCTGGCATTTGCTGGAAAGCTGAAAGCAAGCTTGGAGGTGGAACAAGGTGGCTGGTGATGCATGGTGGCACTGCCCGTGCATCGCACTGGACCAAGCACCCATGCCATGGCTGGCAGCCACACAAGAATTTGAGGAGGGGGAAGAGCTATAATTACATTTCTGCAACAGTAATTATGTGTATTTCACACAGCTTAGCAGATGTCATGTGGTACAATAGGTGCTGTGAAGAATACTCATTTATTAAGTAATTTATAGCATAATAATTAACAGCTAATCACTTGCAAGTTAAGATGCTCTGGGAACAGACCCAATTCGCAGTATGTGCTGTCTCCTTCCAGGAAATCTCGCTATTTAGTTCTCCTCACCCCGACAAAGCCAGCTTCTCCACTCCATCCCCACAGAGCCTGTGCTTGCACACACACATCTGCAGGTAATAACTGTGTACATGGCAGCAGCTCCAACAAAGAAATCAAACTCTCATGTAATATCCACAGGGTGGGTGGGGAGCCTCAGCTGCTGCCTATGAAGACGTAGGAAATAGGAGAACAGGCTTTTAGGTCAGGCTAGAAGACAAACATCATCTTTTCACAACAGAGCAGGCTTCATTTCTCTGCTCCACCTGGTTCATTTGAAGCTGACACAGATCTACCTACACCTAATACATCCACCACACCGCCTGTTGTGGCATGGTGGTGCCTAACTGGAAATCGCTTCAGCCTCCCCACATTGTCACTGTCTGTCCTCGAACCTGCATCACAAGACAGCTTAATTAAAGCCTTCAGCCCAAAAGCTGCTCAGATGCAAAGCCGCAGGCTTTCTAAGTCTGCTCTCCCTGTGCTCGCCTCTTCCCTGTGATGCCCGTTTGCTGCCTTGCTGCACGGCAGCTTGTGTGGCCCGACCTGCACATTCTCCAGCAGCCCAGCTCCAACTGATGTTGAGGGATTTGGCGTAACTTGAAGCCTCTGTCCATCTGGGATGGCTGTGCCATGGTCTAAGTGCTAGTATTAGAGCTTTTGAACCACTGTTGCTGGTTCTCGAAGGGCTGCCCAGGGAAGTTTAGTGGGAAATCACTGCTCAGAAGCAGCCTGAGCTTTCCAGGAGATGGGGCTTTCCCCAGCATCCCCAAGAAATTTCTTAGCCATATTTGCTGCATTTTTCCACATTGCAATCACTCACTTGGGTGGGTATCACCCAGTCAGTCAACAAAATACTGCTAAAAGTTTCTGCACTTGAACTGATATGGTAAAAAAAACTTTCTCCAGGAGGGATTGTCCTCGGTTTGTGATTATATTACAGCCTCACCAGCCTAATGCCATTCAAACCACAGCATTAAAGCCACATTTCCACTTTTCCCTGTGTGCAGCAAAGCCCCAGAATTTCATGCCAGTGCTCAGTGGGGAACAAGGAGCCATTTCTACCACAGAGCATCACATCAGCCCTCTCAAAGACCTGTGTTTTGGCCATGGCACTGATCGGAGGAAGGTCCTCATCCTTGGCTGGCATGACCCTATGCAGCTGAGTCCCAGCTGTAGGTGCCAGAGCATCAGCCCCATGTGGTTTAGTCTGCTGTGCAAAGAAACCTCTGCTCCACTCCCACCAGTTACGGCCTGAAGCAGGAAACTTTCAGCCCCTTTATCATATATTTTCACTTAACCATGGGTTGTCCTCGGTCCTTGCCCCCATACCTAACTCCCGTTTGGGCACCACAGAACTTGCTCTCAGCTGTATCTGCTGTCAGTGAACTCCACTGCCCCATTTCACATGATTAAAAAATAATATTTCCTTTATGAGTTTAAAGTTTGCCTTTTCAGATTGCTTTCAGGGAGCGTCCCCTCATTCCTCTACCATGAGACAAGCCAGTTAGGATATATATCACTACCAAAGCCTTTTATTTCTTTCCCCTTTAAACTAAGCTGCACCAATCCCTAAGCTTTTCATCCAGGGGCCCTTCCAAACCATAATCATTTTCATCACCCACCCAGTCCCATGACTACCTGCATTTTTGAACAGCAGCAAAAAGCTGAAGCCATTTTGCCATTTCTCTTGAGCTTCAGCCTTTGGTTTCGTTCCAGTTTTCTGCAATGCAAGCAGAGGCAACTCATGATGAGCCTTGCCTGCCTGAGGGAGGGCTTATTCCTGCCCTCCCGTGGGGATGTGGGGCTCGCTCAAGCCTCCACACCCTCCTTTACTGCAAGGGATTGCTCGGGATATCCCATATGTACCTTGCTTGTAAAGGTCATGGTGAGGAAAGGTTCAGTTTGGCACAGAGTGCCTCATACAACAGTGGTGCTACAACACGTAGCCACATGGCTGGCCAAGTCAGTAAAGCACAAAGCTTAATGCAAGACCAGTAGTATTTTTTATCTGCTGTCTGGTTAGAACAAGCACAGCGATGCATTCAAATTGCTCTGAGGAGATGAAGAAAAGAGAGTTGAGCAGGGTTTATCCGTGTCCGGACATGGCTAATTTCATCCTGCCAAAGTCAGTGCATCAATGGCACTAAAAAACATCTATAGGAAGAAGGAAACTTTTTTCCCCCACCACTCCTTTTTAGATGAGCTGCATACAATTACCTTCTCAGGTATTTTTCCAAAACTCTTTCCCTGCGAAAGTCTCCCTGGAGACTCCTTGGTAGCCCCTGCCTTGTGGAACACAGGCTGAATGATCATCCATGTGCCATCGGAAATTTACTACCTGTATTACTCAGTAACTACAAGAAGAAACAAGCCAACATCTCAGATGATGAATATTTCCACAGAAATTTGTCTCAAAGTTTGCTACCTCCTTGCTTGGTCCTCTGCAAGAATCCTTGTTTCAGCAGGGGAGAAGCAGCAGATCATGCCCCAGCCCTGCTGCCACCCAGCCACGCAGCCCGGGTCTCCATGGGGCATGGGGTTTTTCCCAGGGCAGAAGGGTGCCCATGGGCGCCCCGAGTGCCTGGGTGCCACCAGCCCCTTCCACTGCCACTGCAACATGGAGCAATTGCAGCAAAAGCTGAAGCATCCTTCTGGTCTCCAATCTTATCCCCACTCCTATAAACATCTCTTTATCATCTGTCGATGAAAATCCCCTCTTTGCCCACTTACGGCCCATTTGCTGCTCCACCATCTAATACCTTCCTTAGATGAGTCTGGCGTTCCTCCCCAGCATGCAGATGCAATAGAGAAGGAAGGTGAGAGGAGGAGGTCAGCAGGGAACAAGAGGAGGGGTGTCCTCCTAAACCTGCCAGGGCACTGAAGGACATCTGAGCCTCTGGAGATCTCCCTTGGCATGACAATAACCTCAGTGATACCCCAGCCTCTACCAATGGGCAGATGTTCACGAGCAGTAGAAGACATGAGTGCTGTCCCAGCAGGCTGCGAGCACCCACATTCCTTTCCCATCTCTCTCCTCGTTGTGGGAAAGGAAACCAAACTCCTTTCCAGCATCTCCCTTCACAACAGTTCTTCCCACACATTATTTTTTGCTTTTGCTTTTTTGCTTTTTTGCTGAGGCACCAGCCACGGCCACCACATGTTGAATGAGGTGTCTCCCATTCTTCATGGCTTTTCTGATGAGGCAGATGCAAACGGGTAGGGTGAGGGGTCTCCCACAAGGAACTGCCTCCACATCTTCTCCCCTAGCTTGATGATTAGTGTCCAAGGACAGTGCTCTGTGGCTAGACAAGGTTTGTCCTCCCTGCTTCAAAACCCAGGGAAAAAACAATCAGATGAACTTGAAGCGTTTTGGAAGAATGAGTTCAACCAAAGCTCAGTAAATGTCTTTTTAAAAAAATAAAAGTCATCTGACGTTCAAATACTGTTCCTCTCCCGCAGCTCCTAGGACATCTCCTGGTCTCCAAGTTAATCACAGACTCTCTGAAACCTCTGCACACACTGCAGTCACTCAGCGATAATGCATGAGAGAACAGTTCCTGCTGCAAAAAAAATCGTACCTAGTGGCCCCTAAATCAACAGAGTGTGTTGTTTAGTGTGGCCAAGTGTAAGCGAGCAGAGTGCTGCACATCAAGGTGACAAATTCATTTTGGATGCCAGAAGCAGCAGAGCTTCCAGTCAGTCTTGGACTGTAGTGCCCAAATTCAGATTTACAGATCCAACAGATTTACTTTTTGTCTTGTTATATTGTCTATTAGTTCACTCTACCACAGATGAGAGAGAAGAGCAGATGCCAATAGCCTGACCTGCAGCAGAGGGAAGAAATTCAGCCCCTCTCAATTCAACTTGGGAGAGCAGGAAAGGAGGGATGGGCTGTTCCTAAAGCCAGCCTGGCGTTCATGAGGCAAAGCAGGGCTCCATGGAGCTCCTTTGGCCTTAGTGGAAAATAAAAAGCAACGTTATTCAGGACTGAAACGGTGGATATTTGTAACAGGGAAACCGTAACACCTATTGCTTATGATGGGCTTCATATCAGGATGTAGGTCCTGCTGTGTTTCACACACAGATCACACGTGCACCTTAGATGCTTCCAGGAAAAGCCTGACATTTCTGCAAAGCGCAGCCATGAGGGGCAGGTGCTGTCATTCACAGCCAATAAGGAGAGAGGCAGTGTGCCATCTCCACCTCCTGCTTTCACACTGAGCATGGATGGACCTGCTGCTGTAGTGAGTTTTGCTGCAGCAAGCCCTGCCTGGGCACATTGCTGCACTGGGCTTTCCTCCCTCCCCCTGGGCCAGCACATGAGCATCAGCAGGACATTTTGTCTGGATGAAGGGTTGCAGGGAAAGATGGTCCAGTGGGAGCCTCATGCCTGAGATACAGTGCAGACTGCAAGCAATAGAAATAAAAAATGATGAGCTGAAACCAGCTCCCATCCTTGCCTTGGACCACCAGGTCCACGTGGCTGGGTCCTCCCCCAGCAGTTGGCTGTGCCGCAGTGGAAGTCACAGGATTTCCCTCAGTGGTTTACAGCATGAATTTAAGAAGTCGTAGAATCATAGAATGGTTTGGGTTGGAAGGGACCTTAAAGATCATCTAGTTCCAACCCTTCCAGTAGACCAGGTTGCTCAAAGCCCCATCCAACCTGGCCTTGAACACTTCCAGGGATGGGGCATCCACAACCTCGCTGGGCAACCTTAGTGCATGGGAATAGGCTGGAGTAGGTAAATTAAATGCTGTGGACTTTCCCTACAGTATTACTTTTTCTCCCCTCCTGGGTTTAAGCCATGTGCTGGGCAAAGCAGAGGCAGGCAGACCTTTGCCCATTGTCCTCACTACCTGGGAAACCACAGCCTCCAAACCTGCAGGCTGCTTGCTCAGGGCAATCTCACGCCAGAGATCCAGCCCGAGCCTGGCTGAACAAGTATTTGTGAGACACCCATTTCAGGAGCTGGACACAAGATTGCCCAGCCATCCTCTTCTGGCTCTGCCAGCCCCAGAAACAACCCCAAGCATCCAAAATCTCAGAGAAACCCACTGGCCTCTCTCAAAGCGTGACCTGTAAAAGGGACTGCTTGTTTTACATAAGGAAAGGTGTTGTCTGACTTTCTCATGCAGGAGGGGATAAACACGAAAGCATGGGAATGCACTTATGAGTAGGTCATCCCTTTGCATTAGGCAAGGATTACATTGCATTTCTACAAATAGGGGAAAGCCAGCAAAGATGCAGCTGGCTGGCATCCTACCCAGGAACAGAAACCCTTCCAGTCTGCTCCCTCTGCTGTAGCGTTTGCCACACATATCCAGCCTGAAACCCATCCACGATAAGCGACAGCTCAGCTGATGGTCTGTTTCAGGAATGACACCATCTCCTTCCCTCTTGTAGCGTACAGACCAAGCAAGCCATTTCCATCCTTGCATCTCCTTTTCTCACCAAGCGCTGATGGGGTTGTGCTAACCATGCATTGGCCTGGGTGCAGGCAGTGCGGGCTCCGGGGGGGAGCACCAGCTCCATCCTCAGGTTTATTATCTCTGTGGTACGCCGTAATATCACTGAGGATGTACCTCCCAGCCATAATGCCAGAGCGGGGATGAGCCATTAAGGGGGAGATAATTCCACAGCGCTGCCAGAAGTCCCAGCTGTGCTCTGCAGTAGCATAATGCTGTGTGTGGAAGATGAGCTGCTTATTAATAGTACAGCTACAACAGGCAGGGCTGGGAATCAGCACAGCATGGATCAGATTCTTTAAGCACTTAAAACACTTCATGTTCACTGTATCATAGGTAATTTCTGACCAAAGAAAAACCAAACAGCGGGGGGGGATCTTTCACTCCATCTCTTCTCTGAGGCATCGGTTACAGAAAATGAAGACAATCACTCCATGAAGAGCAGGAGGTCTCCAGCCCATCACTTTCTTGTGTATGTGCCCATGCACGTACAAGACACTATCTCAAAGTTTGGATGCCTTGACTGAAAGCTGCCAAGCAATCATCCCACCTTCCCTTGCACAGCAGGGGATGCTGCAGGCTGTCTCCCTGCTTTGCAGTTGTGGGGCACCCCCAAACGTGGGTCTCCATCCTCCCCTTTAGAGCACCTCTGCTTTGGGGATCACAGGGATTGCTCATCCCGGAGTGGTCATGGTGCTGGGGAGAAGACCCCTTGCCTTGGTGGGGCCCATGGGGCAGGAAAAACCTTGCTCCCTCAAGGCCAGGTACTAAGCTCATCTCTAAGTCTGCATTTTCTCCCAAAGCGTGTCCCTGACCTCCACATTGTCTTCTCCAAAATCACAGAGGAAACCACGGTACAAACAAGAAAACCCTGAGGGCCTGGGGCTTGCAGAAGCCCCTCTCTGCCATAGGCCACCTCACTGCCTCCCTCCAGAGCAGCACACTCAAAAAGAGAAAAGAAAACCCCTAAAGACAGCAAAACATCACCTTTTACAAGCTTGAAGACCAGCACCTCTCCCAGTCCACCATTTGCTGGGGCAGCCCAGCCCCCCATGCTGATGTAGCTCCTCAGTGGGTAACGGGGCCCAGGTGCTGCCTGGCCTGGCTCAGCCCTAAATGATCTCTGTATCTGAAACAAACCAAGCCAGGGAACAGCACATCATTGCCAGCGTGCCAAAACAGGCAGGGTCCCCCCGAGACCCCTTGTGCTGCAGCGACTCTGGGTCAGCCTGAGAGCAATTTTCAGATCAAGCTGCTGGGAATGACCTGGAGAGGAATTATTTCTCTTGCTATGTGGGTAGCATTCATAGCATGTGCTTGTGGCACAGATGGATAAATTTATTTTTTCTTAATATGCAGTTTGAAGCACTGTGACTTACAGAAGCAGCAATGCAGCAGAGCTGCCATGAGCTCCTGAAAACACCAGCTGCATTTCCAATGTGTGTCACCCCTTTCTTCAATACACTGTGGAGGAGAGTAACTAAACATCCAGCTTCTGATGCGTTCCAGCAGCTATACAATCGAGATAATAAAAATTGAGGAAACCTCTTAAAATGGGACAAAACATGCTGTGGCTGTGGAAAGCAGTGGGATGCACTGGTTTCATAATGGGCCAGGGGGTGGCATCTCAAAATGTTTATGGAAGGTAAGTTGGTGCCTTTAACTTGCTCTTGGATAGCACCGTAGACTTGGGGAGAAACCACAGCTTTTGCTAACCTGCTGAGCATTACAGGAGCTAGCTTCCCACACAGGAGCACAGTTTGGGGCTCACCCTGCTCCTGGAAAAGCTGGAAAGTCAGCAGAAACATTGTTCTGCTCATTAGTTGCTTGGCTTTGGGATCCAAACCTTACCTTACTAGGAGAGAGCAGAGTTTGCAGCCTCAAGAGCACCCTTCATGGAGCCAAGGAGGGAAAAGGGGAGATGATGGCCGGCCAAATCCAAGGCCAAGACAGGGACAGTACTATTTTAGCCCCTGCTGCTTTTCTTTAACTTCAGCAGGGAAACAAGCACACTCTGAGCAAACCCATTAATGGTTTCCTTCTCTTTACAATGGAAAATTACACACACTTATCTGCCTCCTAGGGAGACATTTACATTTATTTCTCTGCTATTTGCAAATACTTTGAAAACCATGCATAGAAAATGCTGGGTAAGAGCTGATTGCTTCATGTATGTCAAAGGACGCAATGATCAGGATGTCTTTGGGAGACCTATTTTTGTCTAACCTTACCGGTACCCAAACCTGGGTGGCACAAAACAGCACCACAATGAGTTGCTGTTGAGGGAGCGTGTGCAGGGAGGTGTTCATTCTGCTTTGCATATCTCTGCAGGCAGGAGGGCCCCATCAGCATCAACTAATTTGGATGAGCCTGTTAGTGGAGAGCAGCACAGACCCCCCTCACCAGAGGGGCACCGCAGCTGTCAGCCAAGTGCCAGGGGTGCTCATTTATTTATCATCTCAGTGCAAGTAACATGGTCTCACGTGGTTTTGCACAATGTTGGCATTTATAACATCCCAATTTGTACCACAGCCCCCCCTCCCCGGCACGTCCCCCTCCATGCTGCAACTGTTGGCCCTCCCATGATTCAACAGCCAAGGTATAGGAATTGCTTTTTAGGGGCAGTATGGAAAAGAGTTACTCTAGGGAAATCTCCAAGGTCCCTTTTTCCTCCTTTACAGGCATCCTTGCCATTTCCCTGCAGAGAAACACAGCAGGGCCTTTCCCAGCCCCTTTTAAGCTCACCCTGGAGAGCAAACGCTGAGCTGGGCACACATATGCACAAGCTGCTTCGTTCAGCCCGCACCTCCACGACACATCTTGGCCAAAGCTGGTCAACAAGTACAAAGAGACTATCCATGAGCTGCATTAACTGGTCCCGGTTCACTCAGGGACCCCCAGCTTCAGCTGTGCCCCACATCTGGCAGTCGCTGCCCAGGCCAGTGCGGGGCCACAGCTCTGCAGCAGCAGCCCTTGCTGGGTTTTTGGTGGCAGACAGTGCCCTCCAGTGGGACATTTGCCGCCACACCATTCACACGTCTTCCCAGAGGCGGGCGGGGGGGGGGAGGGAATTCAAATTTTAAAAGCCCTAAACTGAACAAATAGAGACGTTCCAAGACTTCAGCTGCAGGACGAGCTGGGTAGACAACTGTGCTTTACTGCCAGCGAGGAGGATTTATTTGGTGGTGGTGCTTTTTGCAGCCAGCATCTCAGCAACCAGCATTCATGCAAGCACCAAAAATACTGTCCCCATCGTTCAGTGACAGGGGATCTATGTGTCATAACCTGGCCAGGAGTCTCCCCAAAACTTTAAGTCAAGCTCTGGGGATGTTTCTCAGCCAGGCTGGAAGAAGACACCCCCAGATCCTCAGGTCATGCCAGGGCTTCCCATAGAGCTCTACCTTAGGGGCAGTGGAAAGCAGGCAGCACTGACCACAGATGCAGAACAATTTTTTAATTTCTTAAATTAAGCACCAAAACACCTTATTTTCTTTTTTTCCTTAAAAAAAAGGTGTTTAATTTCCATGTGCTGACAGTTCTGCACAGCTCTCAAGCAAGATAAGTCAGGAGAAGATGTACAGTAGTGTGGAGCAAGCACTTTGTTTCCCAAGCCGAGCAAGTATTAAAAAAATTAAATTACAAGACAAAGAAGACTGTAGTGGGATATTCATGGTCCATAAAACACACCAGAAGGGTTTGCACAGCCAGTGGCTTGTGTCAGCCAGTTAAGGCAGGAGTGATTGCGCAGGTCACCAGGGCCACAGGGGGTTTGGAGAAGCCCCAGGACCCCCTCAGAGCAGGGTGGACTGCTCTGGGAAGACCTGGTACACCTGGCCAGAGTGGGCCCGGATGCTCCACAGCCACTCAGGGGGCCTGGCCCGCAACTTCAGCTGGAAGGGGTCGAGGTGCAGGCACTCCCCCAGGTCATGCAACTCCATCGCCGGCTCCTCCACAGCTCTCACCGGTAGCTCCTCGGGGCTCAGGTTCCTCCTGGGGTGCCATCCCCATCTGGCCACCCTGCACCAGGCACCAGCAGCCACCAGCATTGCCAGAACAGCCATGATGGCTGCCCCCACCAGGATGTCAGCGTGGCGGAGGAAGAAGCTGATCCCTGCAAGAGAAGGGCCATGGCCTCATCCTGCTTGCCCCAGTGACCCCCACTGTGCTCACAAAGTCCCCCACATCATGACTGCAGAGCTCAGGGGTGAGACCTGGAGCTGTGGGTGCTCCTCCAGCAGGGTCAGCATCTCCCTTGCTGCCCTCCAGAAACCCTCACAGCCACCTCCAGGGCAGAGCATCTCTCCCAAACCTCCATCCCAAAGAAATATTTAGACGAAGAGCCAGCCTGCAGAAAAGAGCACAGGGCTTATGCTACCCCAGGAAAGCCCCAACAGAGCAAAGCCATTGCCAAACCCATATGCAGCTACATGGAGGCTAGAAGACCTGCTACCATTCCCATCCAGACCTGAAGGGATCCTCTCCTTGACCCAAGAGATAAGTATGCATTTATAAAATTATTTATATATGAATATAACACCATATCCAGCCAGTCTGGATAGGCTTAGACTGCATAATCAGTTAATGAATTTGGAGGTGAGACGATGGATGAGAAATGCAATTTGGCTGCAAGCTCACATTCAGGTTTAAGCCACTTCCAATGCTGCAGGGACAAAGAGTAGTTTTTGTAAAGTAGCAGCAGTGTTTTGAGTGCATATTGCAGAATATTGGTGTCTTTTTCAGGCTGGGAGGCCCCATTACTCTGCAAGATTGGATTAGCCAGCTCTGATTATAGTCAAGTACCACATGCCATCTGCTTAGCCTTGTGTCAAACATGTCAGGGGAGCACTGAGGTAAACACCAGGAACATCAATGTCTCTCTCACCAAGATCTACACAGTGTGACAGGAGACCACAGGGCACTCCGAGGAGCAACCAAGTTTGCGGATCACATCAATTTCAGCAGAGGTAACTCATAAATCACCCTGGGCCACACTCTGCTTATAGCAACAAGCCTGAGCAGCCAAGATCAGGGGGTGCAGAAGGTCTGGGGAAATAAAGGCCACATGTGCCAAGCTGTAACTCTGATGCAGAGAAAATAGCAGACCAGGGAAAGGGAGGCTAAGTCTCATGGAGAGGTTACACTTGCAAGTGCCAACACAGCCAGTGAGCAGAGCACAGCAGCAAACACCATGGACTGTTACCAGTATTTAAACACCTGTTAAATACTCCAGGCTAAGCTCCAGGTTCAAGTGCTGGCTGTCACATCAACTCGCTGCTCCCAGGGAGCATGACCTTTACCAAGAGTTTCCATCCACAGCCTCCCTCAAGCAGGGAGGGAAAAATCACAGAGGGGTTGAGGTGGGAAGGGACCTCTGGAGTTCATCTGGTCCAACCCACCGGCTCACACAGAGCCACCTGGAGCTGGTTGCCCAGGACCATGTCCAGAGAGTTTTTTTTAATATCTCCAAGGATGGAGATGCCACAACTGCACTGGGCAATCTGTGCCAGTGTTCAGTCACCTTCACAATAAAAAAGTGTTTCCTGATATTCAGAGCAAACCTCCCATGTTTCACTTTGTGCCCACTGCCTCTGGGTCCTGTCACTAGGCACCACTGAGAAGAGCATAGTTCTGAATTCTTTCCACTCTCCCTTCAGGTATTTATATAAATTGATAAGATGCCCCTGAGACTTCTCTTCTGCAGGCTAACCAGTCCCAGCTCTCTCAGCCTTTCCTCATAGGAGAGATGCTCCAGTCCCTTCATCCTTTTGGCCCTTCACTGGGCTCGTTCCAGTATGTTCATGTCTCTCTTGTACTGAGGTGCCCAGAAGTAGCAACACTCCCTAAAACTTTCAGGCACCACTCAGGAGAGCCTTTGGGAGCACAGATGTCACACTGAATTACACCCAACAAGCAGCAATACTTTAACCTGACACGGTTAAGTGATGCAGGTCACCCCTTGGATGCCTATCTAGGCTAACCTCTGAAAGCTGATGCCTTTGGAGTCCAGGAAAGGCTGTTTCACCTTTAAGTACAAGACTCTCATCCTAACTTAGGATACTGCCTAAACCTCACTCTTCCTCCCTCCCCTTAGTTTCCAGAAGAAACATATTTGCTTCCAAGTCTGCTCGTATCTGAACATAACTCCCAAAGAAGAGCTCTTAATGCCAAAGGAGGAAGCCTAAGGGGACAACCAGCTGGGAATTGCCTTGCAAAGATATTATATATCCTTCCCACTCCAGACCAGGACATCTAAAGCCACCACTCTAGTAGCGGTGCCATTTTTAAGCATCACATGCAATGCACAACTGGTAGGATCCCAGTCAAGTGGAGAGCCCCTTACCCTGATGCGCTCACTCCAGGTTGCACGTGGCAAGAGTGATGCTGCATAAATTACTTGTCCACGCACACGAGAAAAACACCCAGCCACAGGAGAAAGCAGAGCCACTACTTTGTCTTCTACCTGACTGAGGAGCACGGATGCAGAGGGTGCCAGACTTGGTGGGAGAATGATCTTCGTAGTTCTTTTTGCAGCGGCAGAGGTACGTGCCCACACCATTGAAGCACTCCGCCTCCTCCCCGCAGAGGCTGACCCCAGCGCTGCACTCATTCACATCTGTAATGGGGGGAAATAGGTGCCATAAGTCAAGTCAGGCTTGGCATAAAAGGGTTTACCCCAGAGAAAAGTGAAACACCCACCTTTAACAAAGAGCGAAATAAGCTGCAGCTTCTCCACTCCTACCGAGCTGCCAAGCAGCTCCTCCAGCTGGGAGCGCAGGAGCAGAGACACATTTCTCTCCTCTGGCTTCAGGTGCAGCCAGAAGGTGAGTAGCAGGTTGGCACCACTCATCCTGTGGACAGGGGAGAGCCCAGGGTGAGGCAGGAGGAAAGCATCACCACCAGGCCCAGCTCTGAAAGCCCATTTAGACCTTCCACTCACTCGTATTAGATTGTGGTGCTGCAGACTCTTGCAAAGATTATTTGTGACAAGAGGAAGCTTTGCACTCAGACCAAGGGAAAAAGGAAAGCCCGGTAATGGCTTCTCACTTGGAGCTAGGTTGAAATGACTAGATATTCACATAAGGCAAATTGTAGTGGCAATTCACAGCCCCAAGTCAGCCTCAACCAAGTGTGGCAGGGACCTTGCTGACAGCTCCCAGCTTTCTCCAGCAGACACCATGGCAGGTGTGAGGATCCCCATTTTCTCCAGAGTTTAAACCTGTCTAGACCTGTTAAGGCCCTAGGCAGCACTAAACATCCATTTTTACCATCTTTCCTCTAGAAAACAGACTTTTTTTCCTACTTTCAAGTCAAGTTACAGACCACAGGAGAAGAGCAAGGCTGGGTCTCAGCCTGGGGAAGGAGAATGAGAACCCAAGCCACTGCTATCCAAGAAGTACTACAGGCTATAGCAGAGTCACCTGCCAAGCCAGCAGCACAGCAGTAACCCTACCTTTTGATTTCTTTTAACTTTATTTCATTGACTCTGTTGGCAGAAAGCTTCAGGTTCTCCTGGATCTGCAAAGCAACAGAGTGACCAGCACTGATTTGAGGTTTGATGGGCAGGAGTATGGCAGCAAACAGTTTTTCTCATTCTCCCCTTCCCCCTTGGACTTCCCCTTCAGAAACCACTCATGACACATTAGATGTCCCATAGCCCAGTGCTCTGGACCTTTTCTCTAGGAGAATATCAATTGCTTTCATCTGCTTAGCTTCATCTCAACCTCTGCCAACACACAAGCTAATTTGGGAAGAGGAAGGGCAATAGTAGCCCCAGGTAAGAGTTTAGGTACTAAACCATTGCAGAGCAGCAGTGGATGGATGGTGGTGTTCTAGGCTAGGCAGCAGGCTGAACCCTGTACCTGCTCCACTTTGCACCCCAGAAAGGAAAGTTTAGATACAGCCCTGAAAGTAGATGCTCATAGGCTTGCCATATTTTAGGCTGTGGCTTACAGCCTGCCCCATTTCTAGAGGCAAGTTACAGCCCTTTGTTGGTTGTATCCCTGTCTCTGCAATGCTTTTCTGCTGCCTTGTGATGGCACAGCACTACGAAGGGCTGCAGCAGCTAAACACCAGCCACTGTCACCAGGCACTCTGCAAGGGCATCGGCATTGGCCTCAAATGACGACCAACACAAGCAACTCAGATGCTGGTTCATCATGTGGCTTTAACAGAAAATCCTGGAATGAAGGGCACTAACATGGTCTCTAGTAGTTGAAGATTTGGGACATCCCATTTGTTTTTTTCCCCATGCCCAGACTTACATGATTTTTCATAGATTCAAGAAGACCCTTTTGGAGCTCACTTCCACCATGAGAAATCCAGTCCTTGAGTTTGATTTCAATAGTTACTTCAAACAGCACATCTACCAGAAGACACAAGATCCTAGCATGTTTAAGTCTACATGACACAAACAGGGTCCTTAAATGAGTTAGTCCTTAAACACCAACACTAGCAGAACAGCTCCACGAGGACATGCTTGCATAAATCAGTGCCACATGCATATTTCCAGAGGTTGTGCATTAGGTAGAACAAGTTGTAGAGTAACAGGTGAAAACAAACCTTAGCTAATGCTTGGTGCTGAATACTAGACTTGATCTTTCAGCAAAAGTATATAAAGCATTAATATGTATCTGATCACAGTCATGTTTCTTTAGCTATTATCTTTCCCAAAGGTATCATCATAATTTGTGATGGAGTCTAAAAGCCCACTTTTCTCACCCATCTCTGTTTGCGATCAGCTTAGATAAACTGCTGTGGTCTGGCTGAATCCAGGCTGGCACAGATTTGCCAGAGTCTGCTGTTTAAAACTTATTTATTCAGCAATATTTCTCCTATTCAAAGCTCAGGCTCCTTCTGTATTGACTCCTTTTTGCAAGCTATTTCTGTGGCTTGCTCTGCCATATAAGCCCAGTATTATGCTGCTTAGTTGCTAATGCTCCCATAAGGGGGTTTTGCTTCTCTCCCTGGTCTGAGGAGCAGGACTCCTACAGGTTTCTGATCCAGTTAGTCATGAGACACCCATTGGAGTATATTGGAGAAATTGAGGCTCATTCACCTTAGAAAAATCTTCTTTAAACAGTCAACAAGTAATGCTTGAACTCAAACAAGCCAGCATTTATGTCAGGTTTTGCATGTGAACTCAGGTTTCTCCAGGGTAAGTACAAAGTCGCCAATGCACAACTATGGGACTGCAGTGATATCTTAAAAATTACAATCTTCCAAGTGATTACTATGCAGAAGCACCTTCCACTGCTTTCTAAACTTGATAAGCAGGTGATGTCCATGCACACTGAACTTAGGGCAGTGTTTTAAGACAAGCTTAACTCTTTGCATCACTCACCTCCAGGATGGTGCTGGGATTGCAGTGCTGTGTGGTTCTCCAGGGATGCCAGGGCAGAAACCAGATCTGTCAAAGCAAGGGAAAGAATCAGGCTGCTAACCTCAGTGTATCAGAAAGAGGTGGGAAAAGTACATTAGGTATGTGTCACTTTGCAAGAAGAGTACCATGTGCCAGCTCCTTCCCATATTCCTTACACTGAAATTAAGTATCAAGCTCTAAATACAATCTACTCTTCTCTACAGTGGGAAGTGCTTTTTAGAAGGAAATCACCCCAATAAACCTAATTTTCATTTCTGGAAGTGGATGAAATGTTATCTATGTGAAACCACCAGAGCTCCTACAACCCACAGAGCTGCCTTGGACCCCAATGGAGCAAAGCAGCTTGTGTATTAATTAGCAACTGCAAAAGAGCTAAATAAACTTTTCCCCACATCTACAATGAAGGGGCAAGAACAGTTTGGAGAGGAAGAAAGACCAATTGAAAACATCTTCTCTTCTGCCTTCAGGCAGAAATTAATACATATCAGTGGCTAAATATTTCTGTGAAAGAAGTCTACCATCAACTCCTAAACTTTCTTAGGAGACAACCCCTCTTTTTTCCCCTCTTCCCTCTAAGGTCTAGAGCTCAAACTCAGTTATCGTGACTAGGAGCACTGTGCCAGGCTACAGCCAGAACTGTTTAAAACCAAGATGAACATTCATAGTCTGCTTTGGTGTAAAGTCATGGCTGAGAGGCTGGCTCCTCCATGGATAATTCAAAGCACTTGGATTAGAAACCAGCCTGTCCCCGTTAAGAGCATAGATGCCCATGTTACAACAGATAATCCTATCTGTTCTCAAGTACCACCTTCCTTGGATACAGAAGGAGTCACAAGTGCTACCACATGGACCAAATGAAGGTAATATCCATGTCTACAAATAAAACCTCTTAAGAGTGCTGCATCACTGGAGATGGATATTGCACAGTGTCAGGCATCAGTTCAGCCACAAATAACCCAAAAAACACCTTACCAAAGAGCTCTTCAGTCCTTTCTCCCAGAGATACTGTATCTCCAGCAGTCACACCAGGAGAGGGGTAGAGAGAAGGTTTTGTATTCATGTTTAGCAGTGGCTCTTCCAGCACTGGTGTCTGCGTGCAACGTGCAGCAGCAACCACTTCTTCTGACAGGCTGTCGCTGGCCTGATCCAGGCCAGATGGTTTGGCAGAGACACCTACATTGTTGCTGGGCACCTCTGACAAAGGGACACCCACTGAGCAACGTGGGGCTACAGTGACCAGAGCAGACACCAGCTCTACATCCCCCTTTGCAATCTCCAAGGCAGATGGCTTGGCTTTATGCCCAGCATCTTGCCCAGCTGGAGCTGGCTCCACCAACACATCTTTAGTTTCTCTGCCCTCATTGCCACCATCCTTAAGGTTCCTTTCCAGCTTGGTTTCATCCCGCACCTGACCGCGCTCACTCAGGTTAGCACCAGATTGAGCATGATCCATGAGATCAGGAGGCTGTTGGGCCTCTTCATCAGGGCTCACAAGCTCAGGCTGGATCCTGCCACCAGCAGGTGCAGCTGATGGGCCCGGAGAGGCTCTCAACATGGACAGGAAACCTTTTGTTACCGCTGTCCTCCAGGTCTCTTTCTTAGAGGTCTCCTGGACAGGCTCTCGGGGAGCTATGGTATCATTTGAAGAGCCCACAATTTCAGATTCTCTGAATACATAATACTGTCCTTTAAAATATCTGTATTCATGGCTTAGGGAACCACTCCCTGACAGAAACAACACATGGACTGCAGTAGCTTGTGCAGCAAAGATCAGAGTGCCTTGGTTGTGACAGGCATATACCACTTTGGTTTCCAGACTTGATGAGACCCCCTGGAAGATGATCTTGTCCTGGTTCTTGCCGCAGCCGTCACTCCCCCGGAACCCCTGGATGTAAATGACAATATGCTTCTGGGGGCCTGCCCAGATGGTCCAGTTGCACCAGATGTTGGTTTTAATGTCAGCAAGAAAAGGCAGGTAAAACATCCCAGACCGATCCTGAAAGATGAGGTGGCAGCTCCTGATGGGGAAGTACTCTATTGCCCAGGGAGGTCCTAGCTCTGACACATCAGGAACATAGAAAAGAAACATGTCATCAACAGTTATTGTATGCACCAGGACATGGATACCACGCTTCTACGAGTGCTGCAAATTGCCACAGAAGAGGCCCCATTTCAGATCCTCTCCTGCTGCAAGATTTCTAGTTTCAGCCCCTGGAGCCACATCTCAGCTCTGCATTTAGAGCTGAGCTGGGGCCCCAGCTGCTCTACAAGCACCTGGCCCTTCACAGCTCATCCAGCCTTCAGCAGCTTTAATTATGTGGGTTTGCTTCCAACAGAGGTTTGGCCAAAAATACTACTTGCTGGAAGTCTTCCTGTACTGGGTTTGCATGGCAAGGTTTTGGTAGTGGGGCATCTACACAGGTGGCTTCTGTGAGAAGCTGCTAGAAGCTTTGCCTGTGTCCAATAGAGCCAATGCCAACCGGCTCCAAGACAGATCCACTGCTGGCCAAGGCCATCAGCGACAGTGGCAGTGCCTCTGGGATAACACAGATGTGAGGGGGGAATCCTGTGCAACTGCAGATGGAGAGAGGAATAAGGACATGTGAGAAACAGCCCTGCAGACACACAGGTCAGTGAAGAAGGAGGGGGAGGAGATGCTCCAGGTGCCAGAGCAGAGATTCCCCTGCAGCCTGTGGGGAAGACCATGGTGAGGCAGGCTGTCCCCCTGCAGTGCAGGGAGGTCCACGGTGGAGCAGATCTCCACCTGCAGCCCATGGAGGACCCCACACCGGAGCAGGTGGATGCCTGAAGGAGGCTGTGACCCCATGGGAAGACTGTGTTGGATCAGGCTCCTGGCAGGTCCTGTGGACCCATGAAGATAGGAGCCCATTCTGCAGCAGTCTGTGCCTGAAGGACTGCAGCCCGTGGAAAGGACCCACACTGGAGCAGTTCGTGAAGAACTGCAGCCCATGGGAAGGACCCATGCTGGAGAAGTTTGTGAAGGACTGTGCCCTGTGGGAGGGACCCCATGCTGGAGCAGGGGAAGAGCGAGGAGTTGTCCCATCCGGTTTCCCGTTCCCCCCAAAGAGGAAGGAGCAGCAGAGACAACATGTGATGAACTGACCATAACCCCCATTCCCCATCCCCCTGCACCACTGGTGGGGAAGAGGTAGAGAATTTGGGAGCAAAGTTGAGCCTGGGAAGAAGGGAGGGGTGGGGGAAAGGTATTTTAAGATTTGGTTTTATTTCTTATTACCCTACTCTGATTTGAATGGTAATAAATTAATTTCCCCTAGTCACGTCTGTTGTGCCTGTGATGGTAACTGGCAAGTGATCTCTGTCTTTATCTCAGCCCACAAACCTTTCATTATATTTTCCCTCCCCTGTCCAGCTGAGGAGGGAGAGTGATAGAGCACCTTTGGCAGGTACCTGCCATCTAGCCCAGGTCAACCCACCACACTTCCCCTCCCCAGACAGCAGGTTACGATTGCCAGGCAAGGACTGCAGGTGAAAGACACAGCCTCATCCTTGACCCCACCAAGTACTTCTGCCTTCTAAAGATGGTTTGTGCCAAGATAAAAAGTACTGGGAGACCTACCAACATGTTTCTGTTGCTGTCCTCCTGGCGTCTGGGTGTTTCTGGATACATCAGAAGGTTCCTGAGGCTTTTGGCCTTTCAACAGTGTTTCTCCCCACAGGGCTGTGGAACGACCAGGGTGTGCAGGAGCGGTGCTTGAGGAGACATTTCTCTGCTCTCCTGCACCCACTTGAAGAGCTTCTGTGGTTTTCTGCATTTTAAATCCCCCAAGGATGGAGGCAGATGCCAGTTTGTCACTAGCTGCTGTGCCCTGATGCTGCACAGGCATCACATGCTCCTCTCTCCTCGCTGCCCAGGTGCCAGGCCCAGAAGCTGGTGCCACCCCACCAGAGCCACTGCTCACATGGTCCTCAGGCTGAGGAAACACCACACCAGGCCTTGGGACAGTGACAGAAGCTGGGGAGGGACCCCTGGCCATCAAGCCCACAGAGGCTGAGGTTTCTCCTTGCTGGTCACCCACCTCTCCCAGCACCAGCTTTTGCATCCCAGGGCCAAGGCATCTGGGGGACCCATTTGTGCCCAGTTCAGAGGTTACTGATGGATGGTGAGGTGGCAAAGGGGAGACCATCTTCTGTCCTCCTGGGCTAGCCAGCAAGATGCTTGTCCTTTGCCTAAGTCTGGCAGGGTCCAAATCCAAAGCAGCTGGTGGAGAGAAGACCAGCTTGGATGCAGGCTCTACTTCTGGAGAAAGAGGTGCTTCAGGGATGAAATCAGTAGAGCCAAAGTCTGCAGGGACAGGTTCTGTGCAGGAGACCACCAGCGCAGGGATTGTTTCTGTCCCTAGGGTGGACATGGCTGTGGGAGGATCCTCCAGCCCTGTTGGCAAATGGGGTACAACCAGCCCTGGCTGTGCAGCTCTGTCACTTTGGTGGTAGCAGATTTGTACACCCAAGGAAGACACACAAGCTTTCTCAGCAGCTGGACGGTTGTGTGCTTGGGCATTCTGGGGAAGGCTTCCAGGGTCTGTAGGGGCTGACTGCAGGACATGACTGCTCTGGCCACGTGAATGAGGATGCTCTTGCAGGATGTCCCACGGTGCTGTGGGATGCAGCACTGTTTTCCCCCTGATGACTTCCCTAAATCTTTTCAAGGGGGAAATATCCATGAGCTTCGTATGTTGGAGGCCAGTTGTTCCCAGCTCAGGTTGAATCATGGACAAATCCCCAAAACTGCTTTGGCATCTTTGGCTTCTCTCAGGTAGCAGATGTGAGTGGTCCCTCTTTACCACTTCATACGGGCTACTCAGGCTGGGCATCAGGTCCTTTGCAAGGCCATCAGCATCACTGCTCACTGTGCCATCAGTGGGAATGCTCAACTGGGGATGGCTTTCATCATTCTCTAAGCTAACTGTGCTGAGCCCTTGGTACATGGTGGTATCTGTACTCTCTTTACTTTCTCTTCTGCCAGGGGACAAAGACTGCGAGTGTGCAGCCAAGTCCAGGCAACTTGTGCATGTTGGTTTAATAGTAAACTGTAGGTCACCCAGATCTTTCAGCTTCAGGGTAGGGTGTGGGACAGACTGGCTGTTCTCCAGACCTACACCTGCTGGGTGCAGAAAAGGCTCTGCTACCTGCAAGGCACCAAGCAAAGGAGTTTCCAAAAGCACACTTGAAACCCTGTGCATATAACCAAAACCCACAGTGATGTCCCCACTCACAGAGAGACTCTGCCCCCAGGTATCCTGGGCTGCAGTGGGGATTACACCCTCAGGTGTTCCTCTGCCTTGAGCTTCTTTGCAGCAGCTCAGACCTCCTTGCAGCTCAGACCCCATTGCACAAGGAGCTTTTGTTTCCAGGAGTGGTGTCCTTGCCCATTCATCTGGGACAAGCTCAACAGGACTTCCCACAGCAGTAGTACCCAGCACGATCCCTCTTCCCTGTATCAACTCGCCACTTAACACTGCGGTCTTGCCAAGGCTCATGGTGCTACGTGTGGTTGCAAAGCCTGGCACATCTCTAAGGTTTTCAGCCCATCCAGACTGAAAAATACCATCTTGCTTTGGCAGTTTTGGAGCAGGAGTTTCAGAAATCACATCACATTTGGAGGAAGATTCACCTTCCTGGTCTTGGAAGATGTAGTACTTCCCTTTAAATTGTGCATCTCTGCAGTTTGGCAAGTACCTCTTCAGCAACACAACATGGACAGCCTGAGCAAATGTGGCAAAAACATGCGTCTCCTTTTTCCAGCAAGCATAAACCACACTGTTTTCCACCAGTGAAGAAACTCCTTCAAATAGGATTTTGTCCTCATTTTTGTTGCAACCCTCCTTAGTGATAAAGCCCTGAATATAAATTATTATATGCTTTCTGGAGCCTGCCCAGATTGTCCAGTTGCACCAAAAGTCTAGGGGGGAATCACCGTGGTAGGCTGGGGGAGAAAACTCCCCATACTTGTCCTTCAGGACTCTGTGGCAGCTTCTTACAGGCACATATGCCAATATCCAAGGAGACTCTGACCCTGGAAGACAAGAAGCAATAACCTCAAGTTTTCCTCCATCTCCACTTCCCCAAAAGAGTCACTAGTCCTTATTACCAGAAATTATTTTCAAGGTCCCTCACCTCCCCATTTTGTCACCTCTCCAGTTTGTCAAGCAGGAGAACACACAAGTAACCCCACATCAGGTCCTGGGGCCAAGGGGAGGAGGCCACCTGAGCATGCACCCATGCACCAGCCTGGGGTGAGCCTAAAACTTCCATTCCAAGTGACAGTTTCCATCCACACCTGCTAGCAACCTACCCTAAAACTCCTCCCCATCAGCACTTAACCCACCTGTTTGTGCCACTCCAGAGTAGTTAGAAGACTGGGGGCAGCTGGAGAAGCCCCGGCCACCACCACCTCCTGCCCCATGGGGAGCCAGGCTGTACCCCTACTGCTACCACCCCAGAGCAGGGCACACTCATGCTTCAAGTCCCCCCTGACATGACCATGCAGGAGCACAGAGGTCCCAGCATGGCCACACAGTTAGTGCCGCTTGTCCCAGGGACGCAGGTTCCCATCTGCAGGGTCAGGCTATTTAGGGATCAAAGATAAAGGCTTGGGGAATTGCCACATCTGGACGAGTTACAAAAGCAACAAGTGCACTGTTACATTTGTTGTTTATACACCTGCAGAACTGGGAGGTAGAGCTCTCCTGAAGGTATTTTCAACCCCTTTAAAGCAAAGGCTTCAGCCAAGGAAGAAGCCCTCAGAGCCTCAGTAGGATGAGCAACATTAACATCTCACCATAGCTAAGTCAGCCCTCAAAGTGGGAAACCCCTTCCCTTGGGCGGGAAGAAATACAGTATTTTCCAAAAACACTATCTCAAAGCTAGAAGAGCCACAAGCCACTGATAGGTTTACCCTACAGGAGCACAACTGAAGTTTGGATTGAACTTTTGCTGCTTGTTTTAATTGCTGCCTAACAGTGATTTGCTGCAGCACATTGCTGCTGCCTCCAGGGTCCTGCACTGTGGTAGGGGTTTGGCAGCTGCAAGATAGCACCACATATTATCTCCCATGCTAGCACTGATTTTTTTCCCTCCCCCAGCACTCAATATCAGCCACATCCCTTCCCTCTCCATGCTACCCCAGGGCCAGGTTTTCTCCTGGCTTTCCACACCATGGCTTGAGGTACACAACAAATTCTGGGGAGGATTTATTCAGGCTAAAAAAAAAAAAGGCTGGTCTGAGGATTAACTCTTACCTGGTTTAACCTTCTGATATTCCCAAGACGATCCACATGCCTATAAAGAAAAGAGAGTCTTATTGCAGACCCAAGTACCACTGCCCATACTTGTAAAGCTGCTCAGAGATCTCAACCCAAACCTGATGGGAAGGGAGCACCAGATCCACCGTGTCCTGGTAGCTTGGGGTTTTGCCTGTGCCTGGACCAAGCCCCTAGGCTACCTCATTTCTTCCATGTGATGATAAACATTTACCCCTCCCCACCTCCAAAAGCATTGCCTCTTTTATGCTGTTAGACCACAACCAGTACAAAAACACAGCAAGCAAAACCCAGCTGTGCTTTAATCCATAGGGGCCATGCACAGGAGAGAAGGATTTATAAGCAGGCAGGACACTGCGCCCAGGAAGGGAGTTTCCTACAGGGAACCGAGTCCTCGCTTCCCATCACTCACCCCCGGTGCAGCACCAGCAGTATCGCAGCCAGCAGCATCACAGCAGGACCTCAGCATCGCCCCAGGAGCCTGCCTGCCAGTGGCAGGTCCCCACACCCAAGGCACCAGGAGCAGGGCCAGAAGCATCAGGGTGGGCAAAGGCTTCATAGCAGAGGTTTACCAGAGGCGCAACATTAAAATAAGACCAAAAAAGAAAAGGAAAGGAAAACCTCTCCCTCTCTAAAATACCCCAGGCAAAGCAAACATGGAATCACCACCTTTCCCAGGCCCTCCCTAAACCACATGCCTGCAAAGGAGCTAGTCTGGGAGCCTACTCACTCATATACTGCCCTGTTACCCCTGTGATAGCAATTAGCTAATCAATTAAATGAGGCCAGCTATCACTCATTAGGGACAGACCTGCTCTTTCAATTTGCTGTCTAGTATTCCTCCATTGCTGGGTGTCTTGGTGAGAAAGCATTATCCACTATCTGTTTATAATGCATAATGCTATAAACTGGAATTACAGTGATGCTGATACCCCAACCTGACCCAGAAGCAGAGCCCAAGTTGCTTGTTCTCTTAAAAAAAAAAAAGAAGATTCGATTTGGGGAGGGGGGGGGGGGAAAACCCCTGATGTAAAAGTGTTTTCATCACAATATTTTAACTGGCTTCTGCTGAGGGCTGATTTCCCTTGGGGCTGCACCCTCCTGATGCAGGACTGAGTGACACAGGTGAAACTGCCTTGAAACACAAGCGGCTCCTCTCCTCATCTACACTTAGTGACGAGGTGTGGAAAGCAAATAGCCCAGGTCATGATGTGTAAATTATTAGATGCTTAAAATTCTTTCAGCTGTAATAGTCTAACTTGTCATTAGGGGCCACACAGATAAGGCAATTAGGCTGTTTGACATGCGGCTCTGACAATATTCCTTTTAAAATGTCAATCATGATTTAGCAAAATAAAATAAAAATTCCTTTCTTTCTTCTAAGTCATTACAGCTTGACAAGCTGACAGATGTTCAGGGACAAATACACCCATTTTTTTCATGGGCTGAAACAAGCAGTGTGTCAGACCTTCCCCAGCTGCCTGGGGTTTGTAGTGGCGTTGGTGCAAGTGACTGCATCCTAGCTCCCTGTTTTTAAGCTTTTCTGCCCATCCTGCATGCAGTCCCACTGGCCAAAAGGCCAGTGAGAGGCTGTAATTCTTCCAGCAGCACAAACCTCCTCCTCCCACGGCTGCCTGTGTAACTACATATGTCCAAAGCGACCCCAAATTCCCTCTCGCTGTCCTATGGCAGGCACAGACAGACCTGCAAACACCACTCCACACTTACCATAGAACCATAGAATCATTTAGGTTGGAAAAGACCTTTAAGATAATCAAGTGCAACCATAAACCTAACACTGCCAAGTTCACCACTAACCCATGTCCCAAAGCACCACATGTACATGTCTTTTAAATACCTCCAGGGATGGTGACCTAACCACTTCCCTGGGCAGCCTGTTCCCTTTCGGTGAAGACATTTTTCCTAATATCCAATCTAAACCTCCCCTGAATCAACTTGAGGCTGTTTCCTCTCTTCCTATCACTAGTTACTTGATAGAAGAGACCGACCCCCACCTCACTACAACCTCCTTTCAGGCAGTTGTAGAGAGCAGTAAGGTCTCCCCTCAGCCTCCTTTTCTCCAGACTAAACAGCCCCAGTTCCCTCAGCTGCTCCTTGTAAGACTTATGCTCCAGGCCCCTCACCAACTTGGTTGCCCTTCTCTGGATGCGCTCCAGCACCTCAACGTCTTTCCTGTAGCGAGGGGCCCAAAACTGAACACAGTACTCGAGGTGCGGCCTCACCAGTGCCGAGTACAGGGGGACAATCACCTCCCTTCCCCTGCTGGCCACACTATTTCTGATACAGGCCAGGATGCTGTTGGCCTTCTTGGCCACCTGGGCACACTGCTGGATCATATTCAGCTGGCTGTCAACCAGCACCCCCAGGTCCTTTTCCATCAGACAACTTTCCAGCCACTCTTCCCCAAGCCTGTAGCGCTGCATGGGGTTGTTGTGACCCAAGTGCAGGAGCCAACACTTAACCTTGTTGAACTTCATACAATTGGCCTCGGCCCAGCCATCGATCCAGCCTGTCCAGATCTCTTTGTAGAGCCTTCCTACCCTCAAGCAGATCAACACTCCCGTCCAACTTTGTGTCATCCGCAAACTTACTGAGGGTGCACTCAATCCCTTTGTCCAGATCACTGATAAAGATATTAAACAGAACTGGCCCCAGTACTGGGACCCCCTGGGGAACGCCACTTGTGACCACCTGCCAACTGGATTTATCTCCATTCACCACAACTCTTTGGGCCTGGCCATCCAGCCAGTTTTTTCCCCCATGAAGAATATCCCTGCCCAAGCCATGAGCAGCCAGTTTCTCCAGGAGAATGCTGTGAGTAATGGTGTCAAAGGCTTTAATAAGTCTAGGTAGACAACGTCCACAGCCTCTCCCTCATCCACTGAGCAGGTCACCTTGTCATAGAAGGAGATGAGGCTGGGCAAGCAGGACCTGCCCTTCATAAACCCATGCTGACTGGGCCTGATCACCTGGTTGTCCTGTACATGCTATGTGAGGGCACTCAGGATGATCTGCTCCATAACCTTCCCTGGCACTGAGGTCAGACTGACAGGCCTGTAGTTCCTGGGGTCCTCCTTCCAGCCCTTCTTGTAGATGGGCGTCACATTTGCTAAGATCCAGTCAGCTGGGCCCTCCCTGGTTAGCCAGGACCACTGATAAATGATTGAAAGTGGCTTGGTGAGCACTTCCACCAGCTCCCTCAGTACTCTTGGGTGGATCCCATCTGGCCCCATAGACTTTCTAAGTGGTGTAAACCCCATGTAAATGGAGTTTGCCCTCATGAACATCAAACAAGGTTGTGCTACTAGGCTATAAACCCTGGAAGATAATCATCCTGGCTGGATGCCCTGCTGCAAAACAGGGAGATCCCTAAGGTATCATCTGGTTCATGAGGAGAACAGGAATGTTTTCTTCATTTTAGTTTAGCAGATAGCAGAGTGGAGGTGGTGAAATAAATCATAAGAACAAGTTTATTTTTAGTTTGCTGATATGTAAGTATTTGAGTGATGAATTTTAACGTGTAGGGCATTTTTTCATTTGTTTGGTAGCTATTTTTTTGAGTTTTATCATGAGTATTTCCATAAAATACATAAATTGTCCATTAGGATGTTTGGTCCTTTTGACTAAATCCTCATGCTCAGTGGTTGCTGATTTTCTTATTTATATTGGGGCCACCTAGCCCAAGAATCTGTTGGAGGAGAGCTAGTGGGCACATTCATGCTGGCCTGTGCCTAGTTGCACAGACAAACTCTGCACAACGGGGCCAAAAACCCGAATTGCGGGTCTCAGCCTCCCTACCAGGTCCTGCGCTCCTGCTTTCTCAGTACAAGGTTGAATCTCTCCCAGGACAAGCCAATGGAGCCGACACGAACCTTGGCAACTGGGCGGCTCTGACGGTGCTGAGGCGCTTGGGCTGGCTGCAGCTGCTGGGGGGCACACAGCCGCCCTGGGGACAACTGGTGAGAGCAGGTCCACCAAAGGGAGAGTCACCAAAATTAAGCTGATTTCAGCAAGCACAAATGTCCCCCTCCCCGGGCAGCATGACATACCAGGAGCTCCTACTTACAACTGTTCCGCTGTCATTTATAAGGCAACATAAACTGGCTGAGAGCCTAGGATAGATAAATTTACCGTCTGCCTCCCTCTAGTGATTGCATTGCTGCATAAAGAGAGAGCAAAAATCACACTGGGCAATACTTATTTTTATTTGCTTTCTTAGCAAATCAAAGTAATGGAATGCTTTCATTTTTTCTGTCACTTATTCATGATTCTCTTATGCGCCAAAAGTGAATGGGAAGAGCTAAAGGAGGACAAGAAATTAAGATTTCGCTCATCACCTCGCTGATAACTAAGGTCCAAACCAAAGGGTTACATGGTTGGCAGCTAAATGGTGCTGCAAAAATGTTTGAGGAACAGTGTATCAAAGTCAAGAATATTTTTAGGAAAAAGTGGTAATGTCACCAATAAGGTCTTTTTCTAACAGGTTTCAAAAGTTGTGTTACTATTTAGAGCTCAGCAAGGTGCCCAGCTAAATACCAGGGGATGCATCTGGGGTGGCCATCTTAATGGCTCGGTCCCTCCAAGTGAGCTGACAGTGCTGTGCCTGCAGAAGCTACTCTATTATTTATATATACATTATGTAGAATGAGATCCCTGTATTTAGTTGCCAGAGATAAGCATCAGTTTAATTCCCATTTCTTTGTGTCACTCATTAGGCTGATTGATTTTAGGTCAGTTGGGGCCAAAGATGCAATTATGCTCTTAGATACAATTAAAGGTAAGGGATTTCTCAGGAGCTGATGTTTTCCTTAAATACGGAGTTGTCTTTCCTTGATCACCAGCTATTTTTCATTGATTTGGCAGCTAATCCTCTGGACTGTGCTCAGGGATGTTTTAAATGAGCAATGCCATCACGCTCCAGTATATCATGGTGACTGTTTTACCTGTGTTGCTGACAAACTGTAATACTATTAATAAAACCTATATATAGTTTAGACTTCATGCTTTGTGGTAGTTCTACAGACAAATAGCATAAATAGCACACCTGCAAGATTTGTGTAAGAAGATGTGTAGCATGGGAGAGCTAAAGTGATTTTTCTCTGGGCTTTCTGATGCCTTCAAGGCACCTATTCCTTCTTTATCCTGACCTGGGAGTCTGTGGACACTGTTATTTAACCTCAGTGGGAGAAAGCTACAGGATCCATATGCAACGTAGATCTTGACTTAAAGATTCCTACTGTTGATTGCAGAGCATCACATGTATGCATGGAGCCATTCTCCAGAGCCCTTAGAGCCCAGATGTTTGTGTGGCTATGTCCAGATGTAGACCCCACATGTATCTATGGCCCTTTCTCTGTAAAACAGCATAAAAAGTCCTGAATATGACAATAAATTGCATAAAGTGAGCAAGTCCCTAGCTCTCTTCATTTACCTGGTAAGCAGACAGAGCTACACCAGCAGGACCCAGTTTCAGCTTTGACCTGTAGATGGTAACGGGGCGGGGGGGGCACTTACAGCCCTTCCTGGCTTGAAAGACCACAGGCTTCTGAGTTTCGACCTGTTTATGAGATGAGATGGAAACAAATGTTGCTGCATGCCAAGAAAGCAACCGCTCACAGTCATTTCCCAGCAGGTAACAGTGGGACACATGCCTCCAACCCCACTGGCCAGCTGAGGTCTTGACCCAAAAGCAGGCTGGCGCAGGGCTCCTGCAGTCCCCCATCAGTCCTTATGGGGGGGCAGCAAAGCCTTTGCCCCATCTCTGCCTTGACTGTATTTCATGGTATGGTTTATCCCCCTCCCCAACACCCAAAGCACTTGCTGCCACTCATGTAAGGCTTTGTGTTGGAGGTCTATGATATCCCCTGGGTCCAGGTCCCGGGCTCCCAAGGCTGTGGCACATACCTATGGCAAACTCTCTTCCCAGGTCTCCCTGTCACTGGTGTAATGTCCCAGGCCAGGGAGCAGCACCCCATGCAGCACAAAAAGTGTTTTTCCTGCACGGCTTTTGCTGTCACCTCGGACCCAAGCACAGCCTCAGCTCCTGCCACCTGAAGTCATGACACCCCCCCAGGAGGATCCCCATGAAGCAGGACATAAGGGTTTGGAAAAAAAATCACACTTTGCTGCAGCTCTACAATATCCCCCCATGGAGCACCCTTGATTCCTCATGGGGTAACAGGTGGTGGCAGAGGGAAAACCATGTGGGATATCGGGTCATTTCCAAACACAATTGGAATAGCTTGATGTGGAATATTATTAAAACTGATGAGCACTGGGATGCAGGCTCTCCCAGCAGTGGTGTGAGGAGGATGACGGGGAGGTGCTGGCTGGGGAGGTTTTGCACATCTCCAGGATCCCAGAAACCCAGGCAGGTGCACAAGGCAATTATCTGCTTAGACTCAAAATATTGTCCCTGTCTTTTCCACAACTGAGATGTGGAAGGCTTGGTTAGACCCACTCCCGCATCCACAAAACAAGAGCTGCTCGTCCTGACCCACTTCTGACCTCCTACCTCACCTCAAAGGATGCTCCCGCTCCCCAAAGAAGCACAACCAGTTGCACCAACACCTGCAGTCAGCTCCGAACTGCAGCTGGAAGGCACAAATCCAGCTAAAAAACAGTATTGCTCAAATAAAACAAAATAGAAACCACCAAGAAGTCCAAGTTTAATACCCAAGCTGCAACATCTTGTTTAGCCCATGGGGGCAGCCTCAGGTGTCGGCACTATTTTTCTCTCCATGCGGTTATCCTGCAGGGTAGAGGGGGAGTTCATAGGGTGCACCCCGCTGCTGGATCGAGCATCTCCTTGACACCTTGCTCTGCCACTTCAGCTCATTAGCAGGAAAAAAATCCCTGCTTTTTCTTTTTTTCCCTGCAGAGTGACTTGCTACTTCAACATAGAGGCTCATGGCAGCCACTGCCGCTGCCCAGCAGGCCTGTGTCCAGAGAGAAAAGCTGCCTTGCAACCAAAAAAGAAGATGAAAGCTGCTGAGGTGGGTTTAGCAGTGCCTTAGACATGGTTCACCTGGTGATAAGAGGGTCAGAGCAGCCATCACCCCAGCCAGCCCACAAAGGCCATGTAGTTTCCAGCTCAAGGCAAGGAGCCTTTAGCAGGCTGCAGCTAGAAATCAAGTTAGGGCTCTATGGAGTTACTTTAAAATTCATTTTTTTAAACTGTTTTTTACTATTTTCCAACTAAACTAAATTTTTAAACTCTTTTTAGCTAGCTCAGCCTTTGTGGGAGATGCAACATCAGCAGAATGCCGGGGCAGCACAGAGGGGACCCACAAGCAAGGCGACACTGCCTGTGCCTCTCAAACATCCCCCAAAAACTTGGTCGGTTATTTTCCTCAGCCAAAAGTAGCCCCCACTTCCAGTTGCAATAATCTGTGGTGAAGACGCAAGGCTGAACTAAAGGGCCGTCAATTAGTCTCCTGCATCGATGCTGGTTATTTTTCAGCTGATTAATTAGCAAACTGTGTATTTTAGCCCCTTTTCCCATGGACAAGGAGCTCGGTTCCTACACACCCCATAGCAAGAGCAAAGCCCTGTGAGGGGCCACAGGGACCAGCTGAGGGCTGGACCCAAATTGGAAATGCCCCGTGAGCAAACCAGGTGATTTCCCCCAAAACCCCTTTGTGATCAAGATGAGGAGGGCTCATCCCAAACCACCACCTTCCCTACAGGGGAAATGGTGACTTTATTCCCCCATGGTCTGGAAAAAAATTTGAAAAAAGAAGAAAAGGGGTGGGAAAAAAAAAAAGGAAAAGGGAAAAAGGAAAAAAAGGAGGAGAAAAAGAGGGAAAGGAAGAAAAAAGCAAAGGAAAAAGGAAAGAAGGTTAAAAGGTAAAAGAAAAAAGAAAGAAGGAAAAAAGAAAAAGGAAAAAGGAAAGAGGAAAAAAGGAAAATAGAAAAAGGAGAGAAGGAGGAGAAGGAGAAGAAAAAGAGGGAGAAAAAAGGGAAAAGGAAAAAACAAAAAAGGGGGGAAATAAAAAAGGAAGAAGGGGGGAAAGAACAAAATAAAAACAGGCAAAAACAAAAAACCAGCATGCTTCTAAGTCTGTGTCTGGTAGGAATATACTGATTTTTCTAGCTGCAGATCCGCCCCAAGGCAGCAGGCAGGTGGGTGAGGTGGCACCTCCTGCCTGGCTTTCCTCCCTGGCAATTGGGCAGCGCTAGAGGGAAAAACACATGCCATGGTTACCAAATACCCTTCTCCGCACAGAGTATCAGCACCCAGTTAATGAGTAACCTCGGAAATTTGCCACCCTCCTTACTGAGCTGACGCAGGCACCCCTTCCCCTTCTCACCTCTCCAAGGAGGTGGTTTCCCACCCATGCCGGGGCCAAGGCTTTCCCAAAGGAGCAGCTCTGCCAGAGATTTGGGAAATGTCCTCGTCCCTCTATTTAGAAGAGGTGGGATTTCCCCGAGCCGCTCCCCAGTCAGCAATTTCTGTGCCCATGGCTGAGTTCAGGTGATGATCAGCCTGGTTGGCATGTTCGCTATGTGCTGGTTTTGCTTGGGCTGGTGACAGAGGTCAAGCGTGGCCATCACTCTGCCCTGATGGCAGAAAAAAAAAAAAAGAGGTTTCCAGCTTTTCCAGCTTAAAGCATGGCAACATCATTGCAAATGAGCTGCTCTCCAGAACTTGTGGTAAAACATATTTTGAAAGAGATGATGGAAATAAATACCTGCAGAAATATTTTTCAACAAAATATTTTTTAAATTGAGAAGCTTATGCATCTCGTACATACAACATGCAAGCCACTGCTTCATTGTGCCTGACTTTTTTTCACTCATTTAGTTCAGCATTGCTTTGATGAACTACTTTCAAAAATCAAAGGAAGTATTTCCCTGCTAATAGGTCCCAAGGCCAGTTTTCCATTGGGAAAGCAGGTTTTTAAGTGAGCTCATGTGTCCACAGCGATACACGGGGAATTGGACTCCACAGGGAGTTCCAAAAGATGGAGAAAATGGAGCCCCCACCCCGCTTTAGCAGACAGAGGCCACCTCCCCTCATCTTTGATGGTTCCTTATTTTGGATATGAGCCCAACCGGATACCGTCTGTGAGTCTTTCCTCCACCAGCAGCACCAGGGCTTGGCACTTTGCTCTGGTATTTCCCTATCACGTTTTAAAGGGCATTGCAAGAAATTCACACCTAAAATTGGTGAAGTCCTTCATTCCTCCTGGAGCCTTAATCCAGGCTTTCAGTGGAGCTACTGACCTGGTGGGTGCCAAAAATCACAGCATCCCTGCTGGGGGCTGCCAAGGAGGCTGGTGAGGACAAAGGGGCTGGGAGGAAGGAAGCACATCGCTGAACTGCTATGGGACCCCCCGCTACAGCCATGGATGACCCGGGGGGGGGGGCTTGTCATCCTCGGGAGGAAATCAAAGCAACGAAAAAAACTCCAACCCAAATGGGGGAGGACTGCTGAGGGAACAGGAGGTGCCGCTGAGCTGGGCAACGGAGGAGCAGGCAATGGGGAGGGTGAGCAGGGAGGACCATGTGGCTGAGCCAGCAAGGAAGATGAGGCTCCCTGGGGGAGGTGAAGGCTTCTGTCATGGTTTAACCCCAGCCAGCAACTAAGCCCCACGCAGCCACTCGCTCACTTCACCCCCACCCAGTGGGATGGGGGAGAGGATCGGGAGAAAAAAAAAGTAAAACTTGTGGGTTGAGATAAGAACAGTTTTATAGAATGAAAAGGAAGAAAATAATAATGATAATAATAAAAGGATTGGAATATACAAAACAAGTAATGCACAATGCAATTGCTCACCACTTGCTGACCGATGCCCAGTTAGTTCCCGAGCAGCGATCCCCCCAGGCCTACTCCCCCCAGTTTATATACTGGGCATGATATCACATGGTATGGAATATCCCTTTGGCCAGTTTGGGTCAGCTGTCCCGACTGTGTCCCCTCCCAACTTCTTGTGCCCCTCCAGCCTTCTTGCTGGCTGGGCATGAGAAGCTGAAAAATCCTTGACTTAGTCTAAACACTACTTAGCAACAACTGAAAACATCGGTGTGTTATCAATATTCTTCTGGTACCGAACCCAAGACATAACACTATACCAGCTACTAGAAAGAAAATCAACTCTATCCCAGCTGAAACCAGGACAGTTTCCTAGGAAGGGTCTGGGGATGGATATCCAGATGCAGGTGGTGCTCCTCGGTTCAAAAGATGTTTGGATCAGCCTTTCTCCCTGTGTTCAGGTATCAGAGGACACCAAGCCAGGTTGTTTGGCTGGGTGTCCCCAGGGAGAGGGGATTGCCAGGGCACTGGTGGCAGGGGGACAGGTGGCTGTGATGCTCGGGGGGAGCCATGAGAGCACCCCCAAGACAGCCTGGCTAGGGGAGAGCAAACAGCCCACACAGCCAGCAGCAGCTCCTGGCTGCAGAGGGCTTCAGCGCCTCGGCATGATCCCAGCCCCGGCAGACCCCAGGTCAGCACCTACATTGCCCAGCTGATGCTCAACACAAGTGTCTCACGATCCAGAGGGTGTGATACAATAAGTGCTCCTGCCAGGTGGGAGGGAAGTTACTCTCTGTGCATGTCTTGTTTCTTAGTCCTGTAAGCCACCGCGACTGTTTTCAGACACCGGGTCACATCAACCCATGATGTGGGACAGTACAGCTCTCTTTTAACCTTCTTGTTCAAGCCCAAATCCCAGCCCGTGCTCAGGATGGATCTCTCATGAAGGTTTCTTCTCCTGTGGCTGTGATGGAGGGTATCAGAGAAGGTAATTCGCAGCATCTCCCCAGCAACAGTAATTTCTGCTCAGTGATGGTGGAGAGGAGACCCAGGGCTGGGACAAGAGAGATGCCAGAAGCAACCTCTGGCAGGACCAGAACCTCTTCCCTGCACCCACCCCAGTGGGAACTATGCCCCCCTAGACCCTCCTGCCGGGGGCAGACATCGTCCTTCTGCCCCAGACCAGGGTGACTGTGGCAGGCAGGAGGGCTGGTGGCCATGTCTTCGGCCCCAGGGTGTTCCCAAGCTAGGGCTCACTTGGGAGGACCAGCTCTGGGGGACCTGGGAGGGCTTGCGTCCAGCCAGGCATGGTCAAGCTGATCCCATTCCCAGAGCGGTTCCCACCTTTTGCACATCCCGAGCAGCAGGACGAAGAAAAGGCAGAACAAAAACCCTGCGGCAATGATGCCCTGGCTGCTGACCCACGCGCCTGGCCAGGCCGTTCATTCTGGTGGGAGGAAACCCAGGCTGCAGGCAGCTTTGTGTCCTGCAAACCACTGCAAAACTGATTTATATTAAAAATAAAGAGCACACAATACCAAAGTGGTTGGGGTTTGTCTATTAATCTCTCAACAGTCAGCTGCAAACCTAACAAATCCCCTGAAATAGCAGCAGGGAGCCGTGTCCTAGCTCATTCTTCCCTGCCCCCGTTTACAGCTAAAAATAATCAATAACGACAGTCCAAAACAGGGAGACCAAAGCAATTTTACAGGCTGTGGGATCATGACTCATATTTTTACTCTCACGCTGGCTGGGCACAAAAAAACCCATGAGGCTGCGTTTCCCAGCAGCCACGGTAGAAAATCACCTCCGAACTGCCGGGGACCCGGGCAGAGGGGTCGCGGTTGTTAGGACGAGCTCCCGCATCCCCTCCTTTTGCCGTGATCCTGCGGCGAGGCTTTGCTAGGAAGAAATGAAAATAAAAATGACGCAGCCAGGTTGAGAGCGGCGGCGTTATCCCCCCTGCTTTATGCAAGCAAGGGTTAATCGAACCACCCGGGAGCAATAAGCCCCGGGGAGGCAGCGGTGGTTGTTATTCTGCTGGTAATTGCTGTTTTCGGCCACAATAGGCAGCAGAAGGGACTTGTCCAGAGTTTCCTGGAGTGGCAACAGTGTGGAGGGAGGCTTCTGTCTGAATCCCCATCCCAGAGGGGCCACCCTCCTCCCCGGGCAGCCACCCTGCTTGGGTGGGTCCATCCTCCCCGTGCAGGTCTGCATGTGGCTGTTTTGCCTCAGGAAGCAGCAGCAGCACCAAAGGAGATGCTGGCAATGGCCAAACTCACAGCCTGTTTCCTCTGCAGTGACCACAGTTCGAGAGCTGATAACGAAAACTAGTGTTTCCTGCCCGGCTTGCCACCATGCTGGCTCCCACCGTGGCCAGGGGGGTTTCTGGGGAGGGAAAGATGCAGCCTCGTGTCTCTGTGTTGGCATCGCCGATGTGGGAAAAAGCCCAGTACTTTGGGGAGTTCCCCAGGCTGGCAAAAAAAGAGCTATATTGCTTCCTTCTGCCCCAAAACAGCCTGTCCTGGGCTCAGAAAGGTGGTGACGTGATGCCAGCACAGCACTGAGTAGTGAACTGACGCATTAGCTCCCACCACACTTTCAGGATGACTGTACCTAGATCCATGTGCTGAGAAAAACGCTTTTTCAGTGGCCAGATTCCTTCTCCCCCACCACGTTTCCTTCCCCGCTGCTCTCTCGCAGCAGCACGCGTGGGTGTGAGGTGGCTGCAACCCTTTGCCATTCCTCTCCATGTTGGCTTGTTATTGCAAAGGTGGGGGGGAAAAAAAATCCCGACCTCTCCATTAAAAAGAAAAACAAATGGAAACACATCAAAAAGAGAAAAAAAAAACCAAGAAAAAATAGAGGCCACTAAGGCTGTGGCCAGATTGGTGTGATTTATTCCTTGCCTGCTCGGGAATGCAGTGCTAAGGGGTTGCATGGGTCCCATCCTGATCCCAGCACAGGCTCAGTGCAGAATGATGCTCTTTGCATCAGGTTACCCCCGCTTCAAGCCAGCGTGGCTGGGGTGATGTGCTAGTCTTCAAAAAGACTGACTTGTCGCAGCTATGGGTAGGGCTGGTGAGCCTGCCTGGTGTCATAGCAAAACACCCCATGAAGATGAGGCCATAGAAGGGACGTCTTCCTGAAGCCCGGGATGGATCTGCCCAGCCCCGGTTAGACAAGCTCCCCATCTACCCTGGGTTAATACTCACCCCATCTTCTCAGCAAGGTCTGTTACATACGTGCTTGCTTCTGATGCTCATGGCGCATAGGTAGGGAGAGGGTCACATTGCTGAAACCTTGACCAGATGTGTGCACCGAGCTGGTGGCAGTGACTGAGGGCTGGTGGTGGACTCTGCAGGGTAAACTCATTGCCCCACATGCAGACATGCATGGCCAAAGGGCTTCGAAGGCAGAGAGCCAATGCATGGTGCTTGCCTACACCAGATGCGTTCAAACATGCTTCATCTGGGCTGATAACCCCCTCTCTTCCCATCTCCTTTGGCCCCACCACAGTCAGTAGCTACTCCAGGAGTCTGGCAGTGCCGTCGCCTTGCAACTCTCTGTGTGGGGAAAGGTTTCCTTTCCAACGTGCTGCCGCTGCCACTGGGGTTGCTGGGCACATAGCAAAGCTGGGACTGGAAGGTGCTGGAGAAAGGCAGCAGGGTTTGCCGGGGCATGAAAATCCCCTGTGATGCTAGCAAAGAAACTGGAGCTTTGAGGATGATGTTGCAGCCAGGAATCAGTTTAAGAAACAGTGCAAAAGTTCAAATCAAGAACACGTCACTGCTTTTTCTTTTAATGCCTCTAATTGCGCATGGTTCTGGAGAACAATGTTATTCCTGGTACAGAGCTACCGCTTCCTGCTCTTGCTGAAGATTTTGACATGGAGGAGAAGCGAAGAGAAATGTTGAAAGTCCAACAAACAAATCATAAAAATTAGGACAAAGGCCAGCTCTGAAAGGCTGCAGGAAACACTGCTCTGTACACCCACATGACAGAGCCACCAAGGGACTGCAGCAGCAAAGCCAATAAAAGAGATGGATCCTTCTTACTGCTCTGAGCAGGGAGCAAATGTCTCCCAGATATCATGTCTGGCAGCATCTCTTTGGAAACCATCCAGGTATGAGCCATGGCGCTTCCAGCTTCAGCCAAAAGTCAGATATTTGGGTGGAAAGCCCTTGGGGAACGGGCTGCTCGGAAGCAACCCATTGCCTGCACTGGTGGTGTTCAGTGAAGCTGGTGGCGAAAGTCTGCCTGATTTCAAGGCAAACATGAGCTCACCCTGAAAGGTCTAAAGCCCAGATGCTTTGTGGATGTTCACAGGGGTGACAACTGGGACCACACTGGCACCACCACCCCAGGCATCACCCCACCACACATCAGCTCTTTGAGAGAAAATTAGAAACACATCCACTTCCTCCAGCAGGACGTTCCAATGGCCACCACAGCAACACGAATGTCCTCAAACAGTAGACTGGAAGAGCTACCAAAGGGAAATTTCCCCTCCCTTCAGCCTGAACTCTCTTTTACTTCTGCTAATGACTTCACGTGAAGGAATCCAGATGTTAAAAATGGCAGCCACGCCAAAGAGCTGGCCTGTGTCCGGTGTGTGACGCTTCCCTGCTCTCCTGGCTGGCTGGGCTCTGAAGGAGCCTGGGAGCAAAAACCCAGCTGAGCAACAGCTTGCATTAACTGAACAACTGCCAGCAGCCACAGCAACTCCCAAATCAAAAAGAAAAATCCCACCTAGAGTAAACCAGAATGATGCTTGGTTAAAAAAAATAGACTGAGGAAACATCGCAGCTCTTCACGGCTTTAAAAATTAAAATTAAATTAAAAGAAGTCAATAAGAGGAGGTATGCTTGGAAAGGGTAGTTGTAAAATGGTAGCTTGACCACCGCTTCTCTGGGTCTCTGTCCAAAGCAATTGGGCTGTGAGTGCCTGCACTGCCACGGTGGGGGCTGATTCCATCAGCCATCCACGCAGGGCCAGGACTCGATTCATCCGATAACACGTATATATGTATTTTTAACAAAGATGTCTGTTTGCAGTGGAACAGGACCTTACAGCCCCCGGTGAGACTGGCTGGTGTCTATTAGCCACCAGCACCCATCAAAAAATCCCCCCAGTTGGGGCATTTGTGCTCAGCTGGGTGTTGTGGGGCTTGTACAACTTCAAGGCTTCGAGGTCTTCAGCCCCAATTTGGTTGAAAACAGCTCACCCACCGCCACCCTCACCCCAGCAGCGTGCTCACTGTGGAGGAGAGAGAGGGGCTGGGAGAGTCAACCGCATTCTTTAACTGCAGAAGTATTTCAACAGCCGGGCTTATGGCAAATGACCCTAATAAAAAGCAGCTGCCTCGTGCCTGTAAATAGGATTCTCTATGCGGCATTTTGCCCTAATAGAGTAAAATCAGAAGATAGGAATTTTTTATATATATAGAAAAAGACTTACAGTCTCAAATCTAAACTTTACTGACACGCCAGCACCATTGGTTGGAGGGGGAGGGTTTAAGGACAATCATTTATTGAAATAATTTATTCGAATTTGTTCACTGGGACTTGAAGCCCACCCAAGGCTTTGCTCTGCCCACGCCTCCATGGCTTTGGCGGGGTTCGGAGCACACAGCGCCTGCTCCTGCCCTGCCAGCACACTTCAGCTGCTGGGCTGGGAGCTGCCAGGCAAAGCCCCAGCTGCCATCACACGAGCAATTTGGGGACAACATCCTTCCTACATAAAGCACTTGCAGGGCAGCGGTGGTTCGGAAGACAATCTGCATCCAAATGCCTTGGCGTCTGCAAAAAAGTTCCGCACAGAGCTGTCAAGTTACCTCAAACAGCCTTAAATATCTTTCCCTGCCTCCAGCCGCTCTGTAAATCCCACTGGCAAGAGAGATACACTTTATATCACACCAACCTCTTCACTCCCAGCCCTCCCTTGCTCTCCTGGGCTGGTTTCTCTGCCAGGTCCCTCCTCGCTGGGCTCCCAGAGCTCTGGCTGGTGGCTCATCCCCAGCCATGTTTGCATCGTACAGTCACAGAGAAATCCAGCTTAACCTTCCCCACCGAGCAGGCACTCATCCTAACATAAACTTGTCCATGATGTGAAGTGAATGTAAGCTGGGGCTGCAGTGTCTGCCCACGCCCAACCATCTCCATCCAGGACAACAGCAGGTGCTCCAGCGGTCAGTCATGTGGACAGAGATGGATGGAGCAGCAGAAGCCTGTGTGAGAAGTGAGGAGCATTGCCGTGGGGCAGAGCAGCTTGCCCATCCCATCCCTCCAGGCACTGGGGCAAAACACCTACCAATTTCCAAGTGGCCTTTCCTTCCCAGTCGGTTACACAGCCAGCAAAACCAGCTGAGAAATGGCATTTACTGTTCTCCAAGGGTATGGTCTCCTGTGGAAGGAAGGAGTGAGAACCAAAGCATTACTGATGTAAACCTCAAGTATTAGGTTAATAGCAGACACATGAGCAATGAACACGGCCACCACCAAGTGACACCAGCTTCCTCCCTTTCTCCGCTCATTTCTTCTTGCTTGAGAAGTTGGCAAGTTGTCTGCAGAGCCAGAGTTACTCTTGCTTCAAATCCTGAGCTTTAGGACTGTTGTTCTGGGGAGCTTCATCAAAACGAAGACAACAAAGTAAATGAGCACTGCCTACGTGCAATGGCTTGTTGTGAAAATGAGGAAAATAATTATCTTCTGTGCAGTTATTAGAGAGTTGGTGTTCTTGCATGTTATACTGCTGGTAATTGCTAGGAATTTTGTATATTAAGAAAACAAAGATTTTTGGGCTGGCTCCTGACAACACTATTGAACACGAACATAGGAATTGGCACCAGGTCGGGCCAATGGTCCATCCAGCCCTATCTTCACCTCCAACAGCAGTCACGAGCAAACGACCAGGGAAGAGTAAGAACAAGGCGACCATGTAAGGTATTTGCCCCAAAGTGCTCTCCTACCTCCAAATGATTTCAGCTCAGAGGTCTTCTGAGCCAGATGTAATTTCTGCTCAGTGACTCTCACCACATAAATACTGCGTTCCTGAAGTAGACTCCCTTTTTCAAGTACTTGCCCAGTTTCCCCTTGAGCCTGTGTAAATGTTTAGCATCCAAAAATCCTCAGGCAGGTGGCTCCGTGGATCCACTGCCTGCTGTGTGTAAAAAACCCACCGGTTTTTGTTGTGCTTCTGGCTCTGGCTCCCTTTGAAGACCCCTGCTTCTTTTCCACTCATAATTTTGTAGCCCTCTGTCATGCCCCTCTTCAGTAATTTCTTTCTAAATCCAAGACTTGTACCTTACATAGACTGGAGCTGCTCAGCGTGGATCCTTGTTGTCTCCTTCTGCACCTTTTGCAGTTCTCCTCTGTCCTTTTTAGATGAGGAAACCCAAACCGCATGCATTATTGAAGATACAAATGGACCATGGATTTACAGAGTGCCATAAAGACACTCTATCCCTTTCCCTGCCATGTTCGGCATGCAATTGGCTTTGACCACTTCCCACCACTACCTGCAGCAACCCCAAGATCCTGCTCCAGAGCAGCACTAGGTTACACTACCTTCTGCCCATGCTGTGCCATCTTCCACCTATCTTCCTTCATATCTACCTCCCATTTTACTTGGACTCCTGCAGTCCTTCTGAACTTCCCCCACGTCCTCCTCACCACCACCCTCAGAAACTTCATCTCGCAAGCAAGTTGTCCCATCCTAGTGCTCACCTCCAATTCAACATGAGTAGGTTGAAGATCATCTTGGTTCCTGTAAGAAACTGTCCTATGTTCACCTGCCTAGGACTGAAGAGGGTGAGTGAGAAGCAGAGGTCTAATTTCTGTTACAGATCGTTTGGCTCTTCTCAAAAATGTGTGTCTCAAATCTTTACTCTTACTCTCAGAGCAGGGCCCAACACGTGCCCAAGAAGTTAGGGACAAAAGCTGTTCACTGAGTTTTTACCTATATTTATACAGCATGTCTAAGATGCTCTTTTCCTCCACAGTAGCTCCATGAGTCAGTGTGGAAGCATCCTGGAGCTAAGTTTCAGAAGTTATCCTTTTTCCCCCCAAAATGTCAGCCCAGGAGGATATGACACAGCTGGTAAGAGCACTGAGCTCTTCTAATTCTATCTTGTTTCTTAAATACCAGACTATTTTTCCTCCAAGGGTGTGTTTATAAAGATTTTCAAATCTTAACATGAACAAAAATTCCCCGGAGTAGAGGCTGGCATAACGCCATGCTATGTATCATTATAAAAGACAAATCCCAGACACTGGGATATTCAGAACAGACCAGAAATAAAAGGAAGAAACTCAGGGGGAATTTAAAGGGAAGTAGATGGGAGGGATGTTTAATAGAACGTTAAAGCAGCACTCACGTATTTAAGCAAACGCCTAGTGACTACATGAAATGCCGGTTGTAGCATTTTTCTTTTGCACAATTTGGGCCCTTTCATTTCACAGATCTCCCTTCTGGGGACAGAAACAATAATGTCAGCCCCAAAGCACCACGTTTATCTGCTCACCCTCACAGAACTACAGCCACATGGGTATTCTGGCAGTTTTTTAGCCCCTGGAGACATGCAAGGTGTAAACATACATTGTATCTAGAAATAAGCTATCCACAGTGTTTTTGAAACCCCTGTGCTTCACTTGAAATCATGGAAGAGATACAGACCCAGGGGAAAAAAAGCCACTCAGATATTTCTGTGTGTCAGTTTTCCACCAGGTTTTTCTTGGGATGCAGGAGTGGGCCAAGGTTCCTGCCTGCAGCTCCCAGTTTGCCATTGACCATGAAACCCTTCCAGCTCTGATGACCCTGGCTGCCCCTCAGCAAACTGCAGGCCCTCCATTTACAAAAACACTCCCACACCAAGCTTTTTCATCTTTGTTTACATACCCTCCTTCCCACTCTCCTCTGCAGAGGAGTGCAGGAAGCCATTTCAGCAAGCCTCAATCAGCAAGAGCAGTGCGGTGGGTGAAGTCCATCGTTTACAACTTCAGCTGATGAGACTGCGTGCAGCACCATTCTCGCCCGGCTGGATTGCTGGTTGAAGTGCCCAACTGCTTTATTACAGATGTGATGTAGGTCTGAAATTATGCTGACCTCTAATGCTTTTTTCCCTAGCCTGGTGAAATTGGGAGGGGTGATATCTTTATCATTTGGGCTTCTCCTATTTACTGCAGTGCTTTAGGACACAACCCTGCACACTCATCAGTTAAGAAGGGATAACTCTACTGGGTTACATAGGAGCCTCATCTCTACAGACACTTTGGGGATGAATGTAAATAGGATGGCATATAAAGATGTATCTTCTCTAGCATACTTCCCATTTAGCGAACGTGGCTTAAGGATTTCCTGAACAGAAAGCTGCACTATGCGTAACAGCCACAGACAAAGCTGTAGTCTGAGAGTCTCCCTATCCCCATTTGACCTCTGCAATCTCCTATAGAGATCAAAGTTCATTGATGTCCTCTCCTGGTTTAGATGAGGGACAATACAGTGTCACTGAATTCAACCACAGCTTTCTCTGCAGAGAGGTTCAACTGCAGCAGCTTCCCTTGTTTCTCCAGGCAGGAGGCATGGGCACTCAGAGAGTTACCCAACACAAAATAAACAGGGAATTCATTTCATCAAGTGCCATTAGTCATTGGAGGCACGAAAGGCAAAGGACTGAATCATAGAGGTGGGGAATGAAGAACTCTTCTAACTATTAAGTACCATTAAAAATTTCAGTGCAAAACTCATCCATGTAATTAGGTCAGTATTAATTACCCTGAGTGAATGATTCAGATCTCTCTGGCATTAAACACCAGCTACATACAACAAACATCCTACAACAGGGAAAATCCCAAACAGACCACCTGAGAACAAGCAAAAATAAACCAGGGGAAAGGATATTACACTCCTAACCACCCAGCTGAGAGCAGAACCAGGAGGTCCATGTTCTCTCCTGCACAGAGTAGGGGAAAAGCACGTGCACACGTGGACAGGACCCTCACGTGTGGTGGAACCTCCTGGGAAGTGGGATAAAGGACCAGGCATCATCTGAGAATTACTATGCTGGGTCCATGCCAGTTCCTCCTCCCAAGACACAGGCACATATTTCACTTTTCCTTGAGCAGGTAAACTTTCTAGCAGGCAGCTGCAACTACATCACACAGTATGGCTCAGGCAACACACAAGAGAGCTGGAAAATACGACAAATTTTGGCATATGCAAATGCAATTTTGGTGGAGCAAATAATAGGAAATCAGTTCCAAAGTTAGATCAAAAGTGAATATTTTGAAAAAGTTTTAAGTGTGTCAATTAGAGGTCCAAAGACAACTCCTCCATAATGCCCCTACTGTGGCATTCACTTTCCAGCAGCTCTGAACCCAATTTTCTCGCACTAGATATTCTTTCACTTGTAGCTAAAATGTTTTATCTTGCTTTCTGGTGAGGAAGAAAGGACAGGAATTAAAAATCAGGAAGCCAGAGGAGAATAAATGGATAATCAGCATCAAGTTAGAACTGCTGACACATATCACATGAAGGTATATTCCACTAAGAGAAAAATCTCTGTGCAACGCATCCTGTAACCAGTGACTACCTGCAAAACTTTCAATTTTTCCTGTTATACTTTGTTACTAAAAGATCACAAGGGCATCAGGTTTAAGTTGTATCACTGATGGCTGTACTACCAACACCCACTGGGGATGGTCCATTCCAAAAAGATATAGATAGTAAAATAAAGATACCCTTTGTGCTAAATCCACGTGCTGTATGGATTCTCAGGGGGCAACACCTCCCTCGATGCATGTTTTCCTCCATGCCAAGAGTGCTTCAGTAGCACTGCAGGCTTTTACAGAGTAGGAATAGAAGATGCAGGAGAACAGTGATAGTATACCATACGTACATGCTAGTTCTCACACTGTTGCTGCAGGTCTTGCACAACACAGTGTTTTGCTCAAAAGCAAGTTGCTACTGCACAAGTCAATTCTTCAAGCTTTTAGGCATAGATTGCTGGCTTTGATAAGGAAGGGGGTTTAGTACTTGTGTCCACTCCAAATTGCAATGAAGGGAGGAGACAGCTGACTAATGACTTTCTCATTCTTGGAGTGCCAGATACCGAATTTTCATACAGCACTTAATTATGTTGCAGAGCTCTTTGCCAGAGCATGCAGTGAAGTTACAAAAAACCAGACAAATTCTTGGAAGATATTTTTGTTGCTTGTCAGTAACCACCATAGTCTAGAAGCAACTTCTAATCACGACTAAAGGCTCTCCTGAGCTACCAGAAGCATTTTATGTTTCCTCTGAGGGGCTTAAAGGACTAATCTAGCCTTGGTTTGGCCCAATACAGCTCTTCCTCAAGTATAAGTTAGAACAACCCAGGTTATATTTATACAGAGAACGGATGACTGCTCTAATAACAAGTTCTCAGACTAGTACCAATGAGGAACCTCTCTGAAATCTGAAGGGCACAAACAAAGCTAGGTTGTGCAGCTCGCCTCTCTTGAAACTCATCCAATTTCTAGGTATCGTAAAGCATGGCTTACGTTTCAACTTTTTTGATAGTGATATTCATCATTATCTTAATCTAAACATCATTAATATTTTTGCTGAGCACCTGGGATTGTATCAAAACCATGTAGGATAGGTTTAAGAAAAACAGAACAATTCACTGGGCTCTGTGGCATTTACTTCACATAAGCAGAGTGGTCAACAACTAACAAGATGGTGAAATTTTCTCTCTCAGGTCTCTTGGGCAGCTGCCAAACCTACGTCTAAAGCAGAAGTCTGTTTCCTCACATAACAAAAAGATTGAGGGGAAAGAAAAAGAGACAAATTCCTTTGGTTTTACATCTTAAAAAAAAAAGTATTCCCTCACTTCATACTGTGCATAACAAGGGATCCATCTTAGTGAGGGGTCATTTGTTCCTTCAGCTTAGCCTATGATTTCCTACCCTGGCTGTTGCTTACCTGTAGTGGGGATTCCCACCCACCTCCACCCCTTTTTTTTTTTTTTAAATCATTTGTATACGTTTGAATATGGGACAATAAGAAACGCAAACCATGATGCAGATTTTGGAAAAGAACACAAGGGGTCTCTAGGTACACAAACATGCTTCTATTTTCTTCAATAATGTTCTTGAAGAATATTTCAAATCTCAGTAAAATTTTGGTCTAAAATTGGATATTTTTAATCTCGCCTCTACTCACAAGGTGAGCTTTCAGGTTTGACTTCTGTAAAGAGTTGACAGATGCTAGCCTCCCTACTTGGCTGAGTAGTTATATAGACCCAACATAAATCCCACAAGTGTTTCCAGCTCTATTACAACAGCTAACAATTTAATGTTACAGGATACAAGGGAAAAAAAAGCACAAAATGTAACAAAAACATTAAGAACTGGAGTGATCCTACAGGTAAGAAAACAGGAAAGAAGTGACTTGAAGGATGATATTTTCTGAAGTTACAACTCAAATGTATTGTGCAAATGAAAGGCTTGTGTTCTTAAAAGGAAGTCACAGCTTTTATGGAGAGCTTTCAAATACTCATCACACACGCATTCTTGCTGGTCTGCTGGCATAATGTATATGTGGTGTCCCCAGAAGACAAAATTCAGACTGTCATGAGATAACTGACTTTTCTGGAGGAGGAGGAATATCAGTGGTGGTGGTAGGAGTAGTGGGGAAAAAACAGATGACATTTCAGCAACACAAAGAAACACAAATGAATCATGTATAACCCCCTCACACAGCAGAAACAGCAGAAAGCAGAATTCAGTCAAAATTTAGCCAGAAGGATGGAGGAAGAGGGGGAAAGGACACAAAAATACAGCCGCAACAAATAGTAGGCTGCAGCTCTTGGCTTTAAAAGCTAACAGGATCTTTAGGGATTATTTCTAACCCTTGTAGAAACTCTCTCCAAATGTGCCCAGGGCAGTTTTGTTTACAGAAACAATGGCAGTGACAGTAGAAAAGCTAACTTCAAAATCAGAAAGTTTACAGCTTGGTTTGCAGCTCAGCACTTGCCCCCCCACCTCCCCTGCTTACTCCACTGTTTGAAACAGTTTGAATCAGGCTCTTACAGAAGTCAGTGTTGTTGTTGGTGGTGGTTTTTTTAAAAGCTGAATTCCCAGGCGAAGTCCCAGTGAACACTGTCCAAACCGTCTCTTTCCTCTATAGTCCAAGGGTCTGTCACTGAACATGAAGCCACAAAATCAAGTACCTTAAGACTACTCTGTCTGAGGGAGTCAAAATCCATCTGCTAGAGAGGAAAAATCCATCTATTCCAGTGAATCCAAAGTGGTGTTTGTCAGTAAACCTTGAGGTTTAGTGGAGAGGGAAGCACTTTGTCTCCACCAACAGCTGAGACAACACAAGATAGAGAGGACAAAGACATGACGACAACAAGGCAAGAAAGATGGACACATTTAGTTGGGCAGCTTAGCAGCAAAGACTGGAAATGACCACAGGTCACTAGTTGAACAAGCAGAGGTAAGTCAAGGAGCCTAGAAATTAGAGGACTGATTTGGAATTTTCTCTTTATAAAATTTGAGACTGCAAATTTCTATCTTAATAAATCTTTGACAGGAAATTCAGTATGCATTCATATTGACTCCCCCCTCTCAGAAGAGAGCAGGGTAAGACAGAGAGAAGGGCCTGACCTAAGATCAGTAACTTTACAGAACTCAACCAACAGCAACTGGAGAGATCCCAAAAAGCAGAGATCCCATCTCTTCATTGTCCTTCAGGGCTGAATTAATTCCCTTTGAGCCACCACAAAACTGACATCCCAATATACCTGCGGTCAGAACTGAGTGACACTTGCCAGGCCTCTGCAGTCGTACCACATACCAGACATGCTACTGCTGACCTGAACAGAAAATTTGGGCTATAAACTTACATGGTCAAGTTTTGAGGCTTCCCCTCCACAGTTCTTCAGAGAGCAAGGATGCTGCATGTTGCCAAGTGTCCCAGCCCCTGCAGCAGGGAAGGGTGCTGAGTTATAAGCACATTAACTCATGGTCTGAAGTCCTTAGGCTGGAGGGCAATTAAAAATATATAACTGCAATAACACACAAATATAGGAAAACAGAGCAAAATTTGAGATCACACTCAAGTTCCATATTTGATCATACAGATCAAGTCCTGTACTTACATAAATATTAACAGACCCTGAAGTGAAGGCTGACAAACCAAGACCAGCTTATGTCCAATTCACCTTCTTTGGTCAGATGTTAGATATTGACAAATGAAAACAGACTGTAAATCCTTTGAAAAGGCTGGCATGCTAACTCCACAAGGTGCTGTTCAGCCATACCTCTGCAGAGTCTAGCCAGAGTTGTTTGTTTAAACACTACTTTGAGCAGGCTGGGCCAATACAAATATTATAAACTGTGATTAGCAACCAAAGACCTGATCTGAGCACAAGAAAAGAAAAACTGACCTGCTCAGTATTTCATCACCCCTGACATTTAGAAAATTTGCTTAAATCTCTCAGCATACAGTTTGTAACATGATGTGGAGCTACAGGAAAACAAGACATCAAAACGTTCCTGAGAGGTTAACATCAACACTGGTTCTTTCCAACCTTGTCTTCATTCAACTTTCCTTCTTGAGAAAACCACTAGCAGATGTCTCTCTGCATAACATGGGGCTTGTTAGCCATGACTTGGCTTCCAGAACTGCATTTGCTTTACTAAGTTCTCACTCCCACTCCTGTTCTTATCTTCATCCAGCAAGGAAGAAGGCAACAGCTTTAAAAAGTTAGAGGAAGAGGCTGAAGAGAATTTGAAGAGTGATGTTTTATGCTCATTCCCCCTTTCAGACCACCTCCCTGCATTATCTGTAAAATGGATCCATCAAGCAGCTCTCCCTGCCCTATTTGCTTGCTAAATTGGTTTCATGATTATTCTGTGAGAAGGAAATAGTTCAGTGTAGACATGAGCTCACTTGGATTGGTGCCCTCAGGCAAACACAGCTACAGTGGAAATCTTATGCATATGAGGTGTAATAAGCCGGAAGGGAAAAGAGGCCAGATTGCAGGAGTAAACTGCTTACCGTAAGCTAGATCAGCACAACAGCAGCACCAGATAAGAGCTAGATTGCTCATTACCACATCACAAAGCCCAAAATTAAGAATTACCTGCATGTGGATCCTTGTTGAATTGCATACCTTTTACAAGGTATGCAAAAAAGGTTTACTAAATTCTAGTCTGCATCTTGTATTCTCCAGCCAAAACTCTTCTGAAGTTTGGCTTTCAGTGCTCCCAACACTGAAAAGCAGAAAGGATTGCCAGGAATTCTCTTATCACCAGTCCTGTCAAGTGGTACATTTCACTCAAGACTACATAACAAAATAAAACCGGGTAGGGGGAGAAAGGATCCAAGGCTAAGTGCATACATTCCAAGTAACCGACTGGCAGAAAATCTTTTGTTTAGAAAAAAAAAGGACTCCATCCTCTAGAAGATAAACATTATAATTTGTGCATTAATTATAGCTCATTTACCTTCCTTATCCAAAGGCCTGTGTATTTCCTCCTCCCAACTGGATTTAGAAGAAAAGGCCTGAGCCTTTATACAAACAAGCTAATGGATTCTAATGGCTTACCCTGATGCAATGTCATTTAATCACAGCAGCACTTCATTTTCCCTGCTGTATTCAGGGAAGGGAAGAAAAAAAAAAAAAAAAAGGGAAGACTGCATCCACATTCAACTGTCTCATCTAAACACCTCTCATTTCAGTTTTCAAATTCCATTATTACCATTATTCCCACTATAGTAAAATTTTCTCATGCTTTCATCTCAGGACACTCTTTCCTCTCCCTTAAATTTAAGAAAAAAAAAATCCATCTTTAGCTCCCTGTATTTTTCAGATCACTTCTCACTAAGTAATTCCAAAAGAGAAATTCATGTATTTGTTTTATAGTAGTTACCAGTTTTTGCTCATGGTTTCCTCAACTCTAGGTTTACTTCACAGGAAAACAGTCCATATTAAAAAAAAATTATTCCTGATTTAATTACATGACTTTCACTTTTCATTTAAAGTACCTAGTACTCAAGCCATGCTCCAAAAACCAGGAACTGGCAACCAGAAAAAAAAAACAAAAAACCACACCACCAAAAAACCCAAGCCCCAACAAAACACAACCAAACCAACCCAGATACAACAACCTAATACTGTATCTGCTTTTTAAAGACTTTTCATTTTCCATTTCCCAGCTGTCCCCAAATGGCATTCCCACCACGTGTTGTTTCTTTTGGTTGCATTCTGTTTCCTTATCTCTGTTTTATTTATTTTGCTTAATCTTTACTCCACACGCTCCGAATTCTTTTCAAGATAATTCTTTCTTTGTGAGAGTGGACCGGAGACCAAATCAGACAGTACAGTCACCGGTGCTTTTCCACACCCAGCGTAAAAAAACCTAGTCTGTCCAATTTCTTCTCCAGTACCTTTTACCTATTTAGTCCACTGGGGCCACCTGCTCAGTCTTTTCCTCTCCCCTCTTTCTCTTCTCTAGTCACTTGAGATGGCAGGTAGATGCTTTCTCACAGCGCTTCTCCTTAGCAAGTTAGTACCACTCAGTCTGCTCTTCTTTATTCTCGGCTGTGTTGTACACAAGAGGCTTGTTTTTAATCTCATGGTTACACAGGAAGGGTATAAAATAAATAATTAATGCTGGCACTCCACCAATCCCACCCATTTCACGTACAGGTTAATATCACATGTGCACTCCACCCTATCTTACTCATATGATTAAATTCTTGGGCTCTTTTCCTGTCTCTTTTTTTCTGCAACCAGCTCTTATTATGTTTGATCCTTCCCTGGAACTCATCACCAGGTTTAGTGCTCACTTGCCTCTCCTATATCCCCCCCCCGCCCCCCCCGCCATGTCTCTGCTCACCCACAGTGCCCTCCCTTTTCCTCTCTCTCTCTCTCTCAGCCACAAAGACTCTTAATACCACAGCTCTACTTGCATTCCCCATCATGAGCATAACTTCTTTTCTTTCACTTGGCCCAAACTCTTGACAAAAATCCCACTAATATTTAGAAAGAAACAGGGTGCTTAGCATGGCTAGGAAGAACAGAGTAGGAAATAACACATGTACAATAAAACCTGCAGCTCTTTCAGAAAGGTGCAATTTCTCATGAGGAATGACAAAGCACAGGGCCAACCCTCATGGAACAATACCGGAGCACAGGCTGTCTTTAATCTATCTATCCTGGGGTCAACATGAACATCTACAGAACCCAGAGGTGGAAGACCAGACCACCTCACCTCTCCCCGAACAAAAAAAGCACATTTGTTCTTCAAGGTAAACGAAGGAACAAGAAAGCAGATGAAGAAGCCAGAAGAGCTGTAGCTGCCAAGTTATTTCAAACAAAAAACAGACCAAAGTGCAGGCCATTCAATCCATTCCTTGACTCCTTTCAATTGTACAAGCAGTGTTATTGTACAGGCAATTATTTCTGTACATACTATTTTTCCTAGGGCACTTAATGTTCCCTTGCTTTTGCCAGAGCTGTCCATCTATTACAGCATCTAACAAATTCATGCACAACTGTGACAACATTTTCTTGATAGTTGGCTACATAAGCATTAGAGAAAGTTGCCAAACAAAGCCTTTTGCTTCTGAACTGCTGAAATGCATTGTTATTGAATACCATGCAGGAGAGTGCAACTGCTCTGTAAGTCAACATTATGACTCAAATGAAGCATTACAAGAAATATTTAAATCACATTTTATTTTTCAAATTCAAAAATAACAATTAGTTTTATTTAACATGTTACACATCTCACAGATTTAAAATATCATGCTCTATTTAAATATCTGAGTGACAACACTATACAAATAAAATGTTACACAAAATATATTTAAGAAAATGTTTTGGTCTTCAATCTGAACAATAAATAGACAGGCACTTCTACATATACAAAGGAAGCAATCACTATTTAGAATAACTCTTATAAGCAAGATGTGGAAATACAGAAGATCTGAGTTTTGAGAACATGTTTAACTCTACATGAGACATCATGCAACTTCGAAGTTTGTTTCAAAATTCAAAACTCTTAGGATCTGCACAATTCTAGATTTGCTACCACTTTATAGGAGGTCCAAACCATGCTTTCGTAAGCAATGTGCAATTTCAGTTATTTGCATCAAATCAAGCTACCTGATCACATTTAGTGCCAAAACAGAAAACAAGGACTGACCAGAGTAGCTTTTCACATAAATAACATGAGCAATAAGTCAGCTTTACTGCACATAAGCTCAGGGCAGGGGGCAGACCTACTTCTATCTACTGTCCAGCCCCAAACAAAATCTGTTCTTCCTTTTCCTTACATATTCAGCTCTTTTATGGGGTGTTTCAAACAGTATTATGCTTTTTTGTAAAAAAAACCATCATCTAATAAAAAGGTAAATCCTTCAGACACAAGCACGCTTTGCACAAAAGATCATAAGTAAAGGAGAAAATACTGTTCCAGGGTGCAAAAAGACTGAAAACTATAAATTAAAAAAATTCAATAAAGTCTCATAAGAGTGTTTCATACTTAAACTACATTCCTCCAATTTGTGAATTTTCAATTTACAGTGGTTTCCACACACCCACAAACAAACACTACTCAAGGAAAAATTGTCTTCCACCATCACAATTAATGAAAGATGCATTGTAGTAGGCAATCCCTGTTTCCAATACAACTAACCAGTCACTGACAGCTAGTTACATCCTTGAAGTTCTTTTTAAAATTAAAGACAAATATTGAAACATAATGACCACCAGGACAGTGGAAAAGTCAGGACGAAGTCTTCAAGCCATCTCCTCAAATTTTAGTATTATTCTCATTTTCAAAAGTACAGGAAAAAGTTTCCAGAGAAAATTAAACTATTAAACAGAGCTTCAATGGTCCACCAAGAAATTCAGACCCAAACTTGGAAATTTATTTGGACTTAAGACACTTATGCACATTACTTTAACAATTTAAGTGTGGATCTTGCAAGCGTGTCCAAATCTTAATCATTTCTTGAGGTTTTCTACTATGTACTAACATTAAGTTTGTGTAGGAACATATGTTATTTCTGTATTTCTCTTCGATATCAAATGTTTTGAAGCCTTTGTGTTTTTCCGGAGCAAGCCCAAGCTTCTGAAGGCACATTCCAGTATAAACATCATCAATAGGGTAAAGGAGTACCTGGTCAGATGCATTATTCAGTCTTAATGCCAGATCACCGGAGTACAGAAACCCACCACCTCCTGCGTATGGAGGATACGAACCTTCATAAACACTTTCTGGGATGTAGTACTTCAATTTTTTTTCTCTATGAGGTCCAGCATCTTTGATCACATCGCCTATAAATAAGTCTTTGGCTTTGTCCTTTGATAAGCTCTTCAAGTAATCCAGGATCTGATGGGTATTCACAAAAACATCATCATCACCCTTAAAAATAAACTGGACATCTGCGCAACTGCTGCTGACCCACTTAAGAAACAGCACCTCTTTTAGAGTTAAATTGAAGAAAGTGTCTCTGTAGTTCCAGAGCAGAATGTCTTGGTGGGTTTCACTCTCAAATTTTATCATGTCTGAAAGATCAGGAAAATTATCCTCTGGTGGTGTCTGTCCAAGTAAGAAGACCCGTTTGACTGTCACATCCCCTGATTTTATTTCCTTGCCCCAGGATTCCCTAATTGCTTGCCTTCTATCAAAATGGGGTATAAGTGACTTAATAGCCAGCAGCAGAAAAGGTTTATGTTTGCACTTGTTTGGCTGATCCATTAATAATGAATAATTTCTACATCTCAAATAAAGTAGAAAATCTTTGAATCTGTCTGGCAAGTTTGCAAAGTCACTAACCTCTGAAGGTACCCAAGGGTCAGGGTCACAGGTACTGAGAACACTCGAGTTAGAAACTAAGTTCTCTTCCACAGTCATATTGGAAAGCAAGGTCAGAATAGGGTTGTACAGCAGTTCAAGCTTCTGTTGCTGTTTGTTCCAATAAGCTTTGTGAGGAGTGTATTTTCTCCAGAATTTGCTGCGTGGTATAATAACACGGCCTTTTGCATTCTTCTCTTGGCTGCCACTTTTTGAGACTTCCACAATCACATAAATAAAAATGTTTACCATCATCAGAATTCCCAGCAGCTTTAATCTCCTGCGTCCAACACTCATTTCTCATATCTGGAAAGAGAAAAAAAAAAAAAAGGACAGGTTTTCAGCCTTCTGCCTGTCAAGTTCTTGATCTCATAAAAATGCAAACTACTTTCAGATGAAGAATGTGCAAGTTAGCAGCCTAGAAAACAGAGGTTACCTACACCCCCCAAAAAAGCAAAACTGATCTACCTCTAATACATGCACACCTACAGCTAGTAGGGGTTTGGTGTTTCATCAGCAAACAAGAAGCTGTTAAGAATGTAAAATTTCCATTTGGTACATAGGAATTTTACATAGCATTTCAGTGCATCTAAATTAGCCAGCAGTTTTTGCTCCTCATTTAAGTCTCCTTGAAACACTTGACTGTATAATAATTAGAATCTGAGCCCTCAGCTTGGCAAAGGCAGGCAAACAAACTTCTTTTTTCTGCTAGTAATGTGAGCTTAAGGGTATAGAATAAATTGCTATATGATAAGGTCAGTTATTTTTAAATTAAGTTTCAAGCTTTTATACTTGCACTTTTATACCTTTCAACTACATAATAGGCAGAGCTGAATTTTAAAGCATACTATTAGTTTCTGTCCATTTCACTTGGTTGTTCCTTGGGAGAGAGGCTGACAAAACTGGCCAGCTGCATTGCTGGTATTCAGATCTCTGCAGACAGAAGAGAACATGCATTTTGATTTTTTTTTCTATCCAACTGGAAAAGGAAATGAACGGCAGCAGAAACTGAAAGTGTAATTATTCCTAGGAAGGAAAAAGAAACTGAAAAGAAATAAAAAAAGGAGATGTTTCCCATATATGTAAGACCAGGAATAGTAAGTGTGCCTCTCCTTGTTGTAGCAAAGGTTATTCTGTGACCCATCTCCAGTTTTTACTGAGAGAGAAAATGGATCAACCCCTCTTTCTTCCACAGCTGTCAGAATGAAAGGTGCACAGTACAAGGAGCAACATGAAAACAGCATGTTCCTCTAAAGTAGTGCTTACCAAACTGTTTACTAGCCCAGGGGTATGTCAATGTACAAGCTACACAAAATTTAACAAGCCATTCTAAATCAGACTAGAAAATAACTCAGAATTAATAAGGAAGCTAGTAAGACTACATTTAAGTCTGATATGGAACTCATTGTTGAAGAGACTTTCATTTGCCAGGAGTATAAATGATTACTGGAAGACCAGAAAAACCTAATGAAATAAAGTATTTGTAATCACTGTTAAAAGCCCAGCTGTAAACAATGCCTCAGAGGTCCTGAAGTCACAGAGCAACAGCAGCCAGGAAGGTACACTTGAGAAGTACACCTTGTACTTGCTCTTCTTTTCATTTTATTTCCAGCCATCACTAGACACCTCAGCTAGTCTGACCCTTGGTCTCTTCTGGTTTGACCAGTCATACTTTCTTTTACTCCTGAGCAAGTTAAACACAAAATTTAGTAAGAAAGCAGCAGGTAAATAATCAGTAATCTTTTTTTTTTTTCCCCCCTCATTTGACCCTTGGATTCTCATTAAATCCAAAGCAGGGGGAGGGGGGAGTATTTTTGAATTTAAATGAAAAGCTACTCCTAGAAACAACAGACTGCTCCAAGAAAAATCCCTACTCTCCTTTCATTCGACCTCACGTACCATCTGCATATTTATCTTGTATATGCTCAGACCTGATCTACTTTATTTAATGGCCTGTTCTCAGTCAGCTATGAAGTTTGCTGTTCTAATTTAAAAGTAGTTTTCTTCTATACCTCAAAGACAAAAACATACTAGTGGTCAGTGCCATCATTTAAGCTAAACAGCTGAACTGTTAGAAAACACTGGCTGGCCACACAGAGTTCAAAGAAACTTTATCTTCCTCTTTCAACTGCCACAGCAACTTCCACTAGAAACATTATATACTATTTTTCTTCACTTCCCTTTCAGTACACACAAAAATACTGGAGAAGCACCTGTCCTGTGTTTTGTACTATTCCATGCAGTTCAGCATGCACATCAGTGCTTATCTACCCTGTCCTCTATAGCACTTCTCACTAGAACAACAAATGACGTGGGATTTGACCTATGATCCCAGGACTCCCGAGACAACGGGGTCTAGCTAACAAACACAGGGTTGTCAAGAGCTCAGCCCGAGCCTGATTTTCCAGGATATGTAGCACCACACACAGCTTCTCTGTCATAGCCCCCAGCTACTAAGCTGGGAGTATTCAACACCTCTAAGTCATCTGGATGCTTGACCTGAGATAGGGATCCTACACAGAAAAATCTCCATTTACCGTTAGGCTTGGTAGAACTTTTAATCAGAAAAAGTAGGAGTCTGGCAAGATGACAGTGGTTCCATCACATAAAGCACGGTAAATGCTATCAGTCGCACATGTAAATACTGCCAGTATAATTTTCAGTCTCCTTTTTAAAAAGCTATCTAATATTGGTAATAATATTTCTGAGAAAAGATAAGTAACAAGTGACATTCAATATAAAACTCTTATTTGTGTAAGACATGAACCCCCCCCCCCCCAATTTTGCATGAAAGCATTCTTCTCTTCTGTAATCAAAAGCTATTCTATGTGTGTTTTTATCAATTTGTTAAGAACATAACTCATTAAGAGTATCATACCAACACTAAGGGCCACCAAGTAAAAAAGGGATAAAAACTGCTTTGTTAAAGTGTCCTTTTCCTAAACTGGGCAAAGACAGGTTGTATTAAACACTCATTCATAGCGTTAGATCAAGGTTCCTGATCTTAAAGCAAATAGAAAACAATCAAACTTCAGAGAAACTATTTCTATAAACTGAAATAGAATCCTCAGTTTCGCAATTAATATGTATTACCTTTAACCACTATACTTGAAGACAGGAATTGATAAAAGGATGCCAGTTCAGCAATTTCACATCAAGTGAACTGGATTTATCACAAAGCACAGTATTACAACCCTCATCACAACAGGGGATTGTGCGGTGTCTGCTGCATTTGTAATGTTGTTGCTAGTAGGGAGTTGGGAGTTTTTTGAGGGTTTTTTTTGTTTTTTGTTTTTTTTTTTTCCCAAGTGAACACCCACAGCCCATGTCTCAATGCAAAACTAATTTCTTCATCTGCTTTGCTGACACTGCAGTGATTGACCAAAGTGTCAGCATGATGGAGATTTTGTGCACTGGGCAGCTTGCTAAGTAGCAGCAACGTAGAGTACAGGACAGTGCCCATTTCCTACTTACAGCTTAGTGACAGCCATCTGGACAGATCACAAGAACTTTCTCCTATTCCAGTAGTAGCTTCTTCTATCAGCATTAATATTACAAAAATTCCCACCTGCCTCCTTTTACTGCTGAGAATGGAAGATCTGTTAGGGAACCTAAAAAGAAACTAAAAGTGATCTGGTTCATACTTACATCTATCTGATGCATTTTTATACTAGTGTTGTTGAAGAACTGAGATGAGCAGTACAAAGCAATACTCTATTTGAAAAATTCCTCCTGCTTTAGGTGTTAAAAAAAGAAAAGGCTAGAACACTTAGCTAGCTAGGATAAAACACAGAACGCAAAAGTAAACACCGTGTATTGGTAAAGCAAGTCACAGCACACGCAGAACCTCAGGAACAGAAAAACCTGCAGAAATTTATTCCAACTTCAGCAGGTAAGGTGAGGACAGTTACCTACACTCAAAGGTGATCTGACACACAGTTTTTCAATACCTGTTTTCAACTTCTCAGCTACACTGATACGAAGACCATTTTAGCAATCAGTTCAAGTTTGTACAAATCATCACATTTCTGCTTATGCAACTTCCAGCTGTACAGAGTAATGCATCAGTATCACTGCATACATAAAGTCAATTTGTTCAAAGCCTGTAGAAAATATCCATGTCGCTAGGGGAAAAAAAAGGGTTAACATTAACTGCACTCAATAAACCAAGATTCTGCTACAGATACAGTATTTGGAAAGATTGATTCTGCAGAAATGGGCAGAAAAGAGGGAGGACTTGCCCTCTTCCACTCCACACTTACACTTAACTTCAGTCAAAACTAAGGTATTGATAGAAGGGACCAGATTTATGGAGCCACAAAAGCAGCACTGGGATCAAGAGATGGAGGGAAAAGGCAAGCCAGCAGAACCTGGGAAGAAAAACAGCTTCACTGTGGGACCAGGCAGCAATCAATAAAACAAGATGAGCCACAACAGAAGAAGAAAACAAGTATTACAAAGAAGCCATGAGCTACAAGAAAAGATTCCAAACGCTCAAAAAGCTTTAAGTCCAAATAACATTAATGCAAAATGGTGAGAAACTGTTCACAGAGTTTTTTTAAACAGTATTACTTTATGCTTTATCTCAAGACCGAATGTATTTCAAATGCCTGTACGGAACCTTTTCAGAAGCCTGGAAGAGTTGGTATGAAACAAGAATGAGAATCACAGAATCACTGTCCTGAGCTGGAAGGAACCCATAAGGATCATTGAGTCCAACCCTTGACTCCATGCAGGGCAACCTAAAAGTTAAACCATATATCCAAAAGCATTTTCCAAATACTGAGTATGCACACTCCATCCAGTTCCAGGAATTAATTATACAAGAGACACTCTTCTCTGCAGGCAAGAATTTACATGAACAGGGGCCATGATGCCCCCTGACAAAAGACAAGGGTTACATCTGGAGGAGGCCAAGCTCAAGGTCAAGACCATGACCAAGAACATCTAAGTCTACCAGCCCCTAACTTAGGGCACATACAATACATCAGTTTGAACTTCTCACATTGGAGTTAGGGTCCTGCAGAAGAATTCTGATTAGCCCTGTTACAGCACTTGATTTTCCGTAATGACTTCACAAAATTAGTATGTGAAACATGTGTTGACACTTTTAACTTTTTTAAACTAATGCTACTAAGATGTTGCTATGCACAAAACCAAGCCCAAACCTCTCCTGAGGTTTAGCTGTAGGAGACAAAAAGGCAAGAAGAAGTGGCAGATGTTGCAAAGAAGTGGCTAAAACACCAAAGTATATTTAGAAGTTCAGAAAAAGCAATCCTCTCTAGGGTAGAGACAACAAAACACAGTGGATTCAGATGGTGTACTAAGTAGTGCATCCTCTATAGCAAGATGTCAAAACAAACACACCTAGATTTGCAGTCACTGAGTGCAGCCTATAATCAATCCAAACAGGAATTCTAAAGACTTGGAACTTGCTTCAACATCCAGATTTTTGCAGATGCTGGACATCGCCCTGAACTATGAAGCAGTTTTTCTTTCCTACAGTTTTTAAGCAAGGCACTACTTCATTTGAGTTGGAGATGTTACCATAGATGGTAAACCCCTTCAAGGTAGGACAGGCAGGTGCTCTTATGAAAATACCATCAAAACAAAGGAGGGCATTGATGAGAATGAAAGCAAGGGGCAAATGGAGAAATTTTGAGTCAATCCTACCAATTCTACCAATGAAACAATAAAAAAACCTCTTTCCTAAAGTCAGACCAAGTTTGTATCTAACTTATTTCATTCTGCTTATATTCAACAAAACACCCACTAAGTGTTTAGAATACCAGAGGATTAACTGCTTGCTCACACATTAACTGAGATATCATAAGACAGCTTCAGGAATGCCACTTCCCTAAATGAGTAGAACTTTCTTTTATGCCAGGTTTCTATTTAGCCACCTGAGTATCAAAGAACCATATATTCATACACCAAATATTGACCATATTTGTTGACTGTTATTGATGTTTAATTTAAGCTCCTAACCAGTGGAACCTCTTACTAAAATGCCCAATTGTTGTACATTAAAGCTTCTTCTGCAGCACTCTACATACTCAGTCTCTGTAGAGATGACTACTCATCCCAAGCTCCCCCTTGCAATGCAGTAAGAGTACACCTATAGCATAAAATTGAAGAACAAGCCTTCAGAAAGCAGCTGTTACCTCACATGTCTCAATACTGACAGAAAAATCATGTTCCTTGCTCTTAAGTGCTGAAGGCCATGATAAATTATGCAATCAGACAGACTGCTGGTGACTATTTAAAACTGTATACCTAAAAAAGTATTACTTGTTATTGCAGGAGGGCTCCATAATTTCCCTTTCAGATAAAGGGATAAATTTTATTAACACCACCACTGGGCACAATGCAATGCGACACTACTCAGCAAGGATCCTTAAAAGCAGTTTCAGGTCAGCAAGCAGGTTCACACAACACAACCCTGAACAGTACAAGGGTGTTAGCTTGTGTTCAAGAGGCAGCATAGCCTGTGGTAGCACAGTGACCCGTGCTGCATTCCACTGCCCAGTATGGGCATACTCACAAACTCTTCCAGCAAGATGAGGAAAATGCAGTATTCCTGTTTATTACATAAAGAAGGAAAGTTTCAGGGAGCAAAAGACAGGTAAGACAACAGCCATTTTCAAGGTTATAGTTCTATTTAAAAACAAATTTAAATAGTGTTTCTAGATGGAGTGAAGAAATTGATGATTGGTACAAGACCAGTCCTCTGCTATTAAAACATTCTTCCTTTATGCTTTTACTTATGAATATTTATTGATCTCAAGTCTCCATATGAAAGCTCAATACCAGTAAAAGTAAGCTGTGACTACCAGTGACGAGTCTCAACAGCACCGTATCATGCAGATTTGCAGCTATGCAAACACCCAAAGCAGAACTCCCTTAAAACAGCTTGAATATTTAGCATTGACAATTAACAATTCCCTTGTGAAAGGAATGCCAGATAACATAATACAGACTACCTCAGGTGGTGTTCCTTCCCACACTGCATATACCTGCACAAGCATTCCTGCACCAGCAAAGTGCTCCACAGCAGATGCAGCCATAGTAGCAAATCTGTACTTCAAGGCCAAACTAAACCAAACCCAGGCATGCTCATGCAACCCCAGAATGAAATAAAAACAATACGTTTAACCAGACTACCTGCCTCAACCCTTGCCTCTTGCAGCAGTTCCAGGCTGTGGATCCACAAGCAGCTGAACCAATCTAATTGCCTGACCCCTCCTTTTGATGGAGACCTTCTCCTCCTCTCTTTCTGACTCCAAGAAGTCAGGCCCAATCCCTCCCTTGCAATGGCTCTGGTGCTCTGCCAGGCCTCTGTAAATCAGTTTACATCACTAACCCAGCAGAAAACTAACAATGACCAGAGATGCACACCAGATAAGCACCACAGCAGCTACAGTGAAAGCACACAGCAGAGACAAGGGGAGCAGACAGATCTCCCCTCTTCAGCAGGGATGACAACACACCAGGAACTGAGCCTTGGTTCTGGATCCATAATCCCTTTCACCCTCTAACAAGAGGGTATCTAGCATCATCACAATGACAACATTATACATATACCTTGGTGCAAACAGTCATGTAACACCAGTCTTTGAACAAGTTGTGCAGATGCAAGGAAAAACATCTAACTTTTCCACCTCCTTCAAGTCTGACAGAAGCCATGACCTTTAACTGAAAATACTTGTATCTTCTACTGAGGACAGGAGTTATTCTGTATTTGGTATGTGGGCTGAGTAACCTAACCTGTCTACATTATTTGACTGCCAAACCCAAGCATTAAAAGTCTATTTACTCACTGGGGCTGACAAAAGATAAGATAATCCTTATTACCTGCAGATATTACACCTACCGTTCTACTGGTTCAGGACTAAACTATCAGGAATTTGGCAAAACAAAGCTGTAATTCAGGTATCTAACAGATACTACCACCTTTCTTTCCAGAGACTAGCTATAACTGGGGCTATGGCAGACTTGGATCTCACGATGTAACTTCATTTTGAAACCCAATCTCCCTTATAGCAGTTGTACATGCAGCTAGCAATAATGCACGCAATAGTGACACTACAATTCTGAAGATAATTTTTAACATTATTATCATTAAACACATCACAAGCCATATGCAGTCCCTCTAACCTCCTGTGAGGTGCATCAGTTCTCCTAATACCTCAGTTCTGTTCAGTAGATGTTAACAGCCCCAGGCTGTTAAAAAAAGTCTTTGCTATTTCCAGCTTTAAAGAACTTGAACACTCTATTTATTTTTCTAACTACACACAATCATATCTCTTTTTCCCCTCAGAACTTTACACAAGTCCACTTTTACACAATAGTAATTAAGAACATCCTCAGAACTGGCAGAAATTCAACAGGTATCAGTATTCTGCTTCTGCAGAACCATGTCACAGTGGTTACCACTGAATAACAGTCAATATTTACTGTGTTCGTCAAATACCAGAGACAGTTTGAAACAATGTTCCAGTTGGAGGAAAGTTACCAAGATAACACACTACACAAAGCATCAAAAAGTGCAATGAAATTCAGAGCAGTTAATGTTTATTTTAACATTAGTTTTAATTAACTGCATATACCTGCTTTGAGCCATCTTTCAGCACATTATTTAGTTTTGGGCAAAATTCTACTCTTCCAGTACTTTAACAACAGTGCAACTTGCGCATGGAATTTCAAGATCCAAGTAATTAGCAAGACTGTGGAAGGATGTGCTTGTATTTTCCTAAAATGCAGCCCAAGGCATGAGGAACTATAAAGAGTCTGAATAAATGACTTCACATTCTCTTTCCCACTAGTTATCTTTAGTACATTTGCATGTTTTGTTCAACCCCCCATGCCCCCAAAACAACCAAAAACCCAAAAGTAAAGCCAGAAAAAAAACCACCAAAAAATGCTGCACCCCAAAACCCCCAATGGTACCCCCAAAGTGAGGCATTTCTCCAGTAATACTCCTCTGGCTTTCTGTAATAAGGTATTAGAGAGCCAGGAACCACATGTGAACCATGTTTAATTACTGTTATTGAACCTAATCTCACTTTGTCCAATCCCTCTTTGAACCCATTTATATTTTCAACTTTTATAAATTCCACTGGTGACAAATTCCTCAATTTTTTACACAGCGAGAACTTGGAATTACTTGCTTTTCTATTACCACACAAGAGGGGAACCCTCGGAAAATACAACAGAACAAAAAAATTTCAGTGATTTTCTCTATGTACATTTGCCATACTAGCTATATAACGAACCTTTATCTGTCCTCTGTTCCTTCTCTGCCACACTAAGAAGTCCTAGTCATTTTATTTCTGGAACTATTTTGCACTTCTGACTAACCTTGTCTCCCCCACCCCGCTTCTATTAGATCATATTTGATATGGCAACACCAACAAAAAAAAAGCATTTAGTACTTAAAGCTCACAAATAAGAATTTGTGGAAACTTTTTTAAAGGCATATATCAGTCGGGCTTGGTATAAGGTGCAAGCCAGATATTATGTTTAGTGAGACTGAGTATACTAAGGAGACAGAATTGCTTCCAAAATAACCATAAAATTTGAGAAAGAACTCTTTCCCACACACATCTCAGGGTATTTCCATTAGCTTAGAAAGCTTTCTGATTTAAAACATCTATACATGTAACTGGTTGTCCAAGACCCTCATGGCAGGTGGATGATGCTGAGCTTTTGCCAGTTAATTTTTCAGGAAAGTCATCACTGTCTTGTGACCCATATGAAGTTGGATCTTCTCAATTCAGTTTTCAGCACCCACAAATTTTCATACTAAAATTATCACTAATCAACACTTATTTTGGCTGTCTGGTAAAAAGATCAACTGGACCTGAAGCCTCAGTGTTCCCAATGCTACACTTAACTAACCCAGTTACTCCCAGGCCATGCCCTACAATCTAAGGGAATAAAGCATAAACTGCATAGAATCATAGACAATTTAAAGCTACACTTTAAAAGTTACTTTGCTTATCTTATCCATGCCATAACTTCTTTCCCAGATGGATTCTGCCCCTCTCTTCTGAGATGGACTGATGAAAATAAGTAGTAAAATCCTTATAAATGTTAAAATCAATCTGAAACTGCCAGTGTGAGGATTGTTAAGACTGTTGCCAGTGTTCCAATGATAACAAGTATTTTTGTGGTCATCTGCTCAATTCACCCTTTGCCTTAAAAGGTACTGCTTCCTTGTTACACACCATTTTCCACTCCACCTAATCCATGCACTCAGCCACTTCACAAAGTGGCTTTACAGTAGCTATGATAATAAATCTGGGCCCTCGTCAGCTCTACTACTGGTTTATCTCGCAGGTTACAAACTCAACACTTTTCAAGTCTGAAACTGGTACAGAAGGACTGAAGCTTCTCATGTGAAAGAAAATCTCCAAACCCCAAGCATTAGAATTACCCGAGGCATAGTGACAAAGCTCTCCACTGTCCCTCCTTTTCAGATAGCTCATTTGTTAGCCCTATTCCTACAGAAAGGTTTTCAAATATACTCTTGTTCTTGCTTTGAAATAATGCCTCTCAGCTTCACCGGTTGTTTTCAGAGAGTTCTACATTGCCTCCACCCCCAATTACAACAAAAACTTCTGCAGCAGCAGCAATACTGGAGCTACCTACAGACTTCAGGAAATAACTGCACCGTTCATTCTCAATTCATTTGGCACATCACATTTGCAGTCACAGGGATAAGAGCTTAGACCCAGCTTCTAAAAATATGCTGAATAAACATATGTCTGCACACAGATGGGTGAAAAAAACCTAGCTTCCAGCTGAAATGGTGTTAAAAAAAGGAAAAGATGTAAACTGTTGCAACTTCCCTAGACAGAAAATGTCTCACTCCATGTGGCATTTAACTCAGTATCCTATAGGAACTCTTTACTTTTTTCTTTAGTGGTTAATATACTTAAGAAAGACAAGCTCATCTAATGAACATGTACTATTCAATCCAATGGTAATTAAGTGGCTTGAATAAAAACCTTTAAAACGTTGCAATGTAGTACTCGAGGCCCATTGAAAATAGTCTGTAGGCCTCATTTTGATGATTAAACATCCACCTGAATTTTTGCCATCAGCCAAGGAAAAACTATGGTGAAAACGAAAGAATTTATTTCTAAACTTTGACTGACTTTATCAAGCACTACAGCAATAGTCCATATCCGAACAGTTCCCTTCTCATTCAGTCTTATAGCGGCCACCATATTATGAAGGTGACGTTCCAAGAAGCCTACTTGGATTATGTTTCCTATGGTGGATTTAATGCAGCAATTAAGGAATAGCCTCAAACAGCACGTAAGGTGGAAACCAACATCACCATTGCATTTACTACTTTATAAATAAAAATTATTTTACAAAAACATCTCATGAAGGTTATTACACAACATACGAATATTAGAATTGCAAGAGAACATAACTTCATGCTTTATAGAATTTTAAATGCAGTGGTACACAAAGTACATGGCATTTTCTCTAAATACAATCTAGAATTGTAACTCACAGCACAGTTTTGTGAACAACTGCTGCCTTACAGAATAGAAGTCACTATTTTAACTACAGAACAGATAAATATTTTTCTCCACACAGGCTGATAGTGCCTGTTACCTGACACCATGTAAATACACAAAATGGCTTTATTATGTTAGTTATACCACCTCATTTGTTTCCTATGATCCATAGGACAACTTCCAAATATTATAGGCAGCTGCTTCCAAAAAACCCATGCAATTACTATAGAAGGAAAGCACAAAGATGATAAACTCATCCCGCACCCCCCATGAGCTACAATTCTGAAGCGAAAGAACAACGCAAGACTCCACTTGCAGCCTCCCAAACCTCATCCAAGTCACAACCACAATCAAGTAGACAGAACATGTTCCAACAAGGTTTATCTACAGCATAAGCCAGATTTGACCACACTCCATCACTGCGTCTCACCAAGACTCCAAATCGCATGGATTAAAAGTCAGTCTTCATTAGGTAAGAACATCGTCCTACAAGCTTGTCAGCAATCACATTATCATTGAAGCCAACTCCTCTAGGCGCAATGCAGACAGACCCTGCAGCTATCTGAAGGGTTCTGTGAGCACTACAAACATTTAAATTTCTCAGACTACTACTACCTAATGTCAGCAGGTTTATCCTCTGCAGAGTCTTCCTCCTCAAAGCAATCAGATAATGCACAACGTTTAAAGGCATTGCTCAAAGCAGTTATGTCAAGATGAAACGCAAGAAGTTAACTTAGAAGCTGCTACAAAAAGGTGGGGAAATCCCTGGTACATTAAAGTTTAAAAAAGCATAATGAGAATCCAAAACTCCCTACCCCTAATAGCCTACTTGACTGCTGTCCTGAGACTACTGACGTCAGCTTCCAACTGTGGTATTAAGACTGAATAGTCCTTTCATTTACTGCTGAATGGTAAGTTCTGAATACCAGAATCCCAAAATCTTCAGAGTAAGTTATACTACTGCTATGTTTCCTGTCACCATTGTGACTAATTCCAGGTGCTTCCCTCCCTCCAGCTCCTCAAATAGGAAAGAGAAGTTACCAGAACATCACCTTTGCAGGCACACTATTTAAAATAACATCTATAAAACAAAAATTTTGTTGACTCTATATTGCTGCTTAGAAACATCGCAGCAACACCCACAAAGTTTGCATCAAGTTATCTTTACAAAGTAATTCAGGACAATAAAAACTTATTTTTAACTTAATTAAAAACAGTTTATGTGAAACTTCTGCCTGACAGAATACTTACAGATGGAAGAGATACCACCAGATCTCCACTATCTCAAACTGAACACTTCTAACCCTGAATCAAACTGATAGCCACAAAACCTTCAACTGGAGAGTGATCTATTTTTTCATCCATTTCTAATTAGAAAGTCAGCTACCAGTAAATCACTCAGATCATCCCAACCCCATCTACATTTTAAGTTATTACAGATGTCTCTCACAAAAGGTCTGGCTTTAATTAAGAAGGTATTTAAATATTGTATACCTATTGAATTTAATACAAGTTAGGCCTAAATATTTTTTTTCTGTTAAAATTAAATCTTTGGATTAGCTGAAAGAATGTTCAGTTCATATTTGAATTGTTTCAACTATTCCTACAGAAGATCAAGGTATATGCAAGAAAAGCCCTCTGGTCATAATAAAAAGTTTTCTGTAAACTCAGTGCCAGGTTTAATGTATATTCCAATTTTTCTACTCGTATAAACTACTTGAATCTGGTCAAGATTTTCTACAGGGATAAAAAAAAAAAGCAAGAGCGCTCCACATGTACACCACACATAAGGCAATTTAAACCATGGCAGTGTCCCCATAAATTAGTACATTGTGCTAACATTACCATTCTATACTGGCATACCTGCAGCCACACTAACCATCTATGAAGGTGTTCCTAACTGCACGTGAAAAAAAAAAATTGGGATAGAAAAAGTTTGGGTTTTTTAAGAGTAAAAAGGGTTTGGATCATTGGTTTCAGTTTTTTTAGTAATTGAGATTTCACATTGACAACCGAGGGTAAGATCTCAACTTGCTATGAAAACTACTGTTAAAAGTTTAATACCTCAGTATTTGAGGGCCCACAGTAGTGAAAGTGGCCTGTTTTTCCCAATCCAGTATACAAAAAAATGAAAAAAAAAAAAAAAAAATCACATGTCATTTTAAGGTCAGGTCAAGCTGTAGAATTATGACATTGTGCGATTTCTTGGGAATAACCCAGAGCTGCCAGCTTCTGATTTACAAACTTCAGTTTTTACGTACCTTTGAGAAGGCTTCAGTTTCAACAAATAGTAAATTATAAAGACTCAAGAGAAGAGGTTTAAATGAGTGGCAGAGAAATATTTCTTGGAAGAAAATTAATTGTCATTCATCACAAAGATTACAAGTCAGGGCGTACAGTTCCATGGCAGTTTAAAACAGTTTCAGTCATGGCTGACACATTCCTGTAATTTATTCCTTCCCCTATAAACTGCACAGTCCCATCCCACCTTTGCATGGATTTGACTGTGGCAAGTCAATTCAAAGAGCTAAAGAGGACAATAAAGAACCTAGCAATAAAGCAGCAATTAGTTTTCAGATGGCTCACGTCACTAGATTTGCTTGCCACTGTGCTGCACAAACACCAGTAACAGTGCAGAAGGAAGACTCACAAAGCCAAGACCACAGCAGATCCCATTTTCAATCAGCTTAAGCTTTCACATACCAGCACATTGCCGCTGCAGCCTGACACCACTGATCTTATTCCCACCTTCATCCACAGAGATCCCACAGGCAGGGCCAGACAAGTACCAGCACTGGTCCACCAGAAGCAGCTAGCCTTTAGGCAACCTCAACCATAACAAGACACACCCTGGGGTCTGAATTTCTCTAAAACTTTTTGTAATCAAGTCAGTTGGTTAGCTATTGAACTAGCAAAACCCACTTCTGCTACTCCCAGTGTGGTCTGTGTGAGTGTTATCTTCCTGTAATTACTAGAAAGCTAAGGAAGTAGATAATGAACTACCTTCCTCCCAGATATTTAGCATGTGGATCAATGCTAGTTCTGGTAATAAAGAATGAAGAAAGGGTAACACGTTGAAAGCATCAGTCAGGTTTGCAATGGACATTTAAAAAGCCTGCTGGAGAGGCAGTCTTCTTACTTTTATGCTGTGTTTGAAATAAAAAAAGCAATTTAGTATACCTACTCAAGATGCAGATAACCATAATTTCCACAAACAAGACAATTCATGTCCTCCTGGCATCTCTTCCAGCTTTATCTTAAAGCCAGTAATTACTACTGTCTTAACCATATTCCAACCACCTTTATGTCTGCATAGAGAGCATTCATTATTTAGTAAACTAACAAAACTGTCCTTTAAGCACCATACTTCAAGTCATCACAATTTTACCTCTACTTTGTCTTCTTGCCCATGTTAGACTGTCAGACATAAGCCACACTACTAAAAACTGTGTTTCAAAAGCAAGGATGCTATAACTTGGTATGTCTGATGAGGTTACTGACCTCGATGACCATTGCCCTTTTGGGTTAAAAATAAACAGACATTGGTTTTCAATTTGATTTCCACGAGTTGCTACCTTTGCAGCCAGTGGCTAGGTAGGTGATAGGATACACAGCTGGGATGGTAATCTTCCCAGCCATCTCAAGTCATGTTTCCCTGCAAGTGCTATGCAGTTACTCAATCAAAAGTCCATTCAAACCAAATTCATACTGTGAATATTCAGGTCAGAATTCTGGGATCTGCCTCTGAATTTACAGTACTGAACTAATAAATGTTTAAGAATGCAAACACATGAAAAGACTTTCACCTTTAATTGGTTTTGGTTTCGAATGTAATTAACAAGTACAGGAAAAAAAAATTCATCTTTCTGAAGATTTCATTTAAAGTTCAGAAAATCAGTGAAGTTGCAAGTAGGGAGGTTCATTTTCCTCCTTCAAACTTGTGAAACCTAAGATACAGATCTCACTCCAGCCTATCAAGTTTAAAGAAAAGAGAACAATTTCTCCAGCAGTTTTAGGCAGCTAGAGATGCATATAAGTACCAGGAGGATTTTATAAAAGATCTTTAAGCAGGTTAGGCAGCTAACTCCCATTTTCGTTAATGGCAGATAAGCACCTAACCCAATTAGAGACTTCTAAATCCAAGCAGGAACTTCTGTACCTGCTACCTGCACACCAGTTCAAAGTATCCCCTATGTCAGAGTGGTTTGAGTAATCAACTTTAAGCTGTTTTGCATGTCTTTTAATTGTTTTTATTTAAAAGCAAATCAACAATAAGTTTGCAGTAACATTCTCCATCCCAAAGACAGCCTTCCATTACAATTTTCTAACATTCAAATATCAGATTAAAAAATATCACTGCTCAAGTAAGATGAAACAGCACTATATTCAGGGTACAGTCTAACATTCAGCTGCACCACTCCTTAAACTGAATTAAAAAATCCCACCCTTCCCCAGTCCATGAATTCCCATATATGCGTAGGTCACTATGACATTACATATAACCCCAAAGACAAGCAAACAGAAAGGCTATTTCTCAACCCACTTTGTTCCTCAATTCGGTTCAAAACACAGCTGCACAAGCAGCTACACCAGCACAACAGACTCCGGGTGCAGACAGGAGTGCTGCTTTAGCCGCTATGCCTCAAAACTGCACCAGCCTACAGAAGGATGCTATCAGCAGGAAACCTGGTGCAGACTGAATGGCAGGTGTCTGTGGCAGGAAGCCGAGCATCCCACATGCACGCACTACTTGGTGGGGCACATGAACTTTCAATACCACACTGCTACTGTAAATTTGATACAAATATGCATATCCTCTGGTGGTTCATAATCCATTGAGCTACTGCAAATTAACCTTTTCATAGAAAAATAATAAAATTAGTCATCCACCAAGAAAAAAAGATTTCTTGCTCATTTGATTCAGATAGTTGACTTACAAATTGATTAGTCAATTCTCTCCCCGAGTAACTCTTCTGTGAGCTTAAGATGAAGCAGCTGCTAGATTTCAGAAGTTATTTACAAAGATGAACAAAACTAGTTCCAAGTTAAATGCTTTTCAACTCCTACTATTGTATTTCTAACAAACAACAAGGCTTTCTTAACCAACTGCTGATGAAATTGTTTCATCAAGTGTCCCTTTAAAAATCTCAGCACCACACCCATCACACACTGGGATTCTTTTCCTTATTTAAATGCTAATTGCTTCTCATGAGACATCAATTCAATCATTCTTTTGCACAGTTCATCACAAGACATTTTAATGATCCAGTCTTTTCAGTGGGCTTTACACGATCTGGAGACTTGAGGAGTTTTATGTACTCATCTTTTAAATCCTAAAAGGCCTAATGAAATCAGTTAAAAAGATGGAAGTGCAGGATCAAGCCCAAGATACCTGTTAATTCTTCCTATGTAAGAAGCACAATGCGCCTGAACAGATTCGAGATATTTATTCCCCAACTTTCAGTTAGTGACTTGTTCATTCTGTACTAAAATAACAGGAAGAGCCTGTATTTCAATATATCATCATCATCATCTTTCCCAGTTATTTTTTGCTGGTTTTTAAACACATAAGGATTGTGCAATGCAACTGTGAAGTAGTAGCAGACCAATAAAAACACCTAAATATGTATTTGTGAGGTCAGAACATGGCATAACAGGGAGATTACATTAGTAATTTTTGTTAACTGCAGTCACAGGCACAAATTCTTCTCTAAACCATGCGAAGCACTTGTCTGAATATACCCTACAACGTACAAGAAACATCAAGTACTAATCCCATGATTTCTCATGCACACGACCACAACCATCCCACCTTCTTCCTAAACTAATTGTTAACACCTTGGTTAAAAGTGTTATTTTACAACCAACCATTAGGGCTTAAAATTGGGTATACCTGAAAAAGATTTCAAAAGTTTAAATTTGAAAAGCAAATGGATGCCCACTTGCTTCAAAATTACTTATGTACTTCTACGGTATAGTAATAGAAAATAAATAGACATACTAGGAAAAAAATCCCAAACTGACAACCTACAAAAGGGACAAAGTTGGTTTCAAGCTTTCGGAAGGTGATCAATCCTAATGGCCTTCCAGAAACATTAACATGAAAACCAGACAAGTTAAAATGCTGATTATTAAAATAATATACATCTTTTTTCTATATTCTGTGTTTTCTACAAAAACACACCAATCAAACTAAAAATTATACAGTTTAAGAAGCTTTAAGTGTGTTACAAATCTACAAGAAACCTCCCAGGCTCTACTATTTAGGGTGCAAATGCTTCAACTGAAAAAGAATAAATCAATGGGATTTTTACAGCAGGAAACACAACCGAATCCAGTAAAATAGAGAGATCTGGAACATAAATGCTTGATGCATTTCTGACAGAGCTGCTCAGTCACTTTCCATCAAAACCCACAAGTCTGACAGCACACAGAAAAAGCCCATCAAGTAACTAGCTTTGTGAAGTTTCACCACCTGTCTGAAGTAAAGATTTTACAAGATAATTTGACACATATTTGTCAAAAAGTCATCTGCTGAAAAAGAACAAGTTACCAAAGAAGTTAGCTGAGGATTTTAATTGATACTGTTCAATACTTTTCCTCTCCTTTAGTTAATTTGGAGAAATATGGCTACATAGATTTCAGTCAAGTATGCATGTCAATGACAAGCCATTCCTGCTTCTTGACTGTTGTGATAATGACAACATTGGCTGTGGTAGGAGACACATGACTACGTCCTATGTTTCAACATGATCAGCACCGACATAGACTGTCTTTTATCATCATCATTTGTTCTCCTTCAAGTGGTTTCACACAGCCAACAGGAAAAATCACTATCAGAGCTAGCCCCAGTACAAAAATAGCTGCACCAGGTGGCAGTAAAATGACAACTGCTGAGGGTCTTCGCATTGACAAGTCACCATGGAGGAGTACTCCTCTGAAAGGCTTCATTCTCCAAGGAGTCTGATGGGTCAGCAAGAAGATGAAGATTCAAATCCTGCATTTTTTCCGTTCATATACACTGTAACTTATTCATGCAGACAACTGCATATATTTGTCAGCATAGAAGACAAAACCACTTTATCCAGTTCTCATTTTTCATCAAAGCCTTTCTGAGCACTACTTTTATACTGATCTTCTCAGCAGCATCTTCATTACCCAGAAGTATTCAAAAAATTTAGGAGGAGCTTACAGGCAAGAATAATAAAATGTGACCACCAGTGACATTGTGTTCATTAGGAACAATCCCTAGGGAGATTAGTGAGCTGTATCTATTATGAGACAGAGCATTGGACAGCTAGCTAGCACTCCCAGTCATCTAATGCATGACCTTCAAAACAAGTCCCTTCAGCAGCATTACCTTGCTGCTGTACCTCATTTTCTTCCATTTCCCTCATCTATTTATAGTACATGGGGAAAAGAAACAAGCAAAAAACCAAGCAAAACCAGTCTATAGATGACAAAATTACTTAAAACAAATTCTAATTTTTGATGACTTTATGCAGTGTCTGTGGCTTCCTTATAGCCGTACAACAGTGTTGCACAACATCTCAGGTAGAAAGCCACACATTCAAAGCAAGGAGCAAAACCGGCGTTTCCTTTAAGCTAAAAGATTTTGATTCTAACTGATAGCATTATATTTTTAAGTATACAACAAACGTTCTGTATTTTAACTCATCTCCACTGCAATATTGTTTTTTAAATAGTCTATGTTCATAATTTATGTTAAATTATGTTAAATAGTCTAGTTGTTCACAGCCCTGGAAAAAAAAACATTAGAAATTACATCTGCTGAACAAGAAAAGCTGATTCTCCGTTTTGTTTCCTTCGTGCATTTGGTAATGATTCGGAGCTAATTCAACTCCCCCGGTGGTATCAACAGGCATTAGGCAGGGTCACTAAGGTGACAAGGTAGCCACTGCCAGTTCCTCGGCTTGTCATCTGAACAAAGTGCCAACTGTACCATTCACCAGTGTCATCTGCTCCCCTCACCCCACCCACATACACACCCCTCCATGACAGCATGAAAACATGACGCAAAAGCGGAACTGCAAGAACATGAAACCGTTGTAAGCAACTTTGAAAGAGAACTAAATTCGAGGCTGTCTCACTTTAAGACAGGGGAGGAATAATTAACCAGAAATTTCCTCAAAGGAGAACGCTATAATCATGTTTCCTCAACAACTTTCAGATTATATATTTAGCATGTAATTTTATGCATACATCCTTCCACATCCAGATTAAACTCTTTTATGCCCAAACCCACTTTCTGTGTCCAACATAATTTTAAAAAAACAACAACCCAAACCAACAAAAAAACAGGGGAAAAAAACCCAACTGAACCAAGTAAACTCTTAATTTGCATAGTTAAAACTAAACATTAGTGTTTAATAATCAACTCCAACAGCACTGAGCATTTTAGGTAGTTGGACTAAAGGGTTACTCAAGTAACTTTCACCATAAATTTTTGCAGGATGACTAATGAATTGTGAGCTCCAGTTTGGCCACAACCACTACGAATAACGAATAACCTGAAGTCCCCTCCTGACAGGGTACAGTATGTCTCAGGAAGTCTGAAGGACTAAAAAGCATCATCTCATGAAGAAGCACATACATTCAGGCCAAGTCTAGCAAAAATATAATTTTCACCCTTTCAGGTTCGCCAAAGTCCATACTTTAGAGCCACCATCTCAGCACTATACTGTAACAGCAAAATCTGAACGCTGCGCAGATACTAATAATTAACCTACTCGGTTAAAGCCTGCTAATTAGCGGACCCCACGAGCCGTGCGAGTCTTCCAGCTCTGCCACCACCCCCAAAGAAAATCTGACGGGCGCTACCGTGCCCACGTCCTGCCCTCTGCTTCTCTCCTCCAGCCAAGGAGAGGATTGCAGCAGCACCCAGCACTGCAGCAACCCTACGTCTTAGGTTTTCTCTAGAAAAAGCTCACAGTTTCAGCACCAACTCCTCCTCCCCACGTTAAAAAAAAAAAAAGCGAAGACGACAAACATACGGTCATTTAACTCGGCTGAGCTGGCCTAAGTTTCATCCATGCCAACACATTGCGCCTCTGCCTCGCTCTCACCGAGTTTGTTGCAACATGTGCCGGCTGCCGATGCTCCTGTGCGCCAGGAAAGATATTTCGCATCCGCGTGGTTTAACCCCACCCTTTCCACCGCCTGTCACCTCCCCCATCGGGGGGGGTGGGGTGGGGGGAATTAAAAAAAAAAAAGCACCCAAAATTCCAAATAAATATATACGTCTCCGACCGCTCGCACCGCCCCCCCCTCCGCCTGCCAGCTTGTAGCTGTCAGTACACAAATAAGCTAGGGGCTACGAGGAAGAAAACCCTCACGATCTAGAAAACGAGAGGAGGTAACAATTAAGTTTAAAAAATGATTTATTTTTTTCCCCGCCCCTCCTCAGCCGTTTTCGCAGCGCCGACGCCCCCCGGCCCGAGGAGGCTGCGCTGGCGGGGTCGGCAGCCGAGCCCCCTCACGCACGTACCTTGCCAGGCTACCGCGGGTCTCCGCCGGGGTTCTTCCTGCCGCCCCCTCCACATCCACCATGCTTTTGTCCGGCCGCGGGCTGCCTCTACGCGGTGGGGGTCCCTCCCCCCCACCCCCGGCGCCGGCCTGCTGCCCTACCACGGCCCCAGCGGCCGGCGGGGCTCCATGCCGCCGCCGCCGCGCTCCGCCAGCCCCCGCAGCGGGCGGAGGCTCCGCACCTGAGGGCGATGCCGGGGCGGCGCCGAGGCAGCCGCGGAGGGCCCGTCCCGTCCCGTCCCGTCCCGTCGCCTACCCCGCGGGACGCAGCCGCCGCCGCTCTCTCCTCAGGGCCGGCCGCGCCGCGCCCCGGCGGAGGTGCGACCCCGCGGCGGCCCGAGCGGGGCTGGGAGCGAGAGGAAAAGGGATGCGGGGCAGGGGAAGAAAAACAGCCCCAAATGAAGCGCTCCGGGATCCGGCAGCCGGGGGGGCGGGGGGCGAGGCGGGCCGGCCGTTGGAGGGGACGGGAAGCGCCTCACTTGTTGCCCTGTGGCAGAGCCGCGCGCCCGCCTTCCCGCTCGTCAC